>NC_083318.1:8339693-8650162 GCF_963455315.2 Globicephala melas
GCCTGCTAATGCAGGGGATACGGGTTCGAGCCCTGGTCTGGGAGGATCCCACATGCCGCGGAGCAACTAGGCCCGTGAGCCACAACTACTGAGCCTGCACGTCTGGAGCCTGTGCTCCGCGACAAGAGAGGCCGTGATAGTGAGAGGCCCGTGCACCGCAATGAAGAGTGGCCCCCGCTTGTCACAACTAGAGACAGCCCTCGCACAGAAACGAAGACCCAACACAGCAAAAATAAATAAATTAATTAATAAACTCCTACCCCCAACATCTTCTAAAAAAATAAAAATACACTTGAGATACAGGGTCCTAAAATTTTCCTTCAATGGATACATGATTTATAGAAGTTAGTTCAAAAGAAATATAGGGGAATGAGTAATAAGAGACTGTGTTTAGGGAATGTACAAGCATAAAAAGAGGCTTAGGTAACTAAGTTCAAGGACCTCGGTACAGACCACCCACCTGTGAGCTCAGCTTTTCTCTGCATTCATTCTCAGGCAGGCTTGCTCCTTAAGAAGTGCAAGGTACTAGAAAATCCAGTCTTATATACCTTAAATTCAAGAAGAAAGAATGATTTCTTTCATGATCATTTTTTAACTATCCCTAATTAGCTCTATTTGGGTCACATTCCTGAACCAATCAATGTAAGATGTGGGATGAAATATATAGATTTTCCAAGCTTAAATGAGCTTAACCTCACACCTAATTATGCAGTATGGCCCAATCAAATTACCTGGACTTCGGGAAGATTAGTGGTTCTCCAAACACAACTGATGATATTGTCAGAAGTTTAAATGTATGCCTGGTTGTTTAACAACAAACCAACCAACAAATTAAAACAAAACTAAGTCAAGGAGTGTCACAGCACTTGCATATACTCGAGAGTTGAATTTAAAATGGACTAGACCGGAGAGTATTGCAAATCTTGACGTAATAGATGCCAGGGGTCTGAGCTCAGACACAATAATGAAGAAGAAAAGTTTTTAAATTATAGATATTTAATATTAAGGTCAGTGAATGGAAAAGATGTTTAATGAATAAGAAGAAGCCGTCAAGAATAGCTCCTAGACTTCCAGATGGGCCTGATCTGGAGTAATGAAAACAGAAATGGAGCAGTTGTAGGAAATGAGAGCTTGATATATCCCAGAAATTAGGCTAAGTGCTTTCTTACATAAATTATTTCTATTTAATCTGCATGAAAACAGTGATGAAGTATTCAGTCTATTTGACAGAAGAGTATACTAAGCCTTAGAAAGAACTTTTATAAAACCCCTAAGACTGGAGCTAAAACTTTCTTATAGCTCTCTTTCTGTGACAAGATAAGAAATATATACATATTTCCAGTGAATATATATCAATATATCCAATGGGTAACAGAGGTAGATTTAAAATACCCTGAACAGAATATGTAAGAAACTTTTATTGAGATAGGAATGTGATATATGTAAATAACATTTAATGCACTAGTAGCTTTACTAACAAAACTAGTCCTTCAATTCAAAAAGGCCATATTTTTCACCACTGGAAACATTTAAAAATCTATGTATACATGTCAACATATATATTCATCTCATTCGTTAATGTTTTTGCTTCCTCCATGTGTGTGCATGGATAACTGGTGTGTACAACACTGGTGCATATTTTCATTAAATCAGTCTCAACAGATTAAGAAAACTTTATGTATTATTGGTCATTCTTAATATTCTGCATTGTCTATAAGCATCTGAAATCACAGTTA
This sequence comes from Globicephala melas, assembly GCF_963455315.2. Lineage (NCBI taxonomy): Eukaryota > Metazoa > Chordata > Mammalia > Artiodactyla > Delphinidae > Globicephala > Globicephala melas. The sequence goes on from NC_083318.1 coordinate 8,341,430, forward strand.
TCAGTCCATAATCTTTTCCAAATAATTTTCTGAATTAATTCATGGGCAATTCTTACACGGTTCTTCTGACTGTAAACCAAGAACACATTCATATTAGTTTTGTACTTTCTCCCTTCTCCCCACATTTTAGTGAAACTGCTTTTAATCAGATCACCAAACTCCTGTCAGATCCATTCTTCTTGGGCCATGTGAGAAGTGTCCCACCCCCGCCAAGTCTCCCAAACCAAATTCCTTTCTTCAGCACGATCCACCTAGCCAACACTTCATTTTTCATAGGTCTTTTCACTTTCAAAGTCATACTATTCAATGGGAAAATGAGATAAAAACACCATCTGTGTCCCCCTGTAAATTAATTCAATTTACTAGATAAGATTGCAGGTTTATTTTAGCAGGATCACTTGTTCCTGCACCAGTCCGAAGGGCGTAGGGGTTGACAGGTTTGATAAATCTTGGCATGCTCTCTGGCATTTCTTGGTAAAACATTTCTGAAAAGCGAGACATTTCCAGATTAGCTTCATGTGGGTGTTGTCTCTTAAAATTCTGACCTTATTTTTCAGAAACTGTCGCTTAACTTCCCAAAGAGTTAGGAGATTATGCCACGATTTACAGTAAGTTAGTGGTTTCATTTTCATGGGTACTGCTGTTGCTGTTTCTATCCTTTTCCTCTGGATGTCCTAAGAACCACAAAGAAAAGGAAACTTCTTACCTATCAAATAGGCTATTATTTCTGCTCTTTTAAGTCAGTGATATCAATTCCTTGTCAAAGATAAGGAAGGTTTCAATACTGCTTTTTTATCACTGTTATTCCTTAACATCATTTAGAGATTATCATCCCATTATACCTCCATGCAGCTTTTTTTTTTTTTTTAAAGAGCTGGGACTTTTAAGTTTAATTTTTTCATTGAAGTATGGTTGATCTACAATGTTTCAGGTGTACAGCAAAGTGATTCAGATATATATTATTCTTTCTCAGACTCTTTTCCATTATACCTTATTACAAGATATTGAATATAGTTCCCTGTGCAATATAGTAGATCCTTGTTCTTTATCTATTTTATATATAGTAGTGTGTATATGTTAATTCCAAACTCCTAATTTATCCCTCCCTTCTCTCTTTCCCCCTTTTTAAAAAATATCTTTATTGGAGTATAACTGCTTTACAATGGTGTGTTAGTTTCTGCTGTATAACAAAGTGAATCAGCTATATGTATACATATGTCCCCATATCCCCTCCCTCTTGAGCCTCCCTCCCACCCTCCCTATCCCACCCCTCTAGGTGGTCTCGAAGCATCGAGTTGATCTCCCTGTGCTGTGTGGCAGCTTCCCACTAGCCTTTCTGACTTACTTTACTCTGTATGGCAGACTTGAGGCACCATGCAGCTTTAATGCAATTCTCTAAAAGTGTTATCTCCCTATTGTGACATAGATCACATGGATGTTAAACTGGATTCCTGCATTTGTTCTTAGTTCTCCACCCAGAGATCCTGGTCAAAGGAAATTCAGTAAAGCCTGTCCAATTTAAATTAGTCCCGGATTTTTAATTTTCCATTGGATATTTTTATTACTGGTTACAGTAAAATAAGTATGAATTTAGTAGACTTTTAGTCCTTGCAAGGTTATGACTAGTAGTATCTGAGAGGTATTTGCAGTTAACTGATTTCTCACTTTAATATGGAGTTAATCTGAAAAAATAACCAGTGATAATTCTTTGCTTTTTGCTTGTAATATAACTAATAGCATTCCATTAGGGTTATTCACTGGTAAAATAAACACGAGCTCCTCGGGAGAGCTGGTGGTAGGACTAGCTAATGCTGCTGCCCCTGCCACCTCTTTGATGTAGCAACCAATTTTTCTGTGGCCTGCACTGTGGTTTGTGAGATGTGCAAAGCCTCTGGGTAATCTGGTAATCTAGTGGAGGAATCAGTGAGAATGTTAGAAATAATAGTTTAGGGTGAATGTGAAATATATGCAGGAAATGGTGGAAAAAGTTAAGAAAGTCTAGACATCATGTAAACTGTGTTTTATGTTTCTTTGTGATATCTTGTTCTATGGATAAATCAGGATTTTTAAAATTTATTTTATTGTTTGGTAGCACTATTTTATTTTGCAATAAACTCTTTGAGCCGCAATAAATTAAAATATAGGGAACTTCATGTTTATTTACTAAACTTCTATTTCTTAAGAAAGTCGATTTTAACATATAATTTGCACATAATTTTTATTGGCACTTGTAGTCTACCACAGAGGCTCCAGTGATATTGATTCTATAAATGTTTGAAGATGCATCAACATTTACTCTGAAAGTTCTTACTATTTTAATGATTGTCTAGAGGTCACTGTGTAAAGTACACAACTGCTGAAATTGCATTGGCATATGACATAATTTTTCTCATTTAAATAAAATATAGTTTTTTATGTGTCTGTGTGGTCCTTCCACAGAAAGAGAGTTAGGGGTAGAAATGGTTTATTTGGGGCATGGAGATGTAATGCCTGTGCAGTAAACAGAATAATACTCCCTGCCCCCCGCAAACGGCCATGTGCTAATGGTAATCCTTGGAACTTTTGAATATTTTGAATATGCTACTTAATCTGGCAAAAGGGACTTTGCAGATATGATTAAACATCTTTGATTCTTATAGGTAAAAAGAGGGAGGCAGGTGGATCAGAGTTAAAGTGATTTTAAAATGCTGTGCTTCTGGCTTTAAAAATGAAGGAAGAGAGCTTCCCTGGTGGCGCAGTGGTTGAGAGTCCGCCTGTCGATGCAGGGGACATGGGTTTGTGCCCCGGTCCGGGAAGATCCCACATGCCGCGGAGCGGCTGGGCCCGTGAGCCATGGCCGCTGAGCCTGCGCGTCCGGAGCCTGTGCTCCACAACGGGAGAGACCACAACAGTGAGAGGCCCGTGTACCGCAAAAAAAAAAAAAAAAAAAAAAAAAAAATGAAGGAAGAGACCACAAGCAAAGGAATGCAGGCAGTCTGTAGCATATGGGAGAGGCGAGTAGATGGATTCTCTAACAGAGCCTCCAGAAAGAATGAAGTTCTGTCAACACTTTTTCAGCCTAGTAAAAACCATTTTGTACTTCTGACTTCCAAAACTGTAAGATAATAATTTGATGTTACCCTAAACCACCAAGTTTGGTATTTTGTTACAGAAGTAATAGGACACTAATAGAATCTGTGAAAGATAGGGAGAAAGGAGGATCTGCTGGAGAAAGGCTTCAGACTGCAACGCAGATATGACACCTGTGAAAAAGGTAGTATTCGTTTGCTCAGGCTATCATAGCAAAATACCCTAGATTTGGTGACTTAAATAACAAACCTTTTTTCTCACAATTCTGGAGGCTATAAACCCAAGATTAAAGTTCTGGTGGGGCTGGCTTCCTCTGGCTTCCTCTCCTTGGCTTGCAGATAGCTACCCTCTTGCTGCCTCTTCACATGGTCATTCCTCTGGTGTCTCTCTTCTTATAAGGACAACAGTCATAATGGATTAGGACCCCACTGTGATGGCCTCATTTAACTTAATCGCCTCTTTAAAGGCTCTATCTCTAAATACAGTCACACTCTGACGTATGAGAGTTTAGGGCTTTGACATAATGGATTTGAGGGACACATTATTAATTCCGTAACAGGGAAGAAAAAGAATTGGCAGACACTGACACAGATTGCAGTGTAAATCTGACAAAGTCTCAGTAAAACCAATTGTCCAGAATAAAGATTGCCCAATAAATGAGTCTCAATTTGTGCAGAAATGATCAGGTCCTAGTATTTCATTGTGTTCAGTCATTGTCTGTGACTTCCCTGAAAGAGAGCAGGGCCTCAGCTCAAATGCTGCAGGAGGTCCCAAATGATGCAGCTGGAGACTGTTATCTGAATACATTCCTCCCAGAAAGAAAGGCACCTGTTTTTTGAAGGCAAATCAAAATGTCACATCTCCATTACTGCCACAATTAATTTTGCTCTTTTTTTATTCCAGTTTTTCTTGTGCACATATGAAATGTGAAACAATAGCTCTTAACATCTTGGCATTATCAGCAGAATAAATGTTGCCAGTTTTACAACATGCTATACGACAGATGCTCCAAATACAGAATCAGTTAACTTAATATCAATAATGGTTTATATTGTAATGGAATGCTTATAAAACTTTTGGAAGTTTATTCTTCAAAGATGAAGTTTTGTTATTATTGTAAATAGTATTGTAACCTCAATTAAAAGATTTAACATTGAAGACAAAATTACTTGTCTTTGAGATGATAACTAGAAAACAAATATTAATATAGCACAGCATCATGATAAAAAAACCTGTTGTTAATAAATTAAGAAACCTATGGAATAGAAATATACTTGGAATTGTTTGTCATACACAAATGTGCATCTCTATCAAATACAACATTCTAACAATCAATGCAGAAGTTACAGTTGTCAAAATATACACATAGTTTATAAGTAGACAGAATAACTATACTACAAAATTTTGGGACAAAGCTAAAGTTTAATGTAAAATTATATTTTCTCTTTGCTGCCATCACCAACTGGACTTTAGAAATGTTTAAGCTTTTGAATAACTATTTGTTTAATAAACTTATGTACATATTACAATGATACTGATTTTTAATGTCTTGCAAATTGAGAAATTTTATTCAAAATGAGTTGGAAAATTTTAACAAAATAGCTATTGGATACAGCACCAAAAAATTTTTTTAGCTTTTTAGTCTTAGAGAACTGTGATTGGTGGAAACAAAGCTTTCAAACAAGAAGATATTAACAGCTATTTACAGAAGGGCAAAATGATAAAATCTGCAATCATATATAAGACTTCCTGTTTTTATATATATATATTTAATTAATATCTTAGCTTTTGAGAAGAATATTTGGATGCAGCCCCCATTTCACTGGGTATATTTATAGTCTGTACCAGAATGGAATTAAATTGAGAAAACCTGTGATTTTGCAGCATTTAAGTTTGGCAAACATTTAAAATATAGACAAGAGTTTTAACGAGTTTTTCATTGTAAAAACTTGGATTAGGTATTTTGCTGAATGAAAGTAAGAGACAATACCTGTGTGAATATTTGGGCTAAAATATTTATATATTTCAATATTGAAAAAATATGATTGATAACATCAATCTAACAAAATGTAGCAGAATTTGCTCTGAGCTACCTCAACAACTATGAGGAAATTGTTTCCTCAATCAAACGTATTGTGTCAGACAGAGGAGAGTCAACTGAAGATTCTACAATTTCAAACTAACCATAAAATGTAACTTTGAAGAATATTTCAAGCAAAAATTTTTAAAAATGAGAGACTATTTATAAAAACATGGCCTTCCAAAAATTGCCAGTGATAATGTACTGTGGACGAAATAGATAAGAGACTAAGTAAACTACAAGATTATATATGAAGGTAATAATTCTGCTTATGTTTTGTCTTAATATTCAAAAAATTGATATAAACTAGGTTTTAAAATTTTGATTTTGCTTTAACATGCACATATCCATATATATGAGATAGTTCTAATTTTGAAAATAGTTTATGCATAGAAATATACTTCAGGTCAACGAATACAAGTCAACAAATTTATACATCAATAAATATTTCAAATATTGTATATTTTAAATTATTTAATTACTTCATTTCATTCTTATAAATAGCTCACTATAGGCAATAATTTACATGGGCTTGCCATGTATAAGGGTTTTGAAAGATATTTTTCTGATTGTCATGCTTGCAAAATGAAGAAAGGGCCTGGTAGTCAATTTTATGTATAATTAAAAAGCAATTTAGTAAGAAAATACAAGATTTTTCTCTTTACTAGACGGTAACATTGACTGCAGGAGTTTATGCATTCCCAGTGATTTAAACTTGGTTTCATTGAGGGAAATTTCCTGGTGGTCCAGTAGTAGGACTCCATGCTTTCACTGCCAAGGACCAGTGTTCAGTCCCTGATCTGGGAACTAAGCTCCCTGAGGCAGTGTGGCATGGCCAAAAACAAACAAACAAACAAACAAACCCTTGGTTTCATTGAGCAAGATAAAGTAGCTAAGACAATAAAAATAGGTATAATTTCTAACACTCAAGCCTTAAAGCAAAAAAAGGCAATAGGAAAGAATGTCCCCACTTCTTATTAATAAAATTTGAGATCATGTATTTGTGATTCAGAGGCCACTTCAGGAGATCTTAAAACTTGAAGGAAAGTACATATAGTAATTGAATAGAGTTTGGAGAAGCCTGCTACAGGGTCCAACTTTGACAATGAATGCAGTTTGTGGGATTCCCACTTTAAAAAAAGCAACTGAAGAATCAATGTCAGCAGCAACCACGCTCTGATCTGAGAGGCATCGCCTTAATTGTATCTGTCACCAGCTACATTCACCACGGACAACAGGAAGTTAAGCATATCCTTCATTGGGACCAACTTTAGGGGAATGGCTATTCGGTGACTTTACTTACTTGTTCATTTCTCCTTTCAAATGTATAGCCTTATTTTCTTTTTTAAAAAAACCCCAATGTCAAGTATATTCAATTCAGTTGTCCTATGATCGTGGGTTAGTTAAAATTGGAAGTAAATGTGCTTTTTTTTCTCCCTAAACCTTAATTCTTCTCACTAATTCAGGCCTTGAGAATTCTTCTCTGAATAAAGAAAACAAGAAAACAAGTAGAAGATTGGAGATAACAGCGAATAAGGTTTAGGCCTTGTTGAAATTAGCCCCCCGGGCTGGAAATAAGACGGGTAAAGAGATGAGTACACTTGGGACTTATTGCTGCCTGAAATGTTCATCCTCATAGCAATTACTGAGAAAAAACAATTATACAGAGTCAGAGTCCTCCACTGTGTTTTTCTGCACATCTATTACTTTATTATGCTTAAGCGACTAGCCCCTGGACAGATAATGTAACTTTATTGCATACATGAAATAGATCCTCTAAGCTGGTTGATATGGCCTCGTTTTGTGCCATAGGGAGAAAAGGTCAGCTCTTTGTTAGAAAACACATTTTGTTGCATTCTCTTCTTATTCAAGGCAGGACAAAATGTGATCATAAAAATCAACAAATATTAAATCATGAAAATCATAGAGAATATGTTCTCTGACTTCATGGAGAATTAAGCTAGAATTCAGTAACAAAAATAACTGAAGATCTTCAAATGTTTGAAAACTAAACACTGCATATTTTATTAATTCATGAACTTATAGAAAATATTTTGAATGAAATAATAATGAAAACATTACATACCAAAACTTGTGGCATATAGTTAAAGGTTTTCTCAAAAAGAAATATTGAACCTTCATTTTGTATAATAGAAAAGAGGATAAAAATAAATAAACTAAGTGTACAACTACAGAAATTAGAAAATATTATCTAATTATACTCAAGAATAATAAAGATAAAAGCATAAATAAGTGATAGAGAAAATAGTACAATAGAGTGGATTTTAAAAGGCAAATCTGGAGTTTGAGAAGTCTAATAAAGTTGAAATATGCTGGGAAAAACTGAGAAAGATCACAGAGAAGACGGCAGAGTAATCAATATCAGAAATTTTAAAAAAAAGGTGATATCACTTCCTATGCAGCAGACATCAAAAAGATAATAAATGGTTTAGGAAAAGCTTATGACAATAAAATTTAAAATTTATATTAAAAATAAATTTATAGATAAACATAGTTTACCAAACTGACACAAGAATTGAAAAATCTGCCTTGTCCTATATGCATTATAGATATTCATTACATACATAATCCATAAAGAAAACACCAGATGGTTTCACCAATGATAGCTTCCAAACATTTAAGGAATCATCACCACCAATCCTACTCAAATAATCCTGAGAATATAATATTAAATATTTTCCAAATTGTTATTAAAAAACACATAAACTGTGATATCAAAACCTGACAAAGATTTTATAACTGGAACTGGAGAAGGATTTTTCTCAAAATATTAGCACACTGAATTAAGCAGTATATATCAGTATATTATAATCAGATAATTTTGTATTTATTCTAGGAAAGCAAAGATGAAATGTCATTTGAAAGTCAACTTGTTTAATTTCTCACTACTTGAAGAAAAGAAACAATTTAATAACTAAACAAGATGTAGTAGGTGATGATAAATAAAGTTGATTAAAATGAAGTAGGGGGATGTGATCAGAGCTTCAGTGAGAGAGGACAAAATATTGCTTGAAATTTAGAAAAAGTCTCTCTGAAGAGGTAATGTTTAAGCTAGGATAGCAATGAGGAAAAGCCCCGGCCACAGGGACATCTGGTGGAAGAACTTTCTGTGTAGAAAGCACAGTTCTTTCACAGACGCTTTGAAGAAGATAGAAAAGCCCATGAGTGTGGGTTTTTTGCATCAGCATTTAAACAGATACAAGTCGCTAAAAGGTATTTTCTTTTGTACACACTCTAGTTACTACCCTGATTTTCTTCAGACTATCACAATCTTCTTAAAGAATTCTAGCCTACTCTCCTGTATCTTCAATTTTCATTAACCCAATGCAATGTGGCTTCCTTACCAGTAATTCCATAAAAACTGATACTCAGGGTTCATTACCATGTTCTCATTTATTGCTAACCTATACCATCTTCCTAGGTGATCCCATTCACACATATGATGACACCAGTGAAGACTCATAATCTGAAATTTCAGCAGGACAGATTCTCTCCTCAGACTCATCTTTATGACTTCCTACTAGACTAATGACTTCCTCAATGATTCATAGGAAACTAAACACAGAAGGTTCTTTAGTGAATGTCACTCTTAACTCTTATTAAAATACAGGTGATTTACAATATTGCATTAATTTCAGGTATACAGCAAAATGATTCAATTGTATATATATTTTTCAGATTGTTTTCCATTATAGGTTATTACGAGATATTGAATATAGTTCACTGTACTCTATGGCAGATCCTTGCTGTTTATCTATTTTATATATAGTAGTGTGTATACGTTAATCCCATACTCCTATTTTACGCCTCCCCTCCTCCCTTTCCCCTTTGGTAACCATAAGTTTGTTTTCCATGCCTGTGAGGCTGTTTGTATATAGATTCATTTGCATTATTTTTTAGATTCCACATATAAGTGATATCATATAATATATGTCTTTCTCTGACTTAGTATGATAATCTTTAGGTCCATCCATGTTGCTGCAAATGGGAATAATTCATTTTTTATGGCTGAGTAATATTCTATTGTGTATATATACCACATTTTCTTAAACCAGTCATCTGTTGATGGGCACTTGGGTTGTTTCCATGTCTTGGCTATTGTAAATAGTGCTGCATGGACACTGGAGTGCACGTAGCTTTTCAAATTAGAGTTTTAAGCACTGTTCATTTGCCCTGTTTCCTATCTTGATATAAGGCACCGCTAGTCACCCAGTTTCTCGATTCATCAATGTAGGCATCCTTAATATCTCACTTTCCAAAACCACATTATTGTTCAATTACCGAGTCCTATCATTACTAATTTGTATGTTTGTGGAATAATTATTCTCTCATTCTTTCTGACTCTGTTCTAGTTGAGTCTAATAAACATTGTTTCCTGGACAATAGCCAATCCACCTATTTCAAATAGATCCTTCTCCCATATTAATTATCCATGCTCTATGCTTTCAAAAAAGTAGGTTCTAATAATATAACTTCTTCCTTTAGATGCTGGATCCTTATCAGGGTCATCTATAAGACCCTCCAAGATCTCTAAAACTGCTGATCAGATCTTATCTGATCTTATCTGATCTGTTCAAATTCAGGTATGCATTAGTCATGCTAGACTACTTTGAGCTCAGCGAAGTGCTAGATTCATTTGTCTTAGGATCCTCCTTGTGGCTAGAACAATTATCCCTCTTTCCTACCAAACAACAAAACTCTCAACAATTTTCTTTCAAAAATCTGACCCATTCTTTAAGCACCAGCTTAAAATTCTCCTCCTCTAGGAGGGACATCTCTCTGCTCTGTATTCTCATTGCACCCAGTTCTTCCCTTCTAAGAGTCATCTCATGTCACTATACTCCTGCAACTATGTATCTGCCTTCTCTATTAGGTAGATAAATTGATGGCAAAAGGAAACCCCTTTGATTTTAATAACTGCTCTATAAACCAGCACATAGTACAGTGCCTGGAACTGGAGTAGGTGCTCATTAAATAAAAGGAGTCAGTGAATGATTAAAGCTAATGATGCTACATTTGATACATTCATCAAAGCAGAAAAAGGTTATGTTGCAAATAGACACTGATATTTTATTTCCCTTTTAAACATTTTCTTTCAAAAATTTTTGAAATATTTTAAACTTAGAGATAAGTATAGAGAATATATAACGCTCTCTCTATATATACTATATATAGTATAATGCTCATTCACTATTCAGATTTAACTCTGCCTTACTTAAGATTTATAAACAATAATAATAATATTATACATTTCAAGTCCTAGTGCAACCCATTCATCTCTTTTCCTCTCCACAGGCAGTATGTTCAGGTTGATGAGTTCCTAACCTATCCATACTTTTATGAGTTTATGATATACATCTGTAGCCATAAATAATATAATCCCTTGTAAATTGAGTTTTTTAATCTTTTAGGTATCATTAAATTAAATATATTTCTAAATGCTTATCTTAACACTTTTAATGTTTTTGAGATTCTGATTTTGAGAGTCAGAAATTAAAATGTAGAACTAATTCATTTTAATTTCTTTATGTTTTCCATTCTATCAATACATTATAATTTATTTCCTATGCCTTTATTTAAGGGTAGTGTTTTGTAATTTTTAACAATGATTTAATAAACAACTTATTTATATTTTCACTAATACATGCTCACGGCTTTCTCTACTTATGAGTTAAAATGAGAGTCAATTTACACCTATACAAATTTGTAACATTCATAAATTACCATTGTATCAATTTTCTTAATTGTACAATTATACAAAGAATCAAATATTCTTTGTATTTGTGTGTATGCTTTATCCTTCAGTTTCTGCAAAAGTGCTATTAAAAAGTTGAGCCAAGATTACAAATTTATGGACTTGGCTTTGTTAGTTTGTTGGTGGTTTTTTTTATGGATATTGAAAATATATTTCTAAGTACATAGAGATTCAGAATTGATATATTATCTTTGGAACTTTTCATTTTTAGTTAAGTAATAACCTTTTTTCTTAATAATCTTTTCTGTCTAAAAATCTATTTTGGCTGACAGAAATATCATTAGTTCAGTTTTTTTTTGATTAATTCTGTCTTAGATATAATTTTCTAAAATTTAGTTTTTAAATGTACATCTTTATGGTTTGGATGTGTCTATGGGAGGTTTCTTCCACAGATTAATTTAAAATTTTTTCTTCCACAGTTTAATTTAAAAATTAAAGTGGGACGAACTGGTCAGAAAGATTCCCTATGGGGAAATTCCACATTTACTTGAGTACAAGAGATGTCTGAGATTTTTGTTAATTTTCAAGCTACAGGTTCCCACACGATTTGAATGGTGTGAATTCAGATCACTCATTGTAGAAGGCACAAGTCTGTGGTTCCAAATTATTCCTAGTGATTCTTTTTCTATCCATGGCCCAAGGAAGTTGGTCTGCTCCAGCTGTAAGTTGCTTGGCCCTTTGGGGCACATGGTTTTTTGCAGGGAGCTTATTTTCACCCTCACACTAGCATGGTATTGGTGTAAGAATCTCAGTTTTCAGGAATGATTCTAAAACCTGTCTGCACTATTTGAATTTAATAACTGCTAAATACTCTGCATCAGAGTTTCTCCTTCATGTCTGGTCCCTGGAGATTTTCCTTTCTTGTGAACTTTTGTATATACTGCAAAATATTTTGTTACTATTTGAATGTGTTATAAATATGGCAGAGGTTTTGAAACAAATGGAAATAACAGAAGAAAAATAAATTAGTAGTTGGCATTAAAATGAAACTTGAAAATGACTTACAACAGCTAAATGTCACAGGATTCTACCTCATAATTGGCATTCCATACATGTGAAAACATTGGAGAAATTCTAGAAAAATTCAAGGTGGGAAAAATTAGCAATGTGTACTTTGACATAAGCTCATTTTTAATAATGTCAAACTTATAGAAAGAAAGGAAGCTTAACAGTGTTATTATTTTTTTAGTGGACAGGATATGTATAAAGATGATGTTAGAAAGTTATTTCAAAACTGACTTGGTAGATAAAGATTTAGTAGTAGTGGCAGTAAAAGGGAGTTGATACAGTGTTGGTAACACTTGAGAAAACAGTGGCTGATAAAGTAGCAGAAGAAGGTCAAATATTGATTATCTTATATGCACCAAGCATTGTGCCAGGTGATTTATATGGGTTATGATATTCAATATCACCATAACCTTATAACCCAGCTATTGTTCTTATCATTCTGCAGGTGAGGAATATGAATCTCATAGTTTAAATAACTTATTTAAGATTACCTTGCTAGTAAGTAGCATGTGAGGTCTGGTATTGTACCCTAAGTTTTAATAATTCCATATTTTAGTTGTGTTATATTAATACTAAATTTAAATAATAAATATAATGTGCATATTATGGAATGTTTGGGAATTAATGAATAAGTTTTAACTCATTTATAATCCCTCCACCAAAGTGATAAATATAACCCCTCCAACCAAAGTGATAAAATTATCAAAATAACAGAGTATATATTTTCATTCATCACTTTCCCATGTTGATATATATATTTTTGTTAAAACTAAGAAATTGAAGATATGGAAGACATAGTATAGGTATAAGTGTAAATAGAGATAGCATACATTTGGGGGGTTTTCTTTTTAAGTAAGCTTAGAGTAAGTGTGAATATATAAATCACCTTCTTATAAGTAATTAAAAATTTACCAAGGCTAAGATCAGCTTTCTTCAAAACCATGTTTACTTCAATTCCTCCTTTCTTACTGCTTTTCTCCACTGCTTAAAATGCCAATGATCACTCACTTCCCTAGTCTTTCTGTCACATATAGACATAATACTGATTTAATTAAATTTTTCAAAAAATTAGTGACTTGAAGTGAGACACTTTTAAAATTTAACAAAGTTAATTATATTATTAAATTATTAGTGACTTCAAGTGTCTCACTTTAAGCCTTTATGTTGCACACACTATTTGATTTTAGAAAATAAATGAGAAAGATTCTTATTAATAATATATGGATTACTCTTTTTCAATTTATTGATTCACTTAGCATCTACTACAGGATTACAAAAATAATGATGGATGAGGTGCTTTCTGTCTCAGCTTACATTACCCAGGAAACAGAGTCTGAGGCAAATTTTATGGACAACTCATTGTTGAAAAAATGTGATGCTGGGGAAGCAAGAATGATGGAAAAGGAAATGAGGCTGGCAAGAAGAAAAACAATATGAGGGTTACAAGCTGGTCGCCATTTAGTATCAGGTGATTCTGACTGATTTCACCACTTTCTTAGAGGCCATGTGTCCTGCATCCCCTTTGTTAAAGATTTACTTACAATGAATTAACTTGTGCATTTCTAACTTGTGCATGTATAAGCAACCAGTGAGGCCTGTAGTAGCTCAAGAGTGAGCATCAAACTAGAAAGTGTCAGGATGGGAGGTGAGAGTTGCAGAGTGTGCCTATGAGCTGGGAGCTAACATGCACATCCCACATTGCTGGTGTCCTCCATTTCACGTTGCACTATGGGACCTCCATATCTCTGAAAACAAGAGAGCTTCTCTTCTTTCCTGAGAAGATGTTTACAAATCTAACCAGTCATGGTGTATCCTTCAAATTCTTAAAATTATATTGGTCATTTACAGTGTTAGTAAACAATTGACAGTCCTCACTCTTTTTGTTTCCCCCAGCTTTATTGAGAAATAACTGACAACAGTCCCTACTGTTGAAGACGGTGAATGATGTTCATTTCCTCCTCCACTATTCATTCTAGATTTCCTTTAACCCAAGATGCCATTTTGTTTGAATTGATTTGATTTCTTTTTAGTTTGGGGGGTTTTTGTTTGCTTGTTTTTTGTTTAGTTTCTTTTTATTTCTTTATTTTTGACATGGTAGAGTGTTCAGAACCTTTGGAACCAAGAGATATTAGGTTGTTTTTGTTTTGTTTTGTTTTGTTTGTGGTACGCGGGCCTCTCACTGTTGTGGCCTCTCCCGTTGTGGAGCACAGGCTCCGGACGCACAGGCTCAGCGGCCATGGCTCACGGGCCCAGCCGCTCCGCGGCATGTGAGATCTTCCCGGACCGGGGCACGAACCCGTGTCCCCTGCATCGGCAGGTGGACTCTCAACCACTGCACCACCAGGGAAGCCCAAGAGATATTAGGTTTTAATTAACTTGTCCTTGTGTAAGTTGTGGTTGCTTCAATTTGCCCACTTGCCATTATCAATGGGTGCTGAACCAAAAAAAGATGCCTTAGTACATACCATGAGATCCAGTCATATTTCCTCTGTTCCCCATTGGGTATCTCTTCAGGGAAGATACCCCATCAGGATATTCCCTTCTTTCTTCTTATTGCCCCACTGGAAGAAAAGGAACTGATGTGACCATGCGGTAATTGTGTATCTAAATATTTCCCCAGGCAGAAGCTATCTCCTAGGAGTCATGATCTCTACCCAGAATTTCCCCCTTGGTTTCCACATTCCATATTCAGTGGATTCTGTCCAGGTATTATCTTGAGATAAGTTTCAAGTGTAAATGTGTTATTTGAGAAATGAAGGAAAGATTGGTATGGGAGTGATTAATTCAGTCAAGGAAAAGAAGATAGGCAAAAGAGAGTATATTATCAATTCATCACTTCTGTGAATACTGAAACTTAATACCAACAGGGAAATACTTGGAAATTTGCCACACAAGGTCCATGGGAAGAAAATTTGGTTCCATTACCATATTTTCATATCCACTCCAATGTAAAATGCATCTTTTGGCTGGAGACATTGTGTGGGATGTCACACACTGGGATCAGATCGAGCATTCCTGAGGTATTGTGTGGCATAGACACTGTGGGCAGGGAAGGTAATTCCATATCTGCAAAAAGTATGGACTGTTGTCAGGATAAATCACTATCCAACAGGGGAAAGTAGTCAACTATTATATATCTGCCAGCAACTGGCCTAACACGTCATTTTAAGGGTTGGAGCAATATTAAGGACTCAGTCTCTGCTCTTGACAGGTTGTATATTTTGCAGTGAATGTAGACAGATTAGTCTTGGTGAAAGTGAGTCCATACTTCTGAGCCCATGAGTATTCTCAATTCCCACCACCAAGGTTATTCCATCCATGAGCTCATTCTGAAAACACTCGGTGACAGAGTACAGAGGTGATACACACAAGGAAATTCATCCTGTAAAGCTGGTTTTGGCAGAGCCATCTTTGCAGTCAGCAGCCTCTGGTGAGCATTCTCACGTAACCCAAAGATCCACACATTCTGTGCACTTGCCTATCAGTCTATCGCTTATCACTTCTCCAGATATCCTGCTCTTGGACCTTCCATTTTTATTCCTTCTGGGCACTGACTTACTACTCATGCCATTTGCCACTGCCCACAAATCCATGTAACTCAGGCCGTTTATCCTTTTTTATAACTCAAATGACAAAATGGACTGCTTGAAACTCTGCTGCTGGGGAGTTTGTCACATTTGTTCTTTAGGACATCTGTTAAATGAAGCTGTAATGTGGAAACAATCCATTTACAGCTAGTGTCATACAAAGAGCTGAGCCCTTTGTGATTCGTGCTCAACCTCCTTCCTTCTCTGCCAGTTGGTTATAGTGAACCTTTCATTAGGCCATAGATATGAGTTGAAAAGATGCATGTGTGTAATAGAGGGAAGTGACACGATAGTCTGGAATACTGGAGAATGCCATTTTTTTATTGCTTTGTTAATATACTCAGGTTTGATTTTGTATTATTTTCCTTTTTCTATGGATCACTGTTATACACACCTAACTGACATCATTTCCTCATTGTATTTAACTT
Organism: Globicephala melas; assembly: GCF_963455315.2. Taxonomy (NCBI): domain Eukaryota; kingdom Metazoa; phylum Chordata; class Mammalia; order Artiodactyla; family Delphinidae; genus Globicephala; species Globicephala melas. Next base: position 8,357,378 of record NC_083318.1, read on the forward strand.
GTGTTCTAGCCACAAAGTCACTCTGTGGCTCATGATGAGTCATTCAGGTTCCACTAGGGGCCAGAAGCATAAAAGTATTTTAAAATAATCAAACTATGTGAAAAACTCATTTTCTTATATCTTTTAAATAAATGAAAAAAGAACAGTGACCATGGAGAAAATTTAGGAGATAAGTATACAAACTTCTAAAATAATACAAATAATTACTAGTCCTGCCACCTAAATATAACATCAATTAATCTCCCTTGTAATAGCTTTATACTTCTCTCCGAAACTTTCATTTATCATCAAATTTAAACACATTGAAAATTCTTCAATTTAGTTTTTCCAGCTGACAATTTTCTTAAATATTTTATTTTAATATGTAGTAAATTATACTGCATGAGTTTAAATCCAACATTGCAATTGATTTTACCTTTTTAAATTTTTCTAAATTAATTTGGTCTCTATGCCATTTTTTTCATATATCTTGTATAAATTTTCCATGACAACTTCTGGAAACTTTATTTGTTCTTATTTTTAAGTAAAATAAGAGCATATTTGAAAAAAAAGATACTCTGTAATTTTTAGTTTCCAATATTATTATCTCTAAGTAATTATGCTTACTTCACATTTTTTGTAAATTGAAAAAGAACAAATTTAACAGCTAAGCTAAAATTCTACTTTGTCATTTTGAAAAATTGAATCTTGATAGTCTTTCTTTTTAAACTACTTTAGTATAGCATTATTATCCATTAATCTGTTAATACTGAGTAAGAGAGAAATTAAATTCTCACATTTTTATGACTATCTGAATATATAAGAAATGTTATTAATATATAATTAATATATTAATATAATTAATATAATGTATTTTAGTAATTATTAAATAGGAATTTACTCTGACATAATTATAGGATGAATTTCATATATTTCAAAATATATTATTCTCCAGCTTTTCACTATTTCCAAAAATCCCAATAAAGTTTCATTGTATGTGCTTAACTGAAATAGCATTAAAACTATTTATTCTCACAAGTATATCTTGATTTATTTTTATGTTCTCAATCATACAAAACATTCTATAATTTTTTACTGCATACTTAGTCATTTGCTTTTTCCTCAAAAGACTAATAAAAATTATTAAATTAGAAAATTTACCTCTGTAATTTTTAAATATTAATTTAATTTTGCTAAACTAATTGTTCAGTTTTGTTTCCTTGGTGTCAAATGATGCTAAATTATTGATGTTTTATCCATTGAAAAGGGATCTCTCTTTCCTATAAGAATTTAACCCAATGAATATTTAAACTGAGTTTACATAGCAATGATCAGATTAGATTGAAATTGAAGGAGTTATTTAGTCTAATACCCTGGAGGCCAATTTAATATTGGTGTTTCTGTATCTGTTTTACAAGACCCTCCATACCAATTCAAGGTTTAAAATGGATTACAATGTATCTGATTCAGCTTCTTTTCTCTGGAATTTACCTTAAAGTCTTATCATAAAAATTTAAAGCTAATTTAAGAAGACATCTAAACAGGAGGAGTTAAGACAGCAGGCTAGGAGGATGCAGCACCTACTAGGCACCTACCAGGCACTGGTGGGGGACCATGGACACCTAAGGGGATGGGAGGAAGCCCCAGGGACCTGGTAGGACATGGGGCATGGGGGGATTCACGGGGGGAGGAGAAGTGGAGGCAGGATGGGACTGGAGCCCCTGAGGGGCAGCTGTGGGAGGGGAAGGGATCCCAAGCCTGAGGGGGAAATTGGGGGACGATTGCGAGGGCAGAGGATCAAAAGGGAGTGTGGCCAGATTTCCCCTACCCTCTTGGGCCCCCAGGAACCTGCTGAGATCCCAGGCCTGATCCTCTGCCCACCAAGGCCCCTCCAGCCGTGCAGGTCCTGAGGGAGTGGGAGGGAGGGAAGGGGGAGCAAGAGTAAAGGCCGGACATATGGGAATGGCACCCCTGAGGGGCGGCTGGGGGAGGGGAGGAGTTCCTACGCCCAGTGGGACCCACCCATGGTTAGGGGTACAGCAGGAATGCGGGAGACCCTGGGAGAGATGTGGGGGGGCATGGAGGAATGGAGGGGAATGTGGTCAGCATTTTCCCTGTCCACTTAGGCACCAGGGAGGCTGCTGGGTACCCAGGATTAATCCTCTGCCCTCAGAGCCTCCCTCCTGCCATGCAGAGCCCAAGCCCTGCCCTTACACCCCCACCCAGAGCCCTACCTCTATACTTGGAGACCTCCTCTGAGACACCCTCCAATTGTGCTGAGCCTAAACCCCACCCACCCACCCTCACCCAGGGCCTTACCTCCAAACTCCGGAACTCCAAGCTCCGGGGGCAGCCTTTTGGATGTGCTGCCTCTCTGCTTCCAGGCAGGTCCTAAGTAGAGGATCTGCCCCACACTAGCCTTGCCTAGGCCCTGCCCCCAAGGCCTTTTCCTGCTGCCTAGGTCTTGAGCCTAGGCCCTGCCCCACACTCAAAGGTCACCCCCCACCCCCACCTAGGTCCTGCCCCACCCAAAACCCTGCCCCTAAGTTCCACCTTCTCCTAATCTCCGCCCCCCATAGCCAAGTTTTTTGTTTTTTTGTTCTATGTTTTTTGTTTTTCTTTTTTCCTCTTTTAGATTGGGGTTCTGTTGTACCTTGTTGTTGACTCATTGCTGTCGATGCATTTATATTTTTATTTTTTCTAATAAATTTTTATTTTTCTAATTTTATTTTATTCTTTACACTTTGTTATTGTTCTGCTTTTTCTGGCTTGTTCCCCCTTTTTTATTTTATCTTTTTTCTGCTGTAGTTTTGTTTTACTTTATTGCAGTTGTTTCAATTATATTTTTATTTTTCCTAATATATTTTTATCTTTGTAATTTTATTTTGTTTTTTATTCTTTGTTATTGTACTGCTCCTTTTTTTCTTTCTTTTTCTTTCTTTTTTTTTTTTTTGCCACACCATGTGGCTTGTGGATCTTGCTTCCCAGGCCAGAGGTTGGACCTGAGGTCCTGTGGTGGGAGCTCTGAGTCCAAACTGCTGGACTAAGAGAGAACCTCAGACCCCAGGGAATATTAATTGGAGTGAGATCCTCATCTCAGCACCAAGACCGGGCTGTATCCAACTGCCTGCAAATTTCAGGGCTGAACGTCTCAGACCAAACAACCAGTAAGACAGGAATACAGCCCTATGCATCAAAAAAAAAAAAAAAAAAAAAAAGAAAGAAAAAAATGGAATGACAAAAAATATGTTAGACAAGGGAGCAAGGTAAAAACCTACAAGACCAAATAAATGAAGAAGAAATAGACAACCTACCTGAAAAAGAATTCGGAGTAACGATAGTAAAGATGATCCAAAATCTTGGAAATAGAATGGAGAAAATACAAGAAACATTTAACAAGGACCTACAAAGACTAAAGAGCAAACAAACAGTGATGAACAACACAATAACGGAAAGTAAAAACACTCTAGAAGGAAACAATAGCAGAAAAACTGAGGCAGAAGAACGGATAAGTGACCTGGAAGATAAAATAGTGGAAATAATTGCCACAGAGCAGAATAAAGAGAAAAGAATGAAAATAATTAAGGACAGTCTCAGAGACCTCAGGGACAATATTAAATGCACCAACATTCGAATTATAGGGGTCCCAGAAGAAGAGAAAAAGGAAGCATCTGAGAAAATATTTGAAGAGATTATAGTCGAAAACTTCCCTAACATAGAAAATGAAAGAGCCAATCAAGTCCAGGAAGTGCAAAGAGTCCCATACAGGATAAACCCAAAGAGAAAATGCTGAGACACATATTAATCAAATTATCAAAGATTAAACACAAAGAAAAAAAATTAAAAGCAGCAAGGGAAAAGCAACAAATAACATACAAGGGAATCCCCATAAGTTAACAGCTGATCATTCACCAGAAACTCTACAAGCCAGAAGGGAGTGGCAAGACATATTTAATATGATGAAAGGGAAAAACCTACAACCAAGATTATTCTACCCAGCAAAGATTTCATTCAGATTCAATGGAGAAATCAAAAGCTTTACAAATAAGCAAAAGCTATGAGAATTCAGCACTACCAAACCAGCTTTGCAACAAATCCTAAAGGAACTTCTCTAAGTGGGAAACACGAGAGACCCACAAAAACAAACCCAAATCAATTAAGAAAATGGTAATAGGAACATACATATCAATAATCACCTTGAATGTAAATGGATTAAATGCTCCAATAAAAAGACATAGACTGGCTGAATGGATACAAAAACAAGACCCTTATATATGCTGTCTACAAGAAACCCACTTCAGACCTAGGGACACATACAGACTGAAAGTGAGGGGATGGAAAAAGATATTCCATGCAAATGGAAATCACAAGAAACCTGGAGTAGCAATACTCATATCAGATAAAATAGACTTTAAAATAAAGACAGTTACAAGAGATAAGGAAGGACACTACATAATGATCAAGGAATTAATCCAAGAAGAAAACATAACAATTATAAATATTTATGCACCCAACATAGGAGCACCTCATACATAAGGCAAATGTTAACAGCCATTTCTCCAAAAGGAGAAATCAACAGTAACACAATAAGAGTGGGGGACTTTAACACCTCACTTACACCAATAGACAGATAATCCAGACGGAAAATAAATAAGGAAACACAAGCTTTAAATGACACAATAAACCAGATAGACTTACTTGATATTTCTAGGACATTCCACCCAAAAGCGGAAGAATACATTTGCTTCTCAAGTGCACATGGAATGTTTTCCATAATAGATCACATCTTGGGTCACAAATCAAGCCTTGGAAAATTTAAGAAAATTGAAATCATATTAAGCATCTTTTCCGACCACAGTGCTGTGAGATTAGAAATCAATTACAGGAAAAAAACAGGAAAAAATACAAATACATGGAGGCTAAACAGTGCACTGCTAAATCACCAAGAAATCACTGAAGAAATCAAAGAGGAAATAAAAAAATACCTAGATACAAATGACAATGAAAACATGACAATCCAAAACCTATGGGACTCAGCAAAAGCATTTCTAAGAGGGAAGTTTATAGCAATTCAAGCTCACTTCAAGAAACAAGAAAAGTCCCAAATAAACAATCTAACCTTACACCTAAAGCAACTAGAAAATGAAGAACAAAGAAAACTAGAGTTAGTAGAAGGAAAGAAATCATAAAGATCAGAGCAGAAATAAATGAACTAGAAACGAACACAATAGCAAAGATCAACAAAACTAAAAGCTGATCCTTTGAGAAGATAAACAAAATTGATAAACCTTTAGCCAGATTCATCAAGAAAAAAAGGGAGAGGACTCAAATCAATAAAATTAGACATGAAAAAGGAGAGATTACCACTGACACTGCAGAAATACAAAAGATCATCAGAGACTACTACAAGCAACTCTATGCCAATAAAACGGACAACCTGGAAGAAATGGACAAATTCCTGGAAAAGTACAACCTTCCAAGATTGAACCAGGAAGAATTAGAAAATATAAACAGACCAACCAATCACAGGTAATGAAATTGAAACTGTAATTTAAAATCTTCCAACAAACAAAAGTCCAGGACCAGATGGCTTCACAGGTGAATTCTAAAAAACATTTAGAGAAAAGTTAACACCGATCCTTCTCAAACTCTTCCAAAAAACTGCAGAAGGAACACTCCCAAACTCATTCTACAGGGTCACCATCACCCTGATATCAAAACCAGATAAAGATATCACAGAAAAAGAAAATGATAGACAAATATCACTGATGAACATAGATGCAAAAATCCTCAACAAAATACTAGCAGATTCCAACAACATATTAACAAGATCATACATCATGATCAAGTGGGATTTATCCCTGGGATGCTAGGATTCTTCAATATACACATATCAATCAATGTGAGGCACCACATTAACAGACTGAGGAATAAAAAACATATGATCATCTCAATAGATGCAGAAAAGTTTTTGACAAAATTCAGCACCATTTATGATTAAAAACTCTTCAAAACGTAGGCATAGAGGGAACTTACCTCAACATAATAAAAGCCTTACACAACAAACCCACAGCAAACATCACTCTCAATGGTGAAAAACAGAAAGCATTTCCTCTAGGATCAGGAATAAGAAAAGGATGTCCACTCTTGCCACTATTATTCAACATAGTATTGGAAGTCATAGCCACAGCAATCAGAGAAGAAAAAGAAATAAAAGGAATACAAATTTGAAAAGAATGAGTAAAACTGTCACTGTTTGTAGATGACATGATACTATATATAGGAAATCCTAAAGATGCCACCAGAAAACTACTAGAACTAATCAGTGAATTTGGTAAGGTTGCAGGATAAAAAACTGATGCAGAGAAATCTCCTGCATTCTTATACACTAACAGCGAAGGATCAGAAATAGAAATTAAGGAAACAATCCCATTTACCACTGCAACAAAAAGAATAAAATACCTAGGAATAACCCTACTTAAGGAGGTAAAAGACCTGTACTCAGAAAACTATAAGACACTGATGAAAGAAATCAAAGATGACACAAACAGATGGAGAGATATACCATGCTCCTGGATTGGAAGAATCAATATTGTGAAAATTACTATATTACCCAAAGCAATCTACAGGTTCAATGCAATTCCTATCAAATTACCAATGGCATTTTTCACAGAACTAGAACAAGAAATTATACAATTTGTATGGAAACACAAAAGACCCTGAATAGCCAAAGCAATCTTAAGAAAAACAGAGCTGGAGAAATCAGGCTCCCTGACTTCAGACTATACTACAAAGCTACAGTAACCAAGACAGTATGTTACTGGCACAAAAACAGAAATATAGATCAATGGAACAGGATAGAAAGCCCAGAGAAAAACCCAGGCACATATGGTCACCTTATCTTTCACAAAGGCAAGAATATACAATGGAGAAAAGGCAGCCTCTTCAATAAGTGGTGCTGGGAAAAATGGACAGCTGCATGTAAAAGAATGAAATTAGAACACACCCTAGCATCATACACTAAAATAAACTCAAAATGGATTAAAGACCTAAATGTAAGACCAGACACTATCAAACTCTTAGAGGAAAACATAGGCAGAACACTCTATGACATAAATCACAGCAAGATCTTTTTTGCCCCAGCTCCCGGAGTAATGGAAACAAAAATAAACAAATGGGACCTAATGAAACTCAAAAGCTTTTGTACAGCAAAGGAAACCACAAACAAGACGAAAAGACAACCCTCAGAATGGGAGAAAATATTTGCAAACGAAGCAACTGACAAAGGATTAATCTCCAAAATATACAAGCAGCTCATGTGGCTCAATATCACAAAAACAAACAACCCAATCCAAAAATGGGCAGAAGACCTAAATAGACATTTCTCCAAAGAAGACATACAGATGGTCAAAAAATACATGAAAAGATGTTCAACATCACTAATCATTAGAGAAATGCAAATCAAAACCACAATGATGTATCACCTCACACCAGTCAGAATGGCCATCATCAAAGAATCTACAAACAATAAATGCTGGAGAGGGTGTGGAGAAAAGGGAACCCTCTTGCACTGTTGGTGGGAATGTAAATTGATACAGCCACTATGGAGAACAGTATGGAGCTTCCTTAAAAAACTAAAAATAGAACTACCAGATGACCCAGCAATTCCACGATTGGGCATATACTCTGAGAAATCCATAATTCAAAAAGAGACATGTAGCACAAGGTTCATTGCAGCACTATTTACAATCGCCAGGACATGGAAGCAACCTAGATGTCCATCAACAGATGAATGGATAAAGAAGTTGTGGCACATGTATACAATGGAATGTTGCTCAGCCATAAAAAGGAACGAAATTGAGTTATTTGTAGTGAGGTGGATGGACCTTGAATATGTCATACAGAGTGAAATAAGTCAGAAAGAGAAAAACAAATACCATACACTAACGCGTATATATGGAATTTTAAAAAGCAGTACTGATGAACCTAGTGGCAGGGCAAGAATAAAGACACAGATGTAGAGAACAGACTTGAGAGCATGGGGGAAAGGGGAAGCTGGGATGAAGTAAGAGAGCAGCATTGACATATATACACTACCAAATGTAAAATGGATGGCTAGTGGGAAGATGCTGCATAGCACAGGGAGATCAGCTTGGTGCTCTGTGACCACCTAGAGGGGTGGGATAGGTAGGGTGGGAGGGAGGCTCAAGAGGGAGGGGATATGGGGATATATGTATACATATAGCTGATTCACTTTGTTGTACAGGTAGAAGCTAACACACCATTGTAAAGCATTTATACTCCAATAAAGTTGTGGTAAAAAAGACATCTAAACAAATACAAACATAAATCTACCTTGAATAGTGCAATTTTAACCAATATCAGCTTTGTAAAATTTAAATAATTAGGCATATATTTAAAGAAAATAAAACCTCAGATCATTTAAATGATTACAGCTAGCAAACATTTGTGAAACCACTTTTTAAATATATTCAGATAATCCCTTTTGTTTTTTATTTCGCTAAATTAGACATAGCTTATCTGTTTATTCTTTTCAGAAGAAAACACTCTTGGTTCTCTTTCACCATTTGCATACTTTGCTTTTGAGAATACAATGTTGAAATAATGGTGGGTTCTCTTTTGTTTACCAAAGGAGTAGGGGAGGACTTAAAGTTTGTGTCGGGAGGCTTATGGAAAAAATTCACATGAAGAGGAATGAGACAATGTCAAAGGTCATAATTGAGATATTTTCACATAAACACCTAGAAACTTCTGTTCCCTTTTCATTATCTTAGAAAAATTTTAACATGTAAGTTTATCAGGTTTCCCCTTTTTTTCTTTTTTTTTCCCCATTTTTCACGTGGAGTCTTTTTTTTTTTTTTAACATCTTTATTGGGGTATAATTGCTTTACAATGGTGTGTTAGTTTCTGCTTTATAACAAAGTGAATCAGTCATACATAAACATATGTTCCCATATGTCTTCCCTGTTGCGTCTCCCTCCCTCCCACCCTCCCCATCCCACCCCTCCAGGCTGTCACAAAGCACCGAGCCAATATCCCTGTGCCATGCGGCTGCTTCCCACTAGCTATCTACCTTACTGCGTTTGTTAGTGTGTATATGCCCATGACTCTCTCTTGCCCTGTCACAGCTCACCCTTCCCCTTCCCCATAACCTCAAGTCCGTTCTCTAAGAGGTCTGTGTCTTTATTCCTGCTTTACCCCTAGGTTCTTCATGACATTTTTTTCTTAAATTCCATATATATGTGTTAGCATACGGTATTTGTCTTTTTCTTTCTGACTTACTTCACTCTGTATGACAGACTCTAGGTCTATCCACCTCATTACAAATAGCTCAATTTCGTTTCTTTTTATGGCTGAGTAATATTCCATTGTATATATGTGCCACATCTTCTTTATCCATTCATCCGATGACGGGCACTTAGGTTGTTTCCATCTCCGGGCTATTGTAAATAGAGCTGCAATGAACATTTTGGTACATGACTCTTTTTGAATTTTGGTTTTCTCAGGGTATATGCCCAGTAGTGGGATTGCTGGGTCATATGGTAGTTCTATTTGTAGTTTTTTAAGGAACCTCCATACTGTTCTCCATAGTGGCTGAACCAATTCACATTCCCACCAGCAGTGCAAGAGTGTTCCCTTTTGTCCACACCCTCTCCAGCATTTATTGTTTCTAGATTTTTTGATGATGGCCATTCTGACTGGTGTGAGATGATATCTCATTGTAGTTTTGATTTGCATTTCTCTAATGATTAATGATGTTGAGCATTCTTTCATGTGTTTGTTGGCAGTCTGCATATCTTCTTTGGAGAAATGTCTATTTAGGTCTTCTGCCCATTTTTGGATTGGGTTGTTTGTTTTCTTGTTATTGAGCTGCATGAGCTGCTTGTAAATTTTGGAGATTAATCCTTTGTCGGTTGCTTCATTTGCAAATATTTTCTCCCATTCTGAGGGTTGTCTTTTGGTCTTGTTTACGGTTTCCTTTGCTGTGCAAAAGCTTTGAAGTTTCATTAGGTCCCATTTGTTTATTTTTGTTTTTATTTCCATTACTCTAGGAGGTGGGTCAGAAAGGATCTTGCTTTGATTTATGTCATACAGTGTTCTGCCTATGTTTTCCTCTAAGAGTTTGATAGTTTCTGGCCTTACATTTAGGTCTTTAATCCATTTTGAACTTATTTTTGTGTATGGTGTTAGGGAGTGATCTAATCTCATACTTTTACATGTACCTGTCCAGTTTTCCCAGCACCACTTATTGAAGAGGCTGTCCTTTCTCCATTGTACATTATTGCCACCTTTATCAAAGATAAGGTGTCCATATGTGCATGGGTTTATCTCTGGGCTTTCTATCCTGTTCCATTGATCTATCTTTCTGTTTTTGTGCCAGTACCATACCGTCTTGATGACTGTAGCTTTGTAGTATAGTCTGAAGTCAGGGAGCCTGATTCCTCCAGTTCCTTCTTTCGTTCTCAAGATTGCTTTGGCTATTCGGGGTCTTTTGTGTTTCCATACAAATTGTGAAAGTTTTTGTTCTAGTTCTGTGAAAAATGCCAGTGGTAGTTTGATAGGGATTGCATTGAATCTGTAGATTGCTTTGGGTAGTAGAGTCATTTTCACAATGTTGATTCTTCCAATCCAAGAACATGGTATATCTCTCCATCTATTTATATCATCTTTAATTTCTTTCATCAGTGTCTTATAATTTTCTGCATACAGGTCTTTTGTCTCCTTAGGTAGGTTTATTCCTAGATATTTTATTCGTTTTGTTGCAATGGTAAATGGGAGTGTTTTCTTGATTTCACTTTCAGATTTTTCATCATTAGTATATAGGAATGCCAGAGATTTCTGTGCATTAATTTTGTATCCTGCCACTTTACCAAATTCATTGATTAGCTCTAGTAGTTTTCTGGTAGCATCTTTAGGGTTCTCTATGTATAGGATCATGTCATCTGCAAACAGTGACAACTTTACTTCTTCTTTTCCAATTTGGATTCCTTTTATTTCCTTTTCTTCTCTGATTGCTGTGGCTAAAACTTCCAAAACAATGTTGAATAATAGTGGTGAGAGTGGGCAACCTTGTCTTGTTCCTGATCTTAGTGGAAATGCTTTCAGTTTTTCACCATTGAGGATGATGTTTGCTGTGGGCTTGTCATATATGGCCTTTATTATGTTGAGGAAAGTTCCCTCTATGCCTACTTTCTGCAGGGTTTTTATCATAAATGGGTGTTGAATTTTGTCAAAAGCTTTCTCTGCATCTATTGAGATGATCATATGGTTTTTCTCCTTCAATTTGTTAATATGGTTTATCACATTGATAGATTTGCGTATATTGAAGAATCCTTGCATTCCTGGAATAAACCCCACTTGATCATGGTGTATGATCCTTTTAATGTGCTGTTGGATTCTGTTTGCTAGTATTTTGTTGAGGATTTTTGCATCTATGTTCATCAGTGATATTGGCCTGTAGTTTTCTTTCTTTGTGACATCCTTGTCTGGTTTTGGTATCAAGGTGATGGTGGCCTCGTAGAAGGAGTTAGGGAGTGGTCCTCCCTCTGCTATATTTTGGAAGAGTTTGAGAAGGATAGGTGTTAGTTCTTCTCTAAATGTTTGATAGAATTCGCCTGTGAAGCCATCTGGTCCTGGGCTTTTCTTTGTTGGAAGATTTTTAATCACAGTTTCAATTTCAGTGCTTGTGATTGGTCTGTTCATATTTTCTATTTCTTCCTGATTCAGTCTTGGCAGGTTGTGCATTTCTAAGAATTTGTCCATTTCTTCCAGATTGTCCATTTTATTGGCATAGAGTTACTTGTAGTAATCTCTCATGATCTCTTTTATTTCTGCAGTGTCAGTTGTTACCTCTCCTTTTTCATTTCTAATTCTATTGATTTGAGTCTTCTCCCTTTTTTTTCTTGATGAGTCTGGCTAGTGGTTTATCTATTTTGTTTATCTTCTCAAAGAACCAGCTTTTAGTTTTATTGATCTTTGCTATTGTTTCCTTCATTTCTTTTTCATTTATTTCTGATCTGATTTTTATGATTTCTTTCCTTCTGCTAGCTTTGGGGTTTTTTTGTTCTTCTTTCTCTAATTGCTTGAGGTGCAAGGTTAGGTTGTTTATTCGAGATGTTTCCTGCTTCTTAAGGTGGGCTTGTATTGCTATAAACTTCCCCCTTAGAACTGCTTTTGCTGCATCCCACAGGTTTTGGGTCGTTGTGTCTCCATTGTCATTTGTTTCTAGGTATTTTTTGATTTCCTCTTTGATTTCTTCAGTGATCTCTTCATTATTAAGTAGTGTATTGTTTAGCCTCCATGTGTTTGTATGTTTTACAGATCTTTTCCTGTAATTGATATCTAGTCTCATGGCGTTGTGGTCAGAAAAGATACTTGATACAATTTCAATTTTCTTAAATTTACCAAGGCTTGATTTGTGACCTAAGATATGATCTATCCTGGAGAATGTTCCATGAGCACTTGAGAAAAATGTGTATTCTGTTGGTTTTGGATGGAGTGTCCTATAAATATCAATTAAGTCCATCTTGTTTAATGTATCATTTAAAGCTTGTGTTTCCTTATTTATTTTCATTTTGGATGATCTGTCCATGGGTGAAAGTGGGGTGTTTAAGTCCCCTACTATGAATGTGTTACTGTCGATTTCCCCTTTTATGGCTGTTAGTATTTGCCTTATGTATTGAGGTGCTCCTATGTTGGGTGCATAAATATTTACAATTGTTATATCTTCTTCTTGGATCGATCCCTTGATCATTATGTAGTGTCCTTCTTTGTCTCTTTTAATAGTCCTTATTTTAAAGTCTATTTTGTCTGATATGAGAATTGCTACTCCAGCTTTCTTTTGGCTTCCATTTGCATGGAATATCTTTTTCCATCCCCTTACTTTCAGTCTGTATGTGTCTCTAGGTCTGAAGTGGGTCTCTTGTAGACAGCATATATAAGGGTTTTGTTTTTGTATCCATTCAGCTAATCTGTGTCTTTTGGTGGGAGCATTTAGTCCATTTACATTTAAGGTAATTATCGATATGTATGTTCCTATTCCCATTTTCTAAATTGTTTTGGGTTCGTTATTATAGGTCTTTTCCTTCTCTTGTGTTTCTTGCCTAGAGAAGATCCTTTAGCATTTGTTGTAAAGCTGGTTTGGTGGTGCTGAACTCTCTCAGCTTTTGCTTGTCTGTAAAGGTTTTAATTTCTCCATCAAATCTGAATGAGATCCTTGCTGGGTAGAGTAGTCTTGGCTGCATGTTTTTCTCCTTCATCACTTTCAGTATGTCCTGCCACTCCCTTCTGGCTTGTAGGGTTTCTGCTGAGAGATCAGCTGTTAACCTTATGGGGATTCCCTTATGTGTTATTTGTTGTTTTTCCCTTGCTGCTTTTAATATGCTTTCTTTGTATTTAATTTTTGACAGTTTGATTAATATGTGTCTTGGCGTATTTCTCCTTGTATTTATCTTGTATGGGACTCTCTGTGCTTCCTGGACTTGATTAACTATTTCCTTTCCCATATTAGGGAAGTTTTCAACTATAATCTCTTCAAATATTTTCTCAGTCCCTTTCTTTTTCTCTTCTTCTTCTGGAACCCCTATAATTCGAATGTTGGTGCGTTTAATGTTGTCCCAGAGGTCTCTGAGACTGTCCTCAGTTCTTTTCATTCTTTTTTCTTTATTCTGCTCTGCAGTAGTTATTTCCACTATTTTATCTTCCAGGTCACTTATCCGTTCTTCTGCCTCAGTTATTCTGCTATTGATCCCATCTAGAGTACTTTTAATTTCATTTATTGTGTTGTTCATCATTGCTTGTTTCATCTTTAGTTCTTCTAGGTCCTTGTTAACTGATTCTTGCATTTTGTCCAATCTATTGTCCATTCTATCTCCAAGATTTCGGATCAACCTTACTATCATTATTCTGAATTCTCTTTCAGGTAGACTGCCTATTTCCTCTTCATTTGTTAGGTCTGGTGCATTTTTATCTTGCTCCTTTATCTGCTGTGTGTTTTTCTGTCTTCTCATTTTGCTTATCTTACTGTGTTTGGGGTCTCCTTTTTGCAGGCTGCAGGTTTGTGGTTCCTCCTGTTTTTGATGTCTGTCTCTAGTGGCTAAGGTTGGTTCAGTGGGTTGTGTAGGCTTCCTGGTGGAGGGGGCTAGTGCCTGTGTTGTGGTGGATGAGGCTGGATCTTGTCTCTCTAGTGGGCAGGTTCACGTCTGGTGGTGTGTTTGGGGGTGTCTGTGGCCTTATTATGATTTTAGGCAGCCTCTCTGCTAATGGGTGGGGTTGTGTTCCTGTTTTGCTAGTTGTTTGGCATAGGTTTTCCAGCACTGTGGCTTGCTGGTCGTTGAGTGAAGCTGGGTGCTGGTGTTAAGATGGAGGTCTCTGGGAGATTTTCGCCGTTTGATATTATGTGGAGCTGGGAGGTCTCTTGTTGATCAGTGTCCTGCAGTTGGCTGTCCTATCTCAGAGGCAGAGCCCTGCCTCCTGGCTGGAGCACCAAAAGCTTTTCATCCACAGGCTCAGGATAAAAGGGAGAAAAAGTAGAGGGAATTAGTAGAAGTATGAGGAAAGAAAGAAGGAAAGGAGGGTAGGAAGGAAGGAAGAAAGAAAGAAAGAAGCAAAGAAGGAAAGAAGGCAAGAAGGAAAGAAAGGAGGGAGGGAGGGAGGGAGGAAGGAAGGGAGGAGGGAAAGAAGGAAAAAAGACAGAAAGAAAGAAGATACAGTAAAAATAAAATACAGTATAATAAAGTTATTGAATTACAAACTTCTTATTTAGAAGAAAAAAAAAAAAAGGGACGGAAAGAACCTAGGACAAATGTTGGCAGCAAAGCTATACAGACAAAATCTTACACAGAAGCATACACATACACCCTCACTAAAAGAGGTAAATGGGGAAAAATCCTAAATCTTGCTGTCAGATACCACCTCCTCAATTTGGGATGATTCGTTGTCTAAAGGAGGGAAGGAAGGACGGAAAGAAAGAAAGAAAGAATGAAGGTAAAGTATAATAAGGTTATTAAAATTAATTATTAAGAAAAAAATTAAAAAAAAAACATGGACGGATAGAACCCTAGGACAAATGGTGGAAGCAAGACTATACAGACAAGATCTCACACAGAAGCATACACATACACATTCACAAAAAGAGGAAAGGGGAAAAAAATCATAGATCTTGCTCCTAAAGTCCACTTCCTTAATTTGGGACGATTGGTTGTCTATTCAGGTATTCCACAGATGCAGGGTACATCAAGTTGATTGTGGAGCTTTAATCCGCTGTTTCTGAGGCTGCTGGGAGGGATTTCCCTTTCTCTTCTTTGTTCTCACAGCTCCCAGGGCTAAGCTTTGGATTTGGCCCTGCCACTGCGTGTAGATCGCTGGAGGGCGTCTGTTTTTTGCTCAGACAGGATGGGGTTAAAAGAGCCGCTGATTGGGGGCTCTGGCGCACTCAGGCCGGCGGGGACGGAGGGGCACAGAGTGCGGGGCGGGCCTGCGGTGGCAAAGGCCGGCGTGACTTTGCACCAGCCTGAGGCGCGCTGTGCGCTCTCCCGGGGAAGTTGTCCCTGGATCCCGGGAACCCGGCAGTGGCGGGCTGCACAGGCTCCGCGGAAGAGGGGTGTGGAGAGTGACCTGTGCTCGCACACAGGCCCCTTGGTGGCGGCAGCAGCAGCCTTAACGTCTCCCGCCCGCCTCTGGGGTCCGCGCTTTTAGCCGCGGCTTGCGCCCGTCTCTGGAGTCCGCGCCCTCAGCCGCGGCTCGCGCCCGTCTCTGGATTCCGCGCTTTCAGCCGCGGCTCGCGCCCGTCTCTGGATTCCGCGCTTTCAGCCGCGGCTCGCGCCCGTCTCTGGATTCCGCGCTTTCAGCCGCGGCTCGCGCCCGTCTCTGGGGTTCGCGCTTTTAGCCGCGGCTCGCGCCCGTCTCTGGAGTTCCTTTAAGCAGCGTTCTTAAACCCCTCTCCTCACGCCCCAGGAAACAAAGAGGGAAGGAAAAGTCTCCTGCCTCTTCTGCTGGTGCAGGCTTTTCCCCGGACTCCCTCCCGGCTAGCTGTGGTGCACTAACCCCTTCAGGCTATGTTCAAGCCGCCAACCCCAGTCCTCTCCCTGCGCTCAGGCCTCAGCTCTCAGCCCCGCCCGCCCCGGCGGGTGAGCAGACAAGCCTCTCGGGCTGGTGAGTGCCGGTCGGCACCGATCCTCTGTGCGGGAATCTCCCCGCTTTGCCCTCCGCACCCGTTGCTGTGCACTCCGCAGCTTCGAAGCTCCCCCCTCCGCCTCCCGCAGTCTCCGCCCGCGAAGGGGCTTCCTAGAGTGTGGAAACTTTTCCTCCTTCACAGCTCCCTCCCACTGGTGCAGGTGCCGTCCCTATTCTTTTGTCTCTGTTTTTTTCTTTTGCCCTACCCAGGTACGTGGGGAGTTTCTTGCCTTTTGGGAGGTCTGAGGTCTTCTGCCAGCCTTCAGTAGGTGTTCTGTAGGAGTTGTTCCACGTGTAGATGTATTTCTGGTGTATCTGTCGGGAGGAAGGTGATCTCCGCGTCTTACTCTTCCGCCATCTTCCGCCTTCCCCCACGTGGAGTCTTTTGTTTAGCGTTTGGTACAGTGAGAGTTCGTCAGGCTTTATGGATAATTAGACATTAGATTAGATGGATAGTAAAAGATCAGCCAAGATTTACAATACTTCACACTCCTTAAATCTGAATGACCCTAACAGGCAGGTAGATGTGATAATTTGTCCATTTTATATGAGGAAACTGAGGCACAGAGCAGTTTAACTTGATCAAGTTTACACATCCATTAAATTGGAGATTTGGAATAAAAACTACGTAGTTTTTCTACAGACTCCAAGTCTTCATCTTAAAAGCCCACACAGCAGATGAAGCTTCTGTCGCTACCTAGTTTTGTGGTCTTTGAAAAGTTACAAAATTTTGCTGTGACTTTCTTTCTGTGTAAATTGTGAATCCCAATATTTTACCCATCTAAAGGCTTATGTCTGTGGAATTTTGAAAACATGTCCATGAAATGGAAGAAAATATAAACAATCCAAGTCTCCTGGCAAGGAGTCTTGTATGAATGGAGAAGAACTGATATGTTCTGCTGTTAGCTGTCTCATCATTCCTATGGCATCATCATTTTATAAGTTATCTTCTGAAAATTAACAGAAAATATTTTTCTAACATATTTCTACGTTTAGAATACATTTGTCTGGCTCCAAATTAGGAATGTTGAGTACTTGTAGAACAAAGAAAGTAACTATATACTCTACTTCCTGATATGGCTTTCTCACCTACAATAGCATTCCTTATTTGGAAATCCATGTTTTTTGATTAGCTTTATGTAATTTAACATGTATTATTCAAAATTAAAAACAATTAAGCTGACTTTATATAAGTTATGCTTACAAATTATGAGAGTTTTGAATCTTTTTTTCTATGAGGACAAGAGTAGAAATAATGTTTTTACTCTCCCCTAAAAAATAAGTAATGCAATTCTTTAGATTTTTTTTAAATGAATAGGAAGCATTGAGAATGTGTGTTTATGTGACAAAATGATCACAAGATGCAAAGTGAACTGAGCTCTTATGTCAGACTCCCAAGGGATCTTTGGCACTATATCACCATTTATTCTTTGCTTTGTTTTTTTTTTTTTTCAGAAAATGAATTATGCATGAGGATAAATAACATAGGTATGTAAAGAAACAGCAGGAATAACTTTGATGACAACTTTCTTGGCATATGTAGCTACCTTCCAATGTTTCTCTGAACAGATTTCAGATAGAAGTAAAAAATAACATCTCAAGTTAAAAAAAGATAAAAAAGAAAAAAGTAAAAAGAATTTCACATAATTATCTCAAGCTAAAACATCTGGGTATGTCCTCTGGTACCTTGCTTAAATTCAATAACGAGAGCTTTTTAAAATTAAAGAATCTTTTCCTCTGCTGTCCAAATAAAGCCAAGCAGAGAAAATGACATAGTGCCCATTCTAAGCTACAGCAGGGACCAGATATCATCCTCATCCTGACATTCAGGTACCAATGAATCAGCCTAGAGTAGAGGCTAGTAAAATGCTGAAGGAAAGGCTTGTGCCAGAGAGGTTTTCACCATGATAGAATTCAGTCATTGCTCGCATATTTCTTAAAATAAAATCTAATACAAATACAAGAATAGTAGAAATAGTTAAAGATAGGTTAAAACGTGTACAACACGCTGTCAGGGTATGAGGTTAGAGAAGTGATAGACCCTAAAGCTACTTCTTATCTCACACTGAAAAAGTTCAGAATGCAAAGCATCACAAAAGAGGTGTAAATTGTAATGAAGTGACTGAGTTATGTGTGTATGGCTGATGGGAAGGGAGTGGTTAAAGTTAATTGCAAGTCATAGAGCAGTTTCCATGGAGTAGAAAGCATTGTGCCAGACTTCTGCATTTATTCAGGATTTCTAAATATGGACACTGTAGCTGTCAAAAATTGTATGTTCAAGGCATAGGGCATAGATAATTTGATTTCCTCTTCAGTTATGTTTTCATTTGTCTTTCAATAGCAATCTGCCTCTGAATTTCATGATGATTAGGACCTTAATGTCCAAAGGAAAATTTAAACCTCAAGTAAATTTATGGACAAAGTTATTGCTAAACTATTTTCCCAGTGAAGTAAACAATCAACTTATAATACCTAATTGAGGGAAACGTGACATTATCCTACAGCTATAAGCTCTAATTTGCCATCTTTATTTGATATAGGAATTCATGCATACAGAGGCAACCACACAGAGTGATGTAATCATGTAGCTTTTTCTTTAATTGTATTGGCCTTTTCATGTATATACATTTTTTTTTAATAAAGCTAACAGCATGCTTTTTTACCTTGGTTATGACATCTTTTTTGATCACAGATAAAATTGTTTCCCAGAGATAAATTCGCTTACAGATTACTTTAAGACTTCTATGAGAATACTTCGGCAGTGGAGTTCCCTGAGAGGGAGGAGATGTACATGAGAATTACCTTGTTGTGAGTGACGCTGTACCACTTTTCGCCATGAGCAGCAGTGCAGCTATAGCATCCTGTGTGAGAAACAAAACATTTTGCCAAGCAGTTTAAATCACATTATTCCAAAGTTAACATGTAAATATTCCAATTTATTAAAGGACATTATTGACTCATTTCAAATCTGGAAAATTGGCCTCATATAAGTTGATAGGTTGAGATATTTATATTAAACATAACACATTTTAAAGTTGTGTTTTGGGATCAAATTTAAAATAAACATACCATTTTTTCACTGTTTATTATTTTTTAAACTTCCTTGCAGAGCAAACAGTTAAAAAACTCATCAAGCTTGGACAGAGGAATGGATAAAGAAGATGTGACACATATATACAATGGAATACTACTCAGCCACTTGAGCCATAAAAAGAAATGAAATTGAGTTATTTGTAGCGAGGTGGATGGACCTAGAGTCTGTCATACAGAGTGAAGTAAGTCAGAAAGAGAAAAACAAACACCGTATGCTAACATATATATGGAATCTAAATAAATAAATAAATAAATATTTGTTCTGAAGAACCTAGGGGCAGGACAGGAATAAAGATGCAAAAGTAGAGAATGGACTTGACACGGGGAGGGGGAAGAGTAAGCCAGGACGAAGTGAGAGAGTGGCATGGACATATATACACTACCAAGTGTAAAATAGATAGCTAGTGGGAAGAAGCCGCATAGCACAGGGAGATCAGCTCAGGGCTTTGTGACCACCTAGAGGGGTGAGATAGGGAGGGTGGGAGGGAGACACAAGAGGGAGGGGATATGGGGATATATGTGTACATATAGCTGATTCACTTTGTTATAAAGCAGAAACTAACAGACCATTGTAAAGCAATTATACTCCAATAAAGATGTTAAAAAAGAAAACAACTCATCAAGCTCTAAGGTGCTCGGCTTAATAGCATGGCTACTATTAAGAACATGATAAGGTAACAGACATGATACTTATTCTAACTATGTCTATGAAGTAAGCTTTTAGGATCACTTCTCTTTTTTCAGCTTGAGGTATAACTGACAAATAAAATTATAAATTATCTAAAACGTAAAAGTGATGATTGGCTAGACATATACATTGTGAAAGGATTCCGCCACCAATATATCCATCACCTCACATAGTTGTGGGGTTTTTTGTTGTTTTTTTTTGTTTTTTTGTGTTTGTGAGAGAATTTTTAAGTTATACTCTCTTAGCAAATTTCACTTATACAGTACAGCATTAACAACTATATTCATCATGTTATACATTGAATCCTCAAATCTTATTCAAGAGGATAACTTCTTTAAAAAGCCACAGAGAACAACAGTGGTAAAGGCAGGATCAGCATCTTTGCGACTCACTATGAATGGCTGTCTTCTGTGGGCAGAGGATATAAGTGGGAGGTGCTTCTGTTGACGCTAATGTCCTGTCCAGGAGTAATTATAGAATTCTCATGATTGCAAAAGGCAAAAACACAACACTTAACACCCATTAACCATAGAGGCAGTGATTACTTAACCAGGCAGCAGTTACAGTAATCCCTCCCTATCTGTAGATGCAGAGATCTTGGATACGGAAGGCCAACTGTACTACACCATTTTATATAAGGGACTTGAGCATCCCCAGAGTTTGGTATACTGCTGGGGTCCTGGACTCAGTCCCTGCAGATACTGAGGAAGGACTGTAATCAGAATCATCTGACTGACAGATTTCGTCAGTCCATTAGCTATTAGATGATATGCTCCTAAAGAAAATACATTAGCCCGTTAGGATTGTACTTTATCTACTTAACCAGAAAAACTCTTCTATGTATGGTGAAGAGAGAGTTCTGAACTGAATCATCAGATGGAGCTTTACTGTATCTCAAATTCCCATGTATTAATTTCTCTTAAAAACAAGAGTCCTTTGAAGGAAGAGATAACCACATATTTGGATAAGGGACTTTGCAAAGACATCTTAAATATATACAGCACATCTATCTCCCAGTCCTTCCCTAAGAGATCTGTTTTGATTTCCTGGAGCAAAGCTGCATTGGGGAGAAAACCAAATATATATATATTATTGTCTGGAGTAATTCAATACTGGCTCCAAACCAATTCTGCTCTCTTGGTTCTAGAATGTCATAGTGATTCATTGATCAGAGTGAGGGCTCATGAGGGTCAGATGATAAATAGAATTTACTCTGTTTATGAACTCACACTGTGCTTATTTCCCCAGTTTCTGAATGTGTGGTTAGAATATATATACTCAGACACTGGTAAATCACCATAGTACTTCCCTGTAGAGTGAGGGTTATTGGTTGACAAGCTAATTGGAAGCTAATGAATCTTTAAGGCTTTATAAAATGTAGGGTCATTAACAACAGCATCAAGGAAGGAGCAGAAATGGCCTCTGTCATATCCCTATTTATTTTACCATTCTGACTTGTGCAAAAAAAAAAAGTCTTAGAACATAATAAAGGAGTATTCTAAATTTAATTAGGTGGTGACCATCCATATTTATTTTAATTTTTATTATTTTTATTGCAACAAATTAACATGGCCCCTAACACCAATTACACAGAATTTACTCCATTAAAGATTATGTGTTTTTCTCTATCCCAATAATCAGAAGAACAGAGGAAGCATTATGCTTTCCTCCAACAAATACAAGAGTAAATCTTCACTGGTCTGCTTAAGGCTATGCACCACTGCTTCTTGGTCATAATTTAGCCTGCAGAGACCTTAATTAACTATCTTATCACACCTGACTTGCTGATAGTACCTACTGACAAGGAAGTAGCATTTGATGGATGCCAGAATATGGGAATGATATAACAGTAAGGCGTCTGATAGTTTCTGGCATCCATAGGTCTAGACATGTTAGGATACCGCCTTCAGAAGAAAGGAAAAGTTGCTTCAACTTACATTCTCTACCACCAAGTAAAAGGCATTAACGGTTGATGGGAATTGATAGTCTATTTAATCATATTGCTCTGACACACTTATTAAGTGGCCAGTTTTGAGCTGCACTGAGAACATGAAAAGGCTCTCCAGCTGGCTCAGTCTTTCACCTAGGCCTTCTCAGTTTCTGAATGTGATGGCACTTAAAATGCCTGTCCAATCAGGATGATTCATGAAGGCTACCATCGGCTTGGATGGCCAAATCAGAGTGGAAGGTGCTTAGGTTTTGGAGCAAATCCAGGCTCCCTTTGAAGTGACCAGCAATCATTCTTAGCTTGTTATTGTGCCATGGTGGATATTGAACACCTGATGCTGGAACACGTGACTGTAATTCCCGGATTTCCCATCATAAACTTGGTGTTACTTGATTCCAAAACCAAACAGCCAGTAACATCCAGAAGCACTTTCTTACAATAGAATGTGGTATATGCAAGACAGATTGAGCAGGTCTTAATTTCCTTGTGTGCTTACTCCCGCCATTTCTCTCTGAACCCACATTTATAGTCTCATTAGGATCTTCCTATGGCAGTTAACTGAGGAGAACAATTTTGACCCAGAAGGAGAATGCTACAGTTAGACAAGATAGCAGGGAAGAGAATGGGAAAAGAAAATCTTGGCAGTAAGCAAAACTTCAAGAGTTATATATTATTTTCCATTTGGTCTGGAATTAGACATTACTGGAAATACAAATAGGTATTCATTCATGAGTGGTATCTAATGGTTTGTTCAAATGATGAAGAATTCAGAAAAAATAAAATTGGAGGATTGATTACAAAGCAGCTTTTGGAGGAGGAATGTGGATAGACCTCACTAAGTGGTCCTAGAAAGTGAGAATATTTATGGCTGACTTGAATATTCCTTAGAGGAGGTTGTCAATAATTGGATGAACAAGATACCCCATCTAAAGGCTGTCAATCATCTTCTTTCCACACCTGTTCTAGCTCTTGTTCAATGAATATAAAATGTGGTCATAGTGTCAGGGATAGAGGTTATGCATGGGCTCAATAGTTTGAATTTCCTCACAATAGGCATATATAATACTTTCAATGCTAAGTCCCTGATCTGTAAATTGCAGAGAATTGTTAATATGATGCTATATCCTGGGGGAATCAGCCAGCCATCTAGTAGCAGAATGAATATATCAGATATCTTTTTTTGGGAGAGAGAGTTGATTTTTCCTGACTGTAGTACATCTTTGTTTAAAAAGAACTATGTCTTTTCTGTCCACCAACCTGTTGTAAACACACCATTAACATATTACCAAATACCTCATTTACCATCAGGTTTTCACATAACAATACTAATTCTTATCAAGGAATTCATTTTACCACAAAACAAATAAGGCAACTACTGTTGTACAGGATTCACTGATGTACCAGAAGCAGCTGCTCTTAGAGAATGGGAGAACTACTGAAGAGTCAACTAGTCTCAAATAAGTGAGGAAAAAAACCCTGGTAATTTGGTTTTGTATTACAGAGTGATATTCTCTATGGCCAGAGTCTATATGTTCTGGTACTAAGGGGTGTACTTAACAGTGGCACCTCTCAAAATTATATAATTTTTATAATTACATAATTATATATATATATAAAATTATATGATTTTAAAACCATTTGAAATAATAAATAATTAAATAGAAAAGTTTACTTCCTATCTTTCAACTTTCATATCATATTTCAATAATTTGATACCCAAGAGTGCCATGCTTCCACAGGGACTTAAGAATGAGATCACTAAACTGAAAACTAAAACTTGCATCAAGTAGTTTTGGAAACCTCATGCCACCAGAACAATATCTAAAAAGATGGCATTTTTCTCTTGTTTCAGGGCTTGGTCTTTTAAATCAAAATTTATATGTATGCTGCAACAAAATCGAGAGAGGTCGTAGTATTTCTCAAACTCAGTGACTCATCCTAAACACATCTTAGGCCTGCCATTTGGTAGATTAGAAATATCCAAACTGGATGACAAGCAAGAGACCTGAACTATCAAGAATAAACATTTTAGTAACTGCCCCTCCACCTTTAAATAAAGAACATTGACAAGGTGAGGTGCTCAGACAGGGTAAAATGGACATGGAACGGGTAATGGAAAATGAATATTATGAATGCCAACCAAGTCTTGAGACTTCTTAAAGGAATGAGAATATTTGTAGTTATCTGTATTTTTCTCTTCTCATTTATTTATAAAGATATAAGTATATACTATATATATAGCATATGTATATATGTATGTATAATATATGTGTATATATGTATAGACTGTTGAGACTAACAGAAAAAGTCAGAAGTGGTGATGTGTGGTTTCTGATAGTATATCATAAAAAGTTATGGAGCATCTTTCTTGTACAATAGAGCCTTCATACTTTGAGCCCTGAATTCCTATACTGTGGGCAAGCCCAGGTCACATGAACAGGCCACTTTTTGGGTTTTATTCTACAACAGAGGTCCGAAATCCTTGCCATACTAGCGGGCCATCCTGGATATCAGCTCTTTGGAGTATTCGGATGATTACAGCCCTAACCAATATGACTAGAGTTGCATAGAGACCCAATAGAGTTGACATGTTTTCCAATACCCACTCTAATGCCCTTTAAGCATATGGAGTCTGGACTCTACTTAACATTTGCTATATTACCTTACAGCTGGGGCACCAGATGTGATTTTGGTTCCTGTAATTAAATTCACTCGTGATGGGCTTCTTTGAGAACTGAATAATATAATCAGAGTAGTATAGCTCTAGACTGTGATTATAGTGATGACTTCCTAATTTTTCAGAAGACTTTCCAGTTTGGTAGTTTGGGGTTTGTCACAGAAAAGGATTCATTCTGGAGTTTCCAGCATGATTAGCTTCCTGAGTTTCAGATTCCTGACAATGGCTCTTATGGTGGCCCGTTTCTGTAATCATAGAAGCTAAGCCTAAAGTCTCTATCTCTCCTAACAATTATGTGAGCTTTCTCTGCAACTTAATAAATCCCTTACTACTGAAATTAGCTAGTTTGGAATCTGTTGCCTAAAAATAAGTAACTTGACCTCTTCTTTGACTCTTCAGGAAGACAAAAAGAAAAAAAAGCAAAACAAAAAACAAGTAAATTGTCTGGAATACACTAGATCAAGAAATATTAATTTTATTCTTTCCCATTACATTACCCTCTTGAAGATCCTTGTGAGTTCTATTAATATTTTAGTTTATTTCTGAACAAATATTCATATTTTTAACATTTCATCTGTAGAAAAATAGAATTTACATTACACATTTTATAAGACAAAAAGAAGAGTCATGGTGCACTAGTTTTGTAAAAGTTCTACTCTTTACAAATTATAATTTATGAGAGCAGGACTTATGAATAAATATGCCTGTTTCCTGTACTTCTAATAATGTTCTAACACTGCTAGTAACTATAAGATTAGAATCAAAAGAAGTTGCCTTTTCTGTTTAATAAGAATGTCATAACCCCTTTTCATCTTTCATTACTAAGGTTTATCTTTCATAATCATGTTCAATCCTATGGGTACAGGATAAAAAAATTTGAAGTAGCTAGCACAGAGAAAAGTTCATTATGAAAGGGAACTGATTGTCAATATTGGAAAAATAATCTAACAATAGATTATCATCTTGCATTTTAATTTAACTTGGCTAAGTAGACAAACAGGTCTAAGGATCTGCAAATACCTTTAATATTTGAGGAAGAAAAAGAATTTGAAGCTAAAATCAGGTTGGCTTTTTGAAGCTGTACACATCCTTTCTATGCTAAAAATTTAATGATAGAAATCTCTCTTTTATAATGGAAATTTACCTCTAACTACTCAAGAGAAAGACAAGTGTTCCTCAATCTCCTGTGAGAATCAAATCTTTATTTCGATATGCTAAATTTTACCCTTGTTTTTGAGAATGTAATAAGGAAGTATCATGAAAAAGTATTACAGTATTCTTTTAGACCATCTGTTATGTATAGTATAAAATAGAAAACTATTAAAACTATTAAAACATTCACATTACCATTTTCTCCATAGTTTGAAATAATGTTAGTCTCAGATTTGTGGTAAGACTGTTAATTGTGCTTTAATTGTTCACTAGGTATAATTATTTAATTACATTTTTCTTTTCAAAGAGTAATTTTTTTCTTTTTAATGAAAAGATACACTATTGAATCTGATCATATTTCTTACTTAATGAATCTGCTTATCCCTGAAGAGGAGAAATATTTCCAAGATTTCTTGTCATTTACAAAGTACGTATATATACAATCACATAGGGAGTCTCTCTATGTAAAATCCTAAATATGTCAGCACTGTAGAACTAAGTGAAAAAAGGCAGCAGCTGATGTCAGAAGGAAGTCACTACCAGAAGAGGAAAGAAGAGATTTTTGCATGCAAATTAATATTGCATCTAAACAGTCAGTGTGAATAACCCAATATCCAGTGAAAATATTATATGTTTTTACTCCTGAAATGTGAATACTTTTAACTTTGTTCAGATTTATTTTGCTGAGAGAAGGTTGACTTTTTGAAAAGAAGCGGCAAATAATAGCCTGAAAAATTTTTTTAAGGTATGAATTTTGCCATCACACTGAAAACATTCTGAATCCTGATAGTGTTCAATAAATTCATAGATGCTGTCAAGCTGACAGTAAAAATGGCAAATGAAGGGAATCCAGTGTAGGTGGGATGGGAACGCATACATGTAGTGAGCCAGTAAGGATAGATTACATTTAGTACATTTTACTAAATAAGTCACTTGTAGCATTTTATTTCAAAATATTTAAAATATCTTACTAGATTTTTTACCAATTTAGTATGCATTGACAGCTATTTAGGTGTAATTTTTCTTTGATGAGGCATGAAAATGTCTTACATGTATACAAAATTGTATTCATTAATTCATTCCTAATAAGCTGGTCTATCAATCTTGTCTTTGCTATCATTAAGCAGGAAATATATATATATATATATATATATATATATATATATATATATATATAAAATAGGAAAACCCTAGAGGCAATTCCATTAAAAAGGGGACTAAAATAACAATGCACTCTATAATAGTTTTAAAATATGTCAGCAAAATATTTGACGCTTCTTCCATTAAAAACTAGAGTCTAATATCTTTACCCTTGAATATGGGCCAGCGTTAGTCATGCTTTTCAATGAATAGAATGGGGCAGAATGAATGGGGCAGAATAGAATGAATAGAAATGTGGCATTTCTTGTCTTCCCAGACAAAATGATAAAAAGTGATACATACACCTTTAACCTGTCTTTCTCTTCTCTTCATTGTAATAATTTTACTTGGAACTCACCTGTCATACCATAAGGAAGCCAAGCAGTCATGTGGAATGGTGAGATGTAGGTGCTGTGCCCCAAATCCTAGCTGATGTTCAAGCTGACAGTCAGCATCAACATCCAGAGATGTGAGAGTCAGTGTTTGTACTGTTCCAGCCTCCAGGCTTCAAGCTATCTCAGCTTGAAGAGATACCAGGTAAAGCAGGGATAACCCGGCTGTGTCCTGCCCAAATTCTAAATTTGTGATGTTGTTTTGAGACAATAGGTTTTGATTATGCAGCAATGCATAACTGAAACACAAGCTATCACTGGTACTACTCAATATTGTTCCGTACGTTTTTTTTTTTCCCCCAGTTCATTCATGCTTTAGTTTATTTATTCAACAAATATTTATGGCATAGCTACCAGAGGCTGGGTGCAGGTTGAGGCACTGCAGGAGGTACATCAGTGAATATATATATATATAAAAAATCCCTTCCCCCACTGAAGGTATATATTAGAAGCAGAGATAGAAAGGGTATAATGTTCAGCAGCTATGAGTGTTAGAAGGAAAAAAAAACGGTAAGTAGAGAGTGCATGACAGGGTGATGTCATTTAGATAGGGTGTTGAAAGGAATCATCTCTGAGGGTTGACATTTCAGAAGACACAAGGAAAAAAAGCAGGAAGCATGTCACTTTAATATCTGGAATAAAACGTTACAGGCAAAGGGAAGAGAGAACATTTAGGAACAAAGAGGGATATAAGTGTGACTAGAGCAGAGTTAGCAAGAGGAAGAGGAGATAGAAAAAAATGTCTCTGCCAGATAATGTAGGGATTCCTTGACCATCTTAGTGGATGACCTATATCCCAATTAATAGATACATTGAGACTTATTCTAAATGTAATGGGAAGACTTTACAAGGTTTTGAGCAAGCAACTGGCATAATATTATGTAACAAATTTTAAATTTATTACATAAATTGGAGAAAACAACTGACATAAACATTAAAACTCTGGGATTTATGGGAAAAATAGACTGTAGGGCTGCAATATTTGCAGTAGAGACCTGTAAATCGATCACTATGATACCCCAGGAAAGATGGAGCAAGAGGTTGGGGGATGGTAGCTGACATGCGGGTGAGAGATAGTCAAATGGAAAATGGATTTTGAAAGGGAGAAATAGAACAAGATTGCCAGTAATTGGATGAACCAATGCTACAATCAGAAAAAATATTAAGTGATATTAATGCTAGAATAAAGATGCAAGTGTAATTATTTGCAGATGACGGGATTGCTTATATAAAAATTCTGAAAATTAATAATCACCAAATTGAATAAGATAAAATATTTTTATCCAATTTTGTATATGTAGAAATTGAGGCTTAAAAAATTGATTAATTTGGTGTAAGGTCACACACAAGTGGTAGATGAGTTCAGACAAATACAGGACTTTGGAATCTAGGATACAATTTTTTTCTATCACTCCTCAATTCAAAACTACAGAGAATATTTCAGTACTACCTTCTCCTGGTCAATCAACTGTAAACAAAAATTACAATCCTAAAAAATAATCAGATTTACTTATAATTTAAGTAACAGTATTTCTGGCTGTCAATTTTGTCAGAGTATTCAAAAGTCTTCAAATTTTTTAGTTCCCATTAAGTCCATGATTCTATAGCTATAAAATTCTATGAGCTATAGTTCATAGTCTAACCTAAGTAAATTATCAGAAATGTGTCTAGGCTTTATATATGTAAACATTTAACACATTATTACTTATATTGAAAATAAACATTAATTTACACTTAGGTGAGTGTTAAATAAATACTAAAAATCAAACAGAGAAACACTGTGTGCCTGTTGGAAGTCCTTGATTTTAAACTTATGGGAAAATTATTGCCTTAATGTCATTAAAAATACTGACCATAGCAATCACCTCCCAAAATACAAATATATCCTAAAGCTTACTCACTGAAAATGTCCAAATCTCTTAAAAATAGGTAATAATTAGCTGTTGTGAAAATTCTTAAACTGGTATTAATATTCCCTGAAAATGACTGCTCTTGTGAGAGCTGTTTTCTCTTTGGAGTAGTATTACAACTACCTCCCTACATAAGCCTGGAAAAATGAAAGGTTTTTTTCTCTCCTAGAAATAGGCACTTAAATAATTATGCCCACCAAGAGATTTAGCAAGTATGTTGGTCACCTAAACAGTTAAGTCTTTCATAATTAGCCTAAAATTACAAATTCTTACCACTCCTTGGGATTTAAAAGACAAAATAAAGAATTGTATACCATAAAGCAATTATAATTTGCATAGTAGCCACATTTGAGTTGCAAAGAGCAAACAATAAAAAAAAAATTTTTTTTTCTTATAATCCTCTTTTTTTTTTTTTTTTTTTTTTGCGGTACACGGGCCTCTCACTGTTGTAGCCTCTCCCGTTGCGGAGCACAGGCTCCGGACGCGCAGGCTCAGCGGCCATGGCTCACAGGCCCAGCCGCTCTGCGGCATGCGGGATCTTCCCGGACCAGGGCACGAACCCATGTCCCCTGCATCGGCGGGCGGACTCTCAACCACTGCGCCACCAGGGAAGCCCTTATAATCCTCTCTTATTGTGAATATTTTAATATTAAATAACTGCTGGAGGCAGGGTAGAGTTTGGGTACACACAGTAGCAATGAAGTTCATGTAGCCTATGAGAAGCTTTCAGCATTGAGCCCTAGGAGACTGACAGAAGATCCAATGGTGTGGGAATAGTACTTCAAAAAGTAGGGGGGGAAACAACAAGGTCCTACTGCATAGCACAGGGAACTATATTCAGTACCCTGTGATAAACCATAATGGAAAAGAATATAAAAAAAAGAATGTATACATATGTATAACTGAATCACTTTGCTGTACAGCGGAAACTAACACAACATTGTAAATCAACTCTACCTCAATAAAAATAAATAAATAAATGCCTTAATAAAATAAGTTAAAAAAAAAAGAGTCAACAGTGGTTTTGGTGGGAATGTAAATTGGTGCAGCCACTATGGAAAACAGTATGGAGGTTCCTTACAAAACTAAAAATAGAGTTGCAATACAATACAGTAATCCCACTCCTGGGCATATATACATACAAAGCTATAATTCAAAAAGATATATGCACTCTTATGTTCACAGCAGCACTATTTACAATAGCCAAGACATGGAAACAACCTGTATGTCCATCAACTGATGAATGGATAAAGAAGATGTGGTACATGTATAAAATGTATGTATGTATACATACATTGTATGTATGTATACATTGTAGGTATACAATGTGGTACATGTATACAATGTATGTATGTATACATACATTGTATGTATGTATACATTGTATGTATACAATGGAATATTACTCAGCCATAAAAAGAATAAAATAATGCCATTTGCAACAACATGGATGGACCTAGACACTGTCATACTCAGTGAAGTAAGTCAGACACAGAAAGACAAATATCATAGGGTATCACTTATATGTGGAATCTAAAGTATGACAAAAATGAACTTATTTACGAAACAGACTCATAGACATAGAGAAAAGACCTGTGGTTGCCAAGGGGGAGGGTGGGAGGGGGAGTGATGGAGTGGGAGTTTGGAGTTAGCAGATGCAAACTATTATATATAGAATGGATAAACAACAAGGTCCTACTGTAGAGCACAGGGAACTATATTCAATACGCTGTGATAAACCATAATGGAAAAGAGTATGAAAAAGAATCGCTTTGTTGTATGCCAGAAATTAATATGACATTGTAAATCACCTCTACTTCAATAAGAAATAAATTTTTTAAAAATAGGGGGTAAAAAGAAAAATGAACTAGGCGATATGAAAAAAGAAAAATACCGTAAAATACAGTACAAATTTAAAGACATTTACACATATGAAGCCACAAGCATTTACAAACAAAGAAATGACTTACATAGTGTTTTCTGAATTACCCTTATGCCAACATAGAATTCAAAAAAAATTTTTCTCTCCTCACCCCTCTTCAGTTTAATTGTCAGTAAAGAACCGATGCTTGAGTAGTTCCTCTAAGTTCTCCGCACAATTTTACTAACAGGAACGTTAAAATCCTGTCTCCATTATGACCTTTAACAACTATCATCTAGTGCTTGCAATTAAATTTATAGCAATGAAAGTTGGGATTCCCAAAGAAATAAAACATTTATTTGTGACCTGGGTGGCATGCAAACATTAACCTTTAGCTATATTCCATCTATTCTGGTCCCTTTGTTTGCAAAGTAACAGAACTTATTATAGAAAGTTCAAGACCATGTGCTTAAATCTTGTAAATTAAGAAGTTCCATGTTGTGACACGATCTTCCAAAATTTATGGTACTTTCTGGGAATATTCTGGATATTTTTAGAATCTGCTGCCATACTTTCTGTCTTCTGGTCTGTTAACAGACAAAAATTTTGTCATGGCATTTTTGTTGTCCATACAGATGAGAAAGCCATAGCATTAATAAGTAAAATATGTAATTTCAGGAAAGAGCTGAAAAGTTTCTAGAGAAATTGTTTAAAAGTTCTTATCACCTTAGGAACTGATTCTACTTGGAACTGTGGCTGTTCAATTAAAAGTGGTTGTGATTTCTCCCAGTAGAGTTGGTTTCTGCATGATGGATGGAAAAACACGAGCATAAGGGAAGATGCTTTATCTTTACTGTGTGTCAAAGAAAATAGAGACTGAGAAAAACTAAGACTTGTAACACATTGTAAATGGCAAAATATACATCTATTTACAGAGTGTATGAATTTGGTTAAAATCAATTTTTACATGGGGTAGAAAGTAGTGATAAATTCATAGAAAAGACCAAGAGGAGAAAAAGTACTTACAATAGGGAAAAAAGAGGGAGCCAGAAAAGTTCAAATATTGAACAACAACAACAAAAAGAAAATCGGAAGCATTAGATAAAAGATCATGAGCTCAGTTACTTATATCAGTGTGCCCACAAAATTGTTCACAAGTTAAAAAAATGCTGTCATATTTAGGACCATTGTTTCTGTATTGTACGATTCTACAGAAATTTAATAACATTATTAATCTTGCAAACATCTGTCTGGTCCTCTATTTAAAGTCTAACTTTTAATATCCCTTTGAGTTTATTATTCTATTTGTGGCCTTTGGTACTTGACAGCTATGAATAAAAATTAAGTTACGACTCTACTTTTTAGAAAGTTCAGTATATGTATCAGTTATTAAACTGTTTCATAGTCTGAAATGTTGTATCTGCTTGTCTGATGCAGAATCAAATTTAGTCTGCATCTAACGTTTTATTGTGGAAAAAAAAGTCTTGTAATAGGAGGCTTATTTGGAATTTCATGGATTTGAATTTCTCCTTGGATACATACCTATTTTTAAGATGATGGAAATGTATGTTACTACTGTCTAAATGTATACAACTAATTGCAAGTGTATTTAGGCAAAAAATTAAAGACTAAAAAATATAAGATAAAGATAAATGTACCTGATCACGAATAAGGACAAAATAGTAAATTGATTCAGATTACATACTCCAGGCTAGACTTCCAGCTTACTAGCTCTGTGGCTTTGTGCAAGTTAGTGACATTCTCTGGTCCCAGTTTTCTCTTCTATTGAATGGGGATGATATTGCGGAGGCTTATTTTTTGCAAAGTGCTCTGGACAATACCTGGCACATGATAAGAAATTGCTAAGCAAATTAATTGAAATTCATCATCATTTTGGACATGTTTTATTGGTATTTAACTGTAATATTCTATAGTCCATAATTTATAATAATAATAAATATAAGTAACTTCATATATTCACATGTGTAATTATTATTTGAACTACACAATTTACTAAACTCCCCTGATATATTCATACTTCAGCGTCTTTACCATTTCCAGTTACTACAATTTTCTTCTTCTATTTTATCATTTAAATTCTAATAATTCTATAATATTTATTTCAAATAATACTTTATAATTCTTCTCTGATTTATTCTTTGTACTTTCTTTTAGAGATGTTAAATTTATACTTAACAAATTGTATCACAGTTTATTTATTAGTTGATTTATATTTATCTATACATCATGACCTCTTTGAAAGTATGGACCTA
The DNA here is from genome assembly GCF_963455315.2 of Globicephala melas. NCBI lineage: Eukaryota > Metazoa > Chordata > Mammalia > Artiodactyla > Delphinidae > Globicephala > Globicephala melas. The sequence goes on from NC_083318.1 coordinate 8,390,685, forward strand.
TCTTATATATGACTTTTAAATTCTAGTGTTCAATAAATATGTCCCCTTAGATATTATACATCCTTAAGGTACTGAAAAATGATTAATACATAACATTTATTCTTTCACTGCCTCCAACTTAAACCCCAAGTCCAGAGTAGTGTTTCATAAATATACATTGTATTCAAGAAAAAAGTAAAACTATATTTCATCCTAGCTAGTTTCCAGTGTATTGCCCAGGGGAATATTTATCCCTGGTAAAATGAGTGAATCTCTACAGCTACATACTTCTCAGCTCACTGAGTGGATCTCCTGTCGAAGCAGCAGCTGGAATGCAGGTCAAGTCTGCCTATTCAGAACACCTGTGACCCTCAGTTTGGGGTACTAATTTAAGCCAGGATTTGTTTTCTCCATCCTTGGCATCATAACACATACATAAAGACCCTGGTTATCAGAAAACATGTTACTTGTTATACTCCACCTACTGCTACTCTAGAGCAAAGATTTTCAAACTTTTTTCACCATAACCCACAGAAAAAAAATACTATAATTTTAACAGTGACAGACATCACATACACACACACACACACACACACAATTGAAGCAAAAGTTCAGGAAGTACAATTAACTTTGCTACCTCGGATGCACTTTAATTTTTTCTTTTTTGTTATACTAGTTCTCATTTTTCTACTAAAGTATTATTTTTTTTTTGAAATTTTTGGTTCTGAATCATTAAAGTTCATCACTAACTAACAGGACACATCGGGCATTATGTAAAACTTTGCTCTGGAGGACGTCATCCAAAGTCTGAGATATTTGAAGCTCCCCGACTCCAAATGAAAACTGAGTATACCACATACCCTGTATTCTAAATCGAATTATCACTACCATACCTTCAAATTTTGGAGACAATCTCCCCAAAAATTTTTATATAGTGCTTAAACTCCCCATAAGGCATGAGATTAATTCGAAATTCTTTAGAGATTTTTTTAGAACAGAGTTTTCTTTTAACTTGTGAAGCTTGACTTTAGAGTCTTTGCATAACACTCATTCTAGCATTTTCAGTATTTTACATATTGCTTTTCACTTACATGTTCTGTAGAAACTTGGAAATAAATTCTTTCCCTAAATTTTACTATATAGGAAATTACCTTTTCCATTCTAAAAAAGGTGCTTCGATTGTCTTTCACACAAAAGTGAAGGAGATTGAACTCCCCTACCTCTCTCCCATCTCCCCAGTCTCCAGCTAGCCTGTTATAGCAAACAAAAGTCTTTCTCATTATGGTGACTGCATAAAGCCTGGCCGTCCCTGACTGAGAAGCTGCCAATGGAGGGTGAATAGCTAAAGCTCTTTGTCAAGAAAAGATAATTTCTCCCCAGGAGAGCGATGGGTCAGAGAAATTGCTGGGCAGCAGCAATGGTTCTGCCCCCAGTTTGTCCCAGACTGCGCTTGCTTTGACTTGCTGCTTCCCTTGGAGGGCGTAGACTCAGAGGCAAGCTTGCAGCTTCCTGTAACATCTAATGCGCGTGGCAGGAACTGGTGTTTCCTCCACGGATAAGCATGTAGCATTCGGCATCTATCTAATTAATCTCGCAAAGATCTGCCTTTCCTGTGCTAGGAAGGAGGCATAAAAAAGTAAACATTTAAATGAGACGTGTAAATTAAGATTGTCTGCCTCAAAATTACCAGTATTATGGAAACTATATTTTAGCTGTTTTCCTGGAATTTATCATGTTGCTATGATAAACGAAACTTATGAGAAGAACATGCATATGTGGAATCATGGCAAAATGTGTTCCTTTCTCATAATGTACTATTTGCCCATATAGAAACATCTAAGCTGCTATATTGATTTTTAATTCCTTCCTTACTTTAATATAAAATGACATTTATAATAAAATTCAGTAAAAGCTCAGTAAAATGAAACAATTAGGCCAACAAATGTAACATATTTTACTAATGAGGTCAGCATTTTATACATTTGCCAGTTTAATGAGTCTAAGTTTTTATTAAAAGGACAATCAAAGGAAAATGGAAAACTATCCAGAAAAGTCCTTTTAGTTTTTATAGTAAAGATTTTAGCAAATGCTATGTTCAAACTTACCACATTTTCTGATTTAGAAGTTTATCTGTGATAATGGTGCATTTGTAAAAAGGCTGACAGTTACATATATTCACAAACTATGTCAGTCTCATAACTTAAGAAATTCCTAAATTGAAATGCTGATTATCCATATGAGAGCCTTTATTCTCAATGACTATGGAAGTAGCTAAATTCAATTTTACTTTAATAAATATGTATCATTTTTAAATGAGATTTTTTTCTTTTATTGCTTAATGATTACTGTTAGTGGTATTTGATACTATATTTACGGAGAATGGCATAAGTCCGAGCTCAAAATATATCTCTTTGTCCTCAGTGAAAGTAAATATAACTCCTAGGATAAACCAGGTAAGTACTGCCCTGTCATCTGAGCAAAGCAAAGAGGCAGTGACCTACTTTTCTTTCACATTTTGCCTACCAGCAGTATTAAATCAAATGGAACACATTAAAACCATCACGAAAGGCAGACAATAGTTTCCCTCTGATTGCCTACCTCAGCCTGGTAGCAGTGTGAAAGTTATAAAAGTCATTTGTATCAACTCATTACCATGTCACCTCATTTTATGCCCCTGCTGGATAAGTGGCAATAAGCCCTGTGTTAGCGAATTCCACATCGTCACCATTAGAACAAATCCTAATAGCACCCACCTGTCGAAGATTACCCTAGACAGTTATTGAGATTTAGGAGGGGCAGCGTACTACTGATTTAGGGCATATTCTTTAGAATGTTCTATCATTTATTCTAGAATGGAGAAATAAAGCTAATTTTATGAAGCGTGCTCATGAATCATTTTCTTCGTGTAGGATACTATAATGCTCCCAGTAGAGTGTTATTCTTGCACTTTAATTCAAGGTAATAATGTTGTTGCATCTAATGTAGGCTTAATGCCAAACCACTGCCCAAACCCCTGTGTGAATTCTTAGGTCATTAAATTAACTGAAAAACTTAACAGTGAAATGAATTCCTTGATGTATTAAAACTTTTCTCTCTTCTTTCAGTATGACAATGAACAAACAATTAGTCTTCCAAAATTGTAAGGAAACCCTTTGACTTCACAAGCGCATCTGTGGTCTGAGAGGTGAATGAGACAGAAACATTACGTAGGGATATTTCTATGGGACGTTTATGACAAATCCAGGAGCTGCTCTTCTAAATGAAGACCCAGCTTTCTCTGCAATCTGCCCAGAGTGCAGTTTATGGCGAACAAAACCACTGCTAATTTAGCATGTATTTTTATAGTAGAGCGTCATTTATTTCACTGTGTCGATGACTAAAGATCTTATAATTTATCCTACTTTCTACATAGTGGTTTTATATCATTTATTAAGTTGGCGAGAGAAAACTAAAGAAAACAAACTGCACAGATAATTAAACTGGTCTTCAGGTTTACTCACTGCTACACCACTACTCATTTAATACGTAAGCACACAAATGTTCTATTTGCTTGTGTAGTGTGTGGAACACTACAGATGAGGTGAGCTGTTATGTGCAATTCGTAATGTGGCTTTCTGTCAGGAACACCAGAATGTTGCGTATAATTGTCAGGTAAGATCTACCCTTTCTAGGTTATGGTTAGGTAAAAGTTTTAGGGGGAAGAGAGAGAAAGAGAGAGAATTTAGCCACATGTACTTAGGTTTGGGTAGTGGTGTGTATGTGCCTATGTGTTTGCATTTGTATAAAAGAGAGGAAGAAATTGAGAAAGAGAGTGAGTAGATTCTGCAATCTGCTGAAGATGTTCTCATCCATTAAAGTTAATAACTGTGAGAGGTCCTGGCCTTTCAGAAGTGTCTTCTAACGAGTTCCCTCTGCTATCATGGAGATCAAGTGTCTTGATCACTTTCTACATCCGAAAACTTGAGATAAAAGTAAAACCTCACAGAGTTTCTGGGATGATTATATTACACAATAAAAATTTAATAAAAATTATCTCATATAAGAATATTATACTAAAGTTTTTATAATCTTAACTCTGAATGGAAGAAAGTCTACATTTAATTATGAGTAATTTTTGATTATATTAATTCTTCTTTCTGTTTGTGCTTATGTATTTGCAAATCAACCTGCATTTAATTAACTGTAATGTCCAATTGTACGAAATACCCAGTTTGGTTCTTTGGGTGCTTGCTTTTTAGGGAAGTGAATACTTCCATAGCACTGGAATAACTGATGATCTTAAATTCATACATGCATCTATGCTTTTTATTAAAAACACAACATGAGAGTCAAGCTGGTAAGTGAATATGTGGATCAAATTTAAGTTGAGGCAGAAAGGTTTGGACAGGTACATTTTAGTAATCAGACAAATTGGTGACCTATGACACTGAGAATGTTTTCTGAAAAATAGATATTTAGATGAGAAAACCACTGTCTATTCAATCTTTTAATACAAAATATAATACATACCAACTATGTGTGAGGTGTAGAAAATGAGGAGGCAGGATTGTTAGAATTTCATTGAGGTCCTTCTCCCCACCATGAATTTAGACATGATTCTGTCTACTGAAATTTCATTATGAAAGTTAATCATCAGATTAGGTCAGATTATAATCTGTCAAAAATCTTCTTAAAAATTGACTTTGGTTTCAGGCCAGAATAAGTTTTGTGGCAAAGATAAAACTCCCATATCCCAAGTCCATTTTTATAAACTTACTATTATAAATTGATTTCCTCTTATTATAATTTTCCCATAGAGAAGTCATCCACTTTTCAGAGAATTTGTCTTTGAATTTCTTTAGTGTTATAGTACACATTTAGTGTCCCTGGTGGCGCAGTAGTTGGGAGTCCGCCTGCTGGTGCAGGGGACGCAGGTGCAGGTCCGGGAAGATCCCACATGCCGCGGAGCGGCTGCGCCCGTTAGCCATGGCCGCTGAGCCTGCGCGTCCGGAGCCTGTGCTCCGCAACGGGAGAAGCCACAACAGTGAGAGGCCCACGTACCACACACACACAAAAAAATAGTATCACGTATCTATATCTGTGAGCATAATCATGTGTCTCTACTTCAAAAAGAAAGATCTGACATTTGTGGGTTGACTAATCAGATTGCTGAGACTGGAGGCATTTATACTATTGGTGAACTCAACAACTGAATTCCACCCTGTTTAAATTCCTCATAGACTCTGAGATGAGACTCAGATTTTACAAGTGTGAATGTGTGCATGCATCTAGTGCTATAATTTTCCATCTAAAATCTACACCATACATTATCAAGCTTCTCTACTTTGTAGAAATTTGACCTACCATTGCAAATTTTTGCTTTATATTTTGCCTTAGTTGCCTCAACATAAACTTATGATGATGGCAGTTTGTAACAGGCATTAACAAATTCATATGGGGAAATACAATATACACATTTTTATAAATGTGCATATGTAAATATGCACAAAGATTATGCATCAGAATGTTCGTTTTGAGAACAATAGAAAAATAGTTTGTGGAAGTCTTATAAAACCTACTTTTTAATAGCCAACCGTGGAAAGGTAAAGTAAGCACTCTTTAAAAGCTTTTAAAAATATTGCTACTGCTATTAAATAAACATTTTCAAAAATTTTTTAAAGCTTGCTGTCTTGAACTATTAAAAAATCACCAAAATGAGGGCTTCTCTGGTGGCGCAGTGGTTGAGAGTCCGCCTGCTGATACGGGACATGGGTTCGTGCCCCGGACCGGGAAGATCCCACATGCCGCAGAGCGGCTGGGCCCGTGAGCCATGGACGCTGAGCCTGAGCGTCCGGAGCCTGTGCTCCGCAACGGGAGAGGCCACAACAGTGAGAGGCCTGCGTACTGCAAAACAAAAACAAAAACAACAACAACAACAAAATCACAAAAATGAGAATATTTCTAGAGTCAATTGTTCCTCTTTCTATTGAATAATAAATATACAATTGCATTCTATGGAGAACTGCTAAGTTCTCTAAGGGTCATCTGTAGTCCAATAGAATCCTAAAATAAGAGTAGCAGCCTTTCTTTGAAAAAAAGTAGATTACTTTATCTATGAAAAAAATATTTTTTTTTAGCAGTTAACTTTTAGTTGTTCTATTTCTACAGTAATTTCTATTAAATATGCATAACATGGTTCATCTTGAAGAATACACATTAATAAGAACTCTAATTTTTTCTGTCTTTATTTCTGTGTTGCAAAAAACATACAAAACAGGAACTGAGGCTCAACCGTAATCCCATCTTTTCCTCACTTGATGAAAAGTGAAACATATATTAATCATGGTCTGATGAGTATGTCAAGAATAAACATGTCAGTTTTTATGTAATTTAGAGTTCTACAGTCATAGCAGAGATTTATTGTCACAGTACTTATTTTTTTTAAGTATTCTTGGCTATATTATATCCAAAGGAACAGGTTTTCTTGTAGGCCTCACTATATACATGGCATTAACAAAAGATTTTCTCATGCATGCATTCTGTCATAAATATTACAAACAAATTTAATGAGAATTCACAGAGCTGCCAAGCTTAGGAAAGGGCAATTTTAAAACCATGTTTTGCAATCAGTATCTCTGACTACTTGCAAAAATAGAAGGCCAAATAACTCTACGTCAAAAATGAATTGCTTTATGATCAGATAGTTCAAAAGGTATTCCAATGCTAGAAACACACAGAGTTCTGAGAAAGGAAGTTAGGCAAGGAGAGAAATAGAGGTCATGATTATGCAAACTCAAATTGTGGCTAGAAGAAAAGAGTATCAATTATTTAGGAGGGCTGGGTTTTTTTGTTTTGTTTTGTTTTTTTAACTTTGTAAAAAAGATAGGTTGTAAATAATGTGGGTTCATGTAAAAAAGGAAGGACCATTTCTTCCTTTTTCCAAATTCTCACTTTGGAGGAAATTGCTCCGACCCCTTTGGAAAATAATCATAAGTTATTGAGCTTCTATTCTCTTATTAGCAACTTTATCACATGATGGGTATAAAGGAAAAGGTTAAGAACTGATAGAAATCTAACTTCCCAGAGAGTGAGACTTAAAATAGGCAATCTGTCGCTTGACTGCTAATATATATGCTACACTTTAAAATAGCTGTTAAGAGTAGAACCTCATCTTTATCTTCTCGGAGGGGTCAAACGTTATGCTCAATATCAGAAGTACACATATCATCACTTATTTATTCTTCTTCACCATTTTTGAATTTTGAACGCCTAAATTTAATCTTACGTTAGATTTAATTTTTGCTTAGATCAAGCAAAACTGGCACAAGTGAGCATCGTCAGTATACCAAATATTAGTTTAAAATCATCATATACACACACATATATATCACTTTGGGTTGTGGTTATGAATAAAAGGGCATGATTTAAAAATATTTAAGAAGTAAAAAAAAAATTAAAAACCATATTTAAGAAGTAACATCAAAAGGAATTTTGGGCTGATTTGATATGAAGTTTGAGACAGAGATGTGAAGGACCAAGCTCAGTCTGCATAATTGGGTGAAAGGTGGTAATTTTCTTTTAAATAGGAAACACTGGAAGACACTTGAAAGCCATTTAAGTACAAGTGGTAAACTAACCATCAGGCAAGGAAGTAGACACTAGACAGTGAGACAAGAAGACAAGAAGATGGGAGGACCCAGGATGGATGTTTGTAGAAAATTTAACACTTAATTTCAGAATAAGGGAGGATATACTTTTAAAAGATACTCTCAAACCTGCCAGAGAGGTAAGACAAAAATCAAGAAACATAAAGCAAGGCAAAAGAAGGAACTCTTTCAAAGAGGGATTTTGTAAAAGAGTTCAGTGCTTTCAGGAGATTATATAAAAATCAGAAAAGAAACCTAAAGTTCAGCAGAAGAGAACCACTGATTCTCTAGCGGTAGAGCTGTGTTCTTAGAGGGATGGGACGTAGATGTATCTATGTAGAATGAAGACTGAATTGTGAAATTCAGATAGTGAGAGATGAAAATGGTTTTGAGAACTTTTCTTTGTGATAGAGTGTATGTATGGTAATTAGAAGAAGATATGAGATCGTCAGGTCTCATGTCCATATTTGTTTTTCTGTTATATTTTTCCATTTGTTCTTTCAAGAGGAAATATTTGAGCATATTTGCTTTAGTTACTTATTGCTGCATAACCAGCTACCTCAAATTTAAGTATCTTAAGACAATAATTTATTTTTCATGTTTCTGTGGGTCTTAATTTGGGCAGGACTTGGCTGAGCGATGGATGTGCTCCACATGACCTGTGAGTGGGGTCATGGGTGACCGAGCTATAACTGGAGGGTCCAAGAAGGCTTCACCTCCCGTGCCTGGTGCCTCTGTACTCCTCATAATCTCTGTCTCACCATAGGGTTTAACTTAGGTTCTCTTACAGCTTAGCAGCTGGATTCCAAGAGGGAGTTTTCTAAAAGAAGAAGCCCTAATGTACAAGTGTTTATCAAGCTTCTGCTTGTCTCCTATTTGCTAATGTACCGTTGACCAAAGCAAATCACATGTCCAACGCAAAGTTGGTGAGAAACAGGACTATACAGGGTATGCTCTGTGAAGACATAAACTTCACTTGGAGGCCACAGACTTAATAGCCTCAATGTTTCAAAGCCAATACAAATGAACTGAGAGAGAGAGAACTGTCCATTTTTCAACAATTCAGGAAATGTGGGAAGGTTTGGGGGGATTTGAATTAGGAGGAGGCAAAGCTTCTCTGGCCTACCAGGAAGGAAGGAAGTGAAAATGGATGGAGATATAGGTATAGGCTTGTATCTTTAATCCTGGAAGACATTGTCCTTAGATGGTTTCAGTTTTCTCTCCAAAGCAGGAGGCACAACTGTCAGCATGTGTGAGGGAAAAGAAAAGAGGCTGGACATTTCAGAAGGAAAGGGCTTAAAAGGTCATGAAAATTAAGGGAGTGAGCTGGAGTCAAAAACTTAGCTTGGTTGTCAGGCAATGTTTAAGAACCACCAGAGGTTGGTAATCATGTATTTTAGCAAACATTGTCAGCCTTTTTTATGAGTCAGTGTATTTTGCTGCAAAATTTTACTAATGATGAACTAAAGGAAATTAATATAAAAATGAAAAAAATAATTGGGAAAATAAATGAGGATATATTTTAAGGAATTATTATCCTTTGAACATATAAAAATACCTTAATATTTGTTTTAGGTGTTATAGTTTACAACTCTTCGTTATTAAACTCACAACTTTTTGAAATAATAATATTTTTACTAAAGAGTCAATTGAAATTCTCCTGAATTACCAAAAGTTGCAAGATGCAAAAGTTACTCAATGATTTTTACTCTACATCACAGCTATCTCCCAAGAATTCAGTCAAAAACTCACTTAATCAAACTCCAATTTGCTTTACAGAATAGAGACAGTGTAGCTTGACGAATAAGGTTATTATAGTACATAATGTGAAAATTTAATTTAATGAGAGAATATTATAAGGTGTTTAGCTTAGTGCCTGAACATATAATAAGCACACAGTAAATAATAGATATATTGTGGTGATTATCGTTAGTAGTGGTGTTCAAAACTGACACCAATCAAATTGCATTCATCATTTTAAGAAGAATAGAGCCCTGGAGAATAGCAAAGAATAATATCTATAGTTAGAGCAATGATAGTTTTTCCATAATGATTTAGAAAGCACCTATTATGTGTCATGTAGCCCACTAAGTACTACTAGCAGCTGTTTTTCAAATCAGTGAAATGAGATTATGTGATATGTTTTGAGTCCGTTTTGCTGGCTGTGCCTTTCCCTACCTTCCAATGTATTCAGAAATTCAAAATTGATTTGATATAACTGAAGCAGAAAATCATTAGTAAAGTACGTAAGTAAATCTGGTAAACAATTTTCCGTTCAGACAGGCACAAATGGAAAACTTACCCACAAGTAATCAATCCCCTGGTTCCTGAGCCTAGTAGAGACCACAGCTAACAGGAAAAATAATTAGAGACGCTAAAATCCTCCAAGGCATTACAAAATGAAATCTCACTTAATTTTGAATTATTTTAAATTTTCAATTATGTATAAAACCTTCACTTTCTTCATATATACACATATATGGTGTATTGAAGGGGAAACTTGATGAGTTTGACTAGTTAGTAGATGTTTTATATGACATATAAGCTTATTCATATTACATATACTGACTGCACAGTACTGACACTATGGAATTTAAAATATATTTGTGACCATAATAGCAAAGAAATATTCCTTCATTTAAGATTTTTTTTTTTTTTTTTTTTTTTTTTTTTTTTTGCGGTACGCAGGCCTCTCACTGTTGTGGCCTCTCCCGTTGCGGAGCACAGGCTCCGGACGCGCAGGCTCAGTTATGTTTGGCTGGAGAATCTGCCTGCTAATGCAGGGGATACGGGTTCGAGCCCTGGTCTGGGAAGATCCCACATGCGGCGGAGCAACTAGGCTCGTGAGCCACAACTACTGAGCCTGCGCGTCTGGAGCCTGTGCTCTGCAACAAGAGAGGCTGAGATAGTGAGAGGCCCGCACACCGCGATGAAGAGTGGCCCCCGCTTGCCACAACTAGAGAAAGCCCTCGCACAGAAACGAAGACTCAACACAGCCAAAAATAAATAAATAAATAAAATTAAAAAAAAAAAAGAGAGGATGTGATTTAAAAAAAAAGAAAACATATAATGATCACACTATAGCAGTGATAAATATGAAGAAAAATGACCCCATCTCATAAATTGCTTCTTACGTTTTCCAAAAATACCAAAGGAAAGTATGAAAACTGATAACACACATATTGCTTACATAACAGTAAAATAAATAAGAATGTATTATGGAAAATACTTTGGGTGCCAGAGTAATTACCAAGCAACACATTGCTAGCAAGCAGCTCGGCCTCACACTCCAAGGCACTTGCAAGATTTTGAGGAGGATTACATGCTCCAGTCACTGCGAGTCACTGTTCTTTGAATCTCAGCTCCACCACGTACCAGCTGCTCAAGTCTGGGCAAGTTACCTACTCTTTGTAAGTCTAAATTTTGTTCTTTGCAAATTGAAGAAAATAATATTATCTGTGTTCATAGGGTTATTATAAATATTTCATAGTAAAAATAATTACCATTAAATATATGCAAATTTTGGAGTCAGGCACTACTTCAAATGCCTTACATATATGATTTTACATAATCCATTGAACAATTACATGGTGGGTTAGGTGTCATTATTATCACCATTTCAAAGATGACCAGCTGAAGCCTAAAGAGCATAAGTAATTCATTAACACATAACACATGGGAAGCGTTTAGCAGAGCACCTGGTGCCCCACCCCTTTGACAGCAGCTTGTTATTTTTCTTTCTGAATTTTTAGTGTCTCCTAAATTTTCTTTTGGGCCAATCATTGGTAATTGCCATCAAAATGGCTTCCATATTTGTGGATAAATTTAAAGTTTTCCCTCTTTGCAGAAAATATCAAACCCTCCCTCCCAACATGGAAAATAAAGTGAGTCAGTTCATAATTTAGAAATTACAAACTCAAATGACCTCAGAAGCTAGGAAAGTTACAAAAACCATAAATCAACCTGTATACGACACAACAGAGAACAGTTATTTATATTTAAAAAGTTACGTAGCATTGTGTGCTGTAGAAATATTAGCTCAATTCCATATAACTCTAGGAGAGAGGAACTACTATTATTCTATCTAACAGAAAAAGAAAGTGAAGCCTAGAAACAGGATATAATTTGTACCACATGTCTAATAAGGAGTAGAGCCAGGTTTTGAACCCAGGAAGCTGGGCTCTCTCTTCACTCGTCTTAACTGCAATCCTCCTCTGTGTATGTAGCAGGGACTGTGGCCAGCTAGTGAATACATGTCTGGTTAAAATCACTCCCCTCTCCTCTCTCTTTTCTTCCTCCATTTTTTTCTTAACTGTACTTGGAAAAGAAAATGTATATACTTTTCTGAGCTGCTTCATTTCAATTCTTGATTAAATTAAATTTATGTTTTGATGGTGAAAATAATACACAAAATCAGAAACTGTCTCTTTTTATCTTGAAGGAATATCACTGGCTGCTCTGAGTTATGTTTGGCTGGTGTATATATTTGTGGAAGGGAGACATTGCAAATAAGGGAATTTCTCAGGTTCTATGCAAGTTGTTTTTTCTTAAAACATTAAGCAAAATATTTTGTCTTCAAAGCCTCCAGGATAAGGCAGAATTCTCTTATTTGAATGAGCATTTCAATAGAATATCTTTTTCTGTAACAAATGTGGAATACAGCAGCAAAACCAATTAATAGTCATATTTCTTTTAATTCATCGGTAAAGCACAGAGGAAGGAGGAAGAAATATAGCAAGAAAGGTTTTCAATCTCAACCAAATTTGTGTAGCCTCCATACACCTCATAAGCTCTGCTCCTAGCGAAGCAAATGATCTAATATTAATATCTGTCATACAGAAAGGCAATCTTGTCTTTTAACGATGCCCTTTCTAGCTCTAGAGTTCAATTCTTCCTTCACACATTAAGACAGTGTCAAAAAATTATAATGACTAATGCAAGGCTGAATTTTAGCACTCCTTGTTAAATCCAAGTTTCCAAAGCATGTAGTTTCATTCTCATTTTATAGCAGTTCCCTTTCAGTCACAGAGTAAAAAAGTAATCAGGTTTTGCTGGTTTAAAAAATTAAACTTATCTGATATTCTCCTTGGAAACATATATTCAATTGTATAAAACATTATTCCTAATATATTACATTGGTTTCTAATAAAAATATCAGATATGCCATTTGTTACAAAATTAACTTTTTTTGCTATTTGCCAAATAAAAATCAATTTCTTAAGATTGGCTGCTGGAGAGAAAAATAAAGACATTATCTCATCCAGAACAAGTGTTCTCTCTTCTCCCTTTAGAGAGCCCAAACAGAACACTGGTTAAGGCATGGAGTCTGATTAGGACATAACTCAGATTTTGCTGTTAGATTCCTTAACCTAAATTCTTTGCCCCATCCCTCTCTACCATATTGTGGGGTGCCTTCATGCTCTCTTTTCTACCTGTTACTAAAATTAATATTTAGGGATATTTTCATTTAATTAGAGAGCTTTACAGATGAAAGGAGACTTATGAAATACTTCTCCTCTCCTAACACCATTCTTACAATTTCATAGTAGTTAGAAATGAAATAATATTCAAGACTAGAGGGACAAACATTTGTGTTTCTAACTCATCATTAATGTATTCTTCTCTATCACACATCATATATGCAGAACTTAGGAATGCAGAGCTTTAAGGGCTCCTAAGTTACAACATGGGCTATTAGTCTTCTACAACTATGAATAGCATGGTAGGCGGATATCACTGCTTTGAGTCCATTGGTCACAATAGACATCTCTTCAAAAATGGCATATATTCAACATACCTAGCAAAGTGCAGCATCTGCAAGGTGGGAGGTACACAGACCATAGTCTTCCTGTTTTTTCCAGAGCTACGGGCTGGTGGGGCTGTAGGATTAGGTTTTACAGCTGGCACCTAGATCTTAATAATTATATTTATAAAAGGGAATTTTTAGCCATGCCTCAATCACTTATTTCTTAGTTCTTCTGTTAATTGAATATCAGACAATGTCATGGCTACTCGTATTACATCTTTATAACTGTGAAGAAGCTAAGATAAACTGAAGAGGCCACATATTTCCAAAACTAGAAAAACATGCATTTCTAGTAGAAAAAAAGAATTTTGATTATGATTAATATTCAAGACATATCTCTATGATCGGAAAACAACAATTGTTTGAAAAAAAACTATGGTAATGAATAGAAAGCAGGCATAATAAAAATATGAAACTGTATTTTTCAATTTTAAAATTCCAACAGGATTTGTTTTAGAGTGTGCATGAAGTAATTGATATCACTGTGAAAAGCACTGAAGTACTAATTGAAAAACTACATATGTTGAGCTAATAAACACTGAGCTTTGAAAGCTTTCAATTTCCTCATCTTTGTCCGGCATCATCATGATCCTTCACCTGCAAGTATCTCTCCCAGACCTGTGCAAGGGAATTTAACAGTAGGAAAGTCAAGAAGAACAGGCAGATTCAGGAGAAAGGACTGATGGGAAAGGCATTTTCAAAATAATGAATGTTAACTATGGGAAGTACATTTACTTGCTAAAGAAATTTGAATTTGAACATTAGTATCATCCATAATGAGTTTTTTAAAAAATATTTCTTGTAAGTGTCCAAGTTCACCAATTTCAAGTCTTCCATTCAGCTTCCCAAGAAGATGACATCAGTTAACCTCAGCATATAAGGTTCCCTGATGGGGGGAATATATGATAAAACTATAAAATAATGAGTGAGACAATTTCAAGAAGAAATATGGAAAAAAGAGACCTGTCTTTAAAATTAGGCATTGGAAATCTAAAACAATACTTTCCTCCTGTTCATGACACCAGGTTTTGTTGTGTGTTACCACTGCAGTAGCCCTATTACAAGATTCTCATAATGAGACCTCTGCAGGCCTCTCTCCCCCATAGATTCACTGTGTGACAGCCTGTGGAGGTAAATATAACTCCACTGCCTTCTCGCTGCAGGGAATTCTCACAGTCAGGGAAACCTCCCTTCTATAGATTCTCCCTTCTATAGGAGTACCCTCCATAGGATGAAGCATATCAGGGCTTCTTTTGCATACTGACTGAAGATATCTTTGGTTTCCTTGCTAGCAGGTGGAGAGGGACCATATTGAGACATCTTGCTGAATCTGCTTGAATTTTACAAGATCAGTCATTTGGAGATGTGCTCAGCTATTCGAAAAGTGAAGTAGTATGAGTATCCCAAAGTAAACACATCATATTGATTTCTGTCACATAATGGGACAAATATGGTTTTGTTCCATACATGGCATATATACAGAATTGACATTTGAGGGGTATTACCAGTGAATATATATCTTCTTTAAATACAATCTTCCTAGGAAATCATATCTTTCCTTGGCTGCCACTGAACTCAGACGTGTTTTTATTCATGACTGATGAACACACAAACACTTTTTCTGTGTCCAGCTACTAAATGAATATGTTAGGAAATCACTGAATGCTAAAGATTGATTCCACACTACGTGCATTTCTGACATAAAGGGAGTGAAAAGAAAATACAGTTCAAATCCATGAGAATAAAGATTCATCCTCTGTAACCAGAGAATAAAAGTGAATGCATGCATAAGAATAACTGACCCTGACTGAAAAACTAAGTAATTTATCTCCAAGGATGAAGAGGGATCTTCATAACCATCATCTTCACACTTTTAAAAATTATTAACTAGATATTCTAGATGCAAATGTGTACAGTTGTTAAACATTAAGTTAAATATATCTAAAGAGTGCTACCAAATTATACTTTGAAATAATTCATTCCATTAAGTTTGTCCTACCAAGTGATAACTTTTTCATCTCAAAAATATACTATTATTTTAGCAAAATTATTTAATGGGTCCAGCATTACTAATGCATATCATGAAACACTTTAGACAGGTCTAGCATACATTTCACAGAATGTTTAAAAAAGTAAAGTTTTTCATTTCTCTTTATAATCTATACATAATCACAAATGCATTATCCTAAAATAGTACCTCCCTCTTCCAGGCATCTCTGCATTTCGTGTAGCTTTAAGTATTCAGATGTTAAAATAATTCACTTGCCAAGTACAGCAAAGGGGACCAGAAATCCATGACCCAAAGCCACACACAAACCTCTGACTGAGAATCTATAAGTAACAACCAATGATGATATAAAACGCAGTTTTTACTTTTATTATCATCTATCATTGCTAAATACAAAATGCTGGCTTCTATTAAGACTGCTACTGAAGCTTGTATCTCTGCTTTCTGACTCATAATAATAGCAGATGCTGCTGTGATATTCGATAGCATCTTTATGTGGTTGTCCATACTGCAAAGCATTGTACATGATTTTATTAGAGGGAGTGGATCAACAGCCAAGTGAGGTAAATCAATCAGTTATCAACAAATGCATGATACACTTCAAAGTTTTATATCTTGCCCTGTTGTTATGGCAATACCCATCTTCAGGACACCTACTCACTTAGAAAAACATGGCAGGCAAGGGCTAGTTTTGCTACTTAAAATCTGCAGACGGTTATGTATTATTACTCTTTGGATTTACAACATGATAATGTGAGTAGGGAAGTCAGAAAAAAAAAAAGGGTGATGCTTAGTTTGTAAATTTAAAGATGTTCAAATTTCCTTATTATTATGTTGCCTGGTAATATTAAAACTAGGGTTTGGTTGCCCTTTTAACCTTACTAAATGTGTTAAAAATATTTTACTTGCTTAGTCTTTCTAGGAAATTAGAAAAGATGATCATTTCCACTTTATAAAATCAAACACTGATCTCCAGAGAGCTTATATGTTTAAATCCAGTAGTTGAGCATGGCCTTTTTGATTCTCTGTACATGCTCCCAAATTTTACAAGAAACCCAAAACTAATTTTACTGACTTATCTTCCAGGAACCACTGTGTTTGTTTTATGTTCTGTAATACTACACTAAGCTAAAAAGTAATGTCATATAATCTCTGAGTAAACTATAGGTTTCTCCCTTATTCTGAAAACAAAGATTCCAAACTTGTATATTACATTTCAGCTCATCTTAGTTACTCATAAAAGTATTCTATGTTATTAATTACTGAAAAGCAACTGCTAAAATATATATTCCAAATTTAAATATTCTTTTCGTACCTATAAATGTGTGCATATGCATGTTTAGTTTCTTTTAATAGCCTAACCCTTACTGTACAAATCCAATCTTATGTTCACAGCTGTCTAACAATAATACTGGAATAGAATAAATTTGTGATTCAGCATATGCTTTTTCTTTTCTTCAAGTTTCTTTTAAGTTGACATACAATTATTATAGGTTAAGAATCACACCAGTGATTCAGACTAATTCACTTTCCTTTACATTGATATATGCTGGTTTTGGTATCCAAGTTTCCCTAACAAGTTTTCAGTTTTTAATTAGGTTGATAATGATAACAGTTGCTAGAAATGAAAATCATGTGAACAATTTATGAGTTGTCATTTTACGTCAATACTTTATATGCCTGAACTTATTTAATCATCAAAACAACCATACAAGTTAGGTATTATGTATATCTCCCTAAAGCAAATGAAGAAATGGAGACAAAAAGTGTTAGATAAAATCTCCCTGTTACAAAGCTAGTAGGTAAAGAGGCAAAAAGTGAGCAAACCCAGGTTTATTGGCGAGAAGCACAAATCTTAAACAACATGATGTTCTGCATCCAGATTTTCAATTCAACAAATAATACAATCCCTTAGAATAAAATGGATTAATATTTACATGTCACAATCAATAGATCATGGATGTCTCCTCCATTCTCAGGTGGGAAGTTCATACAATTTAAGAATGTTGGTGTGCTGACTGATGTATGGAAGGCTAAGAGCTCCAAAGTCAATTAAACACATTTAAATGGCATTTACATGGTTTTTAAAAAAATCTTTGATTCAGTTGATTTCCACAATATTTCTGGCAAAATATTCAGTAGCTACATTATACAGATGATAATATGAGGAGCAAAAGTTAGATGCCATTCCCAAGGTATAATAATAGCAAAATTCATAGCAGATCATTTTTAACACTCACCTCCTCTATAAATAAAATTTTTGTTATAATTAAGTGAGTAATACTAATAATAGCCTTAAAAGAAATGCAAATGGTGCAAATTCTTCTTCTTGAACTTTCTATGTATAAGAACCACTAATTTTAAGTAAAAACAAAAAATAAAACAAATCTGATGATACAAAAGGAAAAAGTAATCACATAACACCTTCAATCACATTAGTTTATCTTTCTAAGAAAAAATATACCTTACTTTGCATCTTTACCATTTTAAATATTAAAAATTAATAAAAATTCCAGTTGTCACATAGAATAAGAGAATTGAAGTATCTTATATTCCTTTACTTCATGCAGACAATCCCTGTGTTTATTTCAAGACTACTAATGCACCATAGAGGCTGGAGACATGATAGGTACTTGAAGTGAACTTGAATGCTCTGAATCATTGCAAACTTACTCTTGAGATAAATGTCTGTAGCTGATTCTTGGTGTTTTGGGGATGACTATGTAAATGGGAATTCTACAAATTAACTGCCTTCTAGAATGCAAAGTTTACTAAAGAGTAATAAACCTTACTAATTTGAGGTTACATGTATATTATTAAAATTCAACAGTAACTACAGCAGTTACCTACAACTTAGATTCATTAGAAAAATTTCCCATGGAGGAGAATTCTATCATCAAACTTGCTTAGACTGACTTATGTAATATGATTATAAAAAGCAGATAGATATTTAGTTGGTTTTATTATTGCTTATAATAATATAATTATAATTATAGTGCAGATTCTGCACCCACTTACTGTCTGCACCTGACTGACTTATGTAATATGATTATAA
Source organism: Globicephala melas (assembly GCF_963455315.2). Taxonomy (NCBI): domain Eukaryota; kingdom Metazoa; phylum Chordata; class Mammalia; order Artiodactyla; family Delphinidae; genus Globicephala; species Globicephala melas. The sequence continues at coordinate 8,409,158 of NC_083318.1, forward strand.
AAGCAGATAGATATTTAGTTGGTTTTATTATTGTTTATAATAACATAAATATAATTATAGTGCAGATTCTGCACCCACTTACTGTCTGCACCTGGGAAGATGGAGCTCATCACTCTACTCTTGTTAGGCAAGCGCTTGCACCTAAATGTAATTACTTGAAAATATTTAATGAACACCTTTGTGTCAGGCAATAATATGAAATCTGGGGACATGATGGTGGTAGACATAGGTCCTGAGAGAGACTTTGTGAGGAAGTGTTTTTGTAAATTTATATCCGAATGATGGAAATTTATAGTCCTGGAAAGAGAGAAAAAAGTCACGAATAGAGTAAACCACATGTGCAAAAGCTCTGAGCTTGGAGTATCTAGAAATTGTTTTAAAAAAAGGCCTTATCTGATAAACTATTTATACTTAATGTTAAAGTGCTACTGGAAACTATTAAAGGCTTTTTTTATTTTAAAAATAGTAAGACCCTGATATTATTTAAATTTCTAGCTTATTTTGAGAAGGAGATTGTGTGGAACAAGTGAGACAGCTGATCTGGGGAGTCAAGTCTTAGATTTCTTACCTTAAATATATTTATAAATTTTGTACATGGACTGGAAATGGGAGGAGAATTAAATGTGATAATAAAACAGAATTCTAAATATTTAGCAGATATCATAAAAACCTAAGTGACATCAAATGTGTTTTGAAATTAATAAAGGCAACCAATAGGATACACACACACACACACACACATACACACACACAATGGTATATTACTCAGCTGTAGAAAAGAATGAAATATTGCCATCTGTAGCAACATGGATGGACTTAGAGAATATCATCCTTAATAAAGATGGAGAGAGAAAGACAAATATTATATGATATCACTTAAATCTAAAAAAATAATACAAATGAATCTATACAGAAACAGAATCACAGACATAGAAAACAAACTTATGGTTACCAAAGGGGAAAGGGAAAGAGGAAGGATAAATTAGGAGTGTGAGATTAACAGGTACAAACTACTATATATAAAATAGATAAGTAACAAGAATCTACTGTACAGAAGAGGAACTACATTCAATATCTTATAATAACTTATAACGGAAAATAATCTAAAAAAATATATAACTGAATAATTTTGCTGTATACCTTAAACTAACATAATATTGTAGCTTAACTATACTTCAATTAAACAAACTAAATATTATAACTTTTTATTTTATCAAAAACCTTTATATATTCAATTTTCTAATATTATATTTGATGTTTATTTGAGAGTGCTTCTAACTGCTTTTTTAAATTATTAATACAATAAATTCTTTATATCATAGTAAACATTCCTACTTATTTCAAGTGGATTTTTTTAAAAAGAAGGACCCATAATAACAAATGAGAGTTGCAACTAAGACACAGATATGGTATGAACTTGTTTGATTGAAAGATACCCTATTTTAATAAAGTAATATAATGAGAGTAAATATGAGGAAACAATATCATATATTTTTGATATTAGTTGAAAATTAGTAATTTGGCTATTAACTATTATAGGTTAAGATTTAATACTACAGGGAGGAGCTTCAAGATGGTGGAAGAGTAAGACACAGAGATCACCTTCCTCCCCACAGATACACCAGAAATACATCTACACGTGTAACAACTCCTACAGAACAGCTACTGAACGCGACCTCAGACCTCCCAAAAGGCAAGAAACTCCCCACGTACCTGGGTAGGGCAAAAGAAAAAAGAATAAACAGAGACAAAAGGATACGGACGGGACCTGCACCAGTGGGAGGGAGCCGTGAAGGAGGAAAGGTTTCCACACACTAGGAGCCCCTTCGCAGGCGGAGACTGCGGGTGGCAGAGGGGGAAGCTTCGGAGCCGCGGAGGAGAGCACAGCCACAGGGTTGCGGAGGGCAAATGGGAGAGATTCCTGTACAGAGAGGATCGGTGCCGACTGGCACTCACAAGCCCGAGAGGCTCGTGTGCTCACCCGCCAGGGCGGGCGGGGCTGCGAGCTGAGGTTCGGGCTTCGGTCGGAGTGCAGGGAGAGGACTGGGGTTGGCAGCATGAACAAAGCCTGAAGGAGGCTAGTGCGCCACGGCTGGTCGGGAGGGAGTCCGGGGAAAAGTCTGGACCTGCCGAAGAGACAAGAGACTTTTTCTCCTCTCTTTGTTCCCTGGTGCGTGAGGAGAGGGGATTAAGAGCGCTGCTTAAAGGAGCTCCAGAGAGGAGCGCGAGCTGCGGCTATCAGCGTGGACCCCAGAGACGGGCATGAGACACTAAGGCTGCTGCTGCCGCCAACAAGAAGCCTGTGTGCGAGCATAGGTCACTATCCACACCTCCCTTCCAGGGAGCCTTGCAGCCCGCCACTGCCAGGGTCCCGGGATCCAGGACAACTGCCCTGGGAGAACACACGGCATGCCTCAGGCTGGTGCAACGTCATGGTGGCCTCTGCCGCCGCAGGCTCGCTCCGCATCCGTACCGCTCCCTCCCCCCGGCCTGAGTGAGCCACAGCCCCCAAATCAGCGTCTCCGTTAACCCCGTCCCGTCTGCGTGAAGAACAGATGCCCTCCGGCGACCTACACACTGAGGCAGGGCCAGATCCAAAGCTGAATCCCGGGAGCTGTGCGAACAAAGAAGAGAAAACGAAATCTCTCCCAGCAGCCTCAGAAGCAGGGGACTAAATCTCCACAATCAACGTGATGTACCTGCATCTGTGGAATACCTGATTAGACAACGAATCATCCCAATTTGAGGAGGTGGACTTTGGGAGCAACGATATATATATATATATTTTTCCCCTTTTTCTCTTTTTGTGAGTGTGTATGTGTATGCTTCTGTGTGTGATTCTTGTCTCTATACCTTTGCTTTTACCATTTGTCCTAGGTTCTGTCTGTCCATTTTCTTTTTTTTTACTACTTAAAAAAGTTTTTATCTTAATAATTATATTTTATTTTAATAACTTTATTTTATTTTATCTTCTTCTTTCTTTCTTTCTTTTTTTCCTCCCTTTTATTCTGAGCTGTGTGGAGGACAGGCTCTTGGTGCTCCAGCCAGGCGTCAGGGCTGTGCCTCTGAGGTGGGAGAGCCAAGTTCAGGACATTGGTCCACAAGAGACCTCCCAGCTCCACATAATATCAAACAGTGAAAATCTCCCAGAGATCTCCATCTCAATGCCAAGACCAAGCTCCACTCAACGACCAGCAAGCTACAGTGCTGGACACCATATGCTAAACGACTAGCAAAACAGGGACACAACCCCACCCATTACCACAGAGGCTGCCTAAAATCATAATAAGGCCACAGACACCCCAAAACACACCACCAGACATGGACCTGCCCACCAGAAAGACAAGATCCAGCCTCATCCACCAAAACACAGGCACTAGTCCCCTCCACCAGGAAGCCTACACAACCCACTGAAACAACCATAGCCACTGGGGACATACACCAAAAACAACGGGAACTATGAACCTGCAGTCTGCAAAAAGGAGACCCCAAACACAGTAAGTTAAGAAAAATGAGAAGACACAGAAACACACAGCAGATGAAGGAGGAAGGCAAAAACCCCAGACCTAACGAATGAAGAGGAAATAGGCAGTCTACCTGAAAAAGAATTCAGAAAGATGATAGTAAAGATGATCCAAAACCTTGGAAATAGAATGGCGAAAATATAAAAAACGTTTAACAAGGACCTAGAAGAACTAAAGAGCAAATAAACCGCGATGAACAACACAATAAATGAAATTAAAAATTCTCTAGAAGGGAACAATAGCAGAATAACTGAGGCAGAAGAACGGATAAGTGACCTGGAAGATAAAATAGTGGAAGTAACTACTGCAGAGCAGAATAAAGAAAAAAGAATGAAAAGAATTGAGTACAGTCTCAGAGACATCTGGGACACCATGAAATGCACCAACATTCGAATTATAGGCGTTCCAGAAGAAGAAGAGAAAAAGAAAGGGACTGAGAAATTATTTGAAGAGATTATAGTTGAAAACTTCCCTAATATGGGAAAGGAAATGGTTAATCAAGTCCAGGAGGCAAAGAGAGTCCCATACAGGATAAATCCAAGGAGAAACATGCCAAGACACATATTAATCAAACTATCAAAAATTAAATAAAAAGAACAAATATTAAAAGCAGCAAGGGAAAAACAAAAAATAACACATAAGGTAATCCCCATAAGGTTAACAGCTGATCTTTCAGCAGAAACTCTGCAAGGCTGAAGGGAGTGACAGGACATATTTAAAGTGAAGAAGGAGAAAAATCTACAACCAAGATTACTCTACCCAGCAAAGATCTCATTCAGATTTGATGGAGAAATTAAAACCTTTACAGACAAGCAAACGCTAAGAGAATTCAGCTCCACCAAACCAGCTTTACAACAAATGCTAAAGGCACTTCTCTAGGCAGGAAACACAAGAGAAGGAAAGACCTACAAAATAAACCCAAAACAATTAAGAAAATGGAACATATATATCGATTATTACCTTAAATGTAAATGGATTAAATGCTCCAACCAAGAGACATAGATTGGCTGAATGGATAGAAAAACAAGACCCATATATATGCTGTCTACAAGAGACCCATTTCAACCTAGGGACACATACAGACTGAAAGTGAAGAGATGGAAAAAGATATTGCATGCAAATGGAAATCAAAAGAAAGCTGGAGTAGCAATTCCCATATCAGACAAAATAGACTTTAAAATAAGACTATTACAAGTGACAAAGAAGGACACTACATAATGATCAAGAGATCAATCCAAGAAGAAGATATAACAATTATAAATACATATGCACCCAACATAGGAGCACCTCAATACATAAGGCAAAAACTAACAGCCATGAAAGGGGAAATCAACAGTAACACAATCATAGTAGGGGACTTTAGCACCCTGCTTTCACCAATGGACAGATCATCCAAAATGAAAATAAATAAGGAAACACAAGCTTTAAATGATACATTAAACAAGATGGATTTAATTGAAATTTATAGGAAATTCCATCCAAACACAACAGAATACACCTTCTTCTCAAGTGCTCATGGAACATTCTCCAGGATAGATCATATCTTGGATCACAAATCAAGCCTTGGTAAATTTAATAAAATTGAAATCATATCAAGTATCTTTTCTGACCACAACGCTATGAGACTAGATATCAATTACAGGAAAAATTCTGTAAGAAATACAAACACATGCAGGCTAAACAACACACTACTTAATAACCAAGAGATCACTGAAGAAATCAAAGAGGAAATCAAAAAATACCTAGAAACAAATGACAAGGAAAACACAGTGACCCAAAACCTATGGGATGCAGCAACAGCAGTTCTAAGAGGGATGTTTATAGCAATACAATCCTACCTTAAGAAACCAGAAACATGTCAAATAGACAACCTAAACTTACACCTAAAGCAATTAGAGAAAGAAGAACAAAAAACCTCCAAATTTAGCAGAAGGAAAGAAATCATAAAGATCAGATCAGAAATAAATGAAAAAGAAATGAAGGAAATGATAGCAAAGATCAATAAAACTAAAAGCTGGTTCGTTGAGAAGATAAACAAAATTGATAAACCATTAGCCAGACTTATCAAGGAAAAAAGGGAGAAGACTCAAATCAGTAGAATTAGAAATGAAAAAGAAGTATCAACTGACAGTGCAGAAATACAAAGTATCATGAGAGATTACTACAAGTAACTATATGCCAATAAAACGGACAACCTGGAAGAAATGGACAAATTCTAGAAATGCACAACCTCCTGAGACTGAACCAGGAAAAAATAGAAAATATGAACAGACCAATCACAAGCACTGAAATTGAAACTGTGATTAAAAATCTTCCAACAAACAAAAGCTGAGGACCAGATGGCTTCAGAGGCAAATTCTATCAAACATTTAGAGAAGAGCTAACACCTATCCTTCTCAAATTCTTCCAAAATATAGCAGAGGGAGGAACACTCCCAAACTCATTCTATGAGGCCACCATCACTCTGATACCAAAACCAGACAAAGATGTCACAAAGGAAGATAACTACAGACCAATATCATTGATGAACATAGATGCAAAAATCCTCAACATAATACTAGCAAACAGAATCCACCAGCACGTTAAAAGGATCATACACTATGATCAAGTGGGGTTTATCCCAGGAATGTAAGGCTTCTTCAATATACACAAATCAATCAACATGATACACTATATTAACAAACTGAAGGAGAAAAACCATATGATCATATCAATAGATGCAGAGAAAGCTTTTGACGAAATTCAACACCCATTTATGATAAAAACCCTCCAGAAAGTAGGCATAGAAGGAACTTTCCTCCACATAATAAAGGCCATATATGATAAACCCACAGCCAATATTGTCCTCAATGGTGAAAAACTGAAACCATTTCCACTAAGATCAGGAACAAGACAAGGTTGTCCACTCTCGCCACTATTATTCAACAGAGTTTTGGAAGTTTTAGCCACGGCAATCAGAGAAGAAAAAGAAATAAAAGGAATACAAATTGGAAAAGAAGAAGTAAAGCTGTCATTGTTTGCAGATGACATGATACTATACATAGAGAATCCTAAAGATGCTACCAGAAAACTACTAGAGCTAATCAATGAATTTGGTAAAGTAGCAGATACAAAATTAATGCACAGAAATCTCTTGCATTCCTATACACTAATGATGAAAAATCTGAAAGTGGAATTAAGAAAACACTCCCATTTACCACTGCAACAGAAAGAATAAAATATCTAGGAATAAACCTATCTAAGGAGACAAAAGACCTGTATGCAGAAAATTATAAGACACTGATGAAAGAAATTAAAGATGATACAAATAGATGGAGAGATATACCATGTTCTTGGATTGGAAGAATCAACATTGTGTAAATGACTCTACTACCCAAAGCAATCTACAGATTCAATGCAATCCCTATCAAACTACCACTGGGATTTTTCACAGAACTAGAACAAAACATTTCACAATTTGTATGGAAACATGAAAGATCCCGAATAGCCAAAGCAATCTTGAGAAAGAAAAACGGAGGTGGAGGAATCAGGCTCCCTGACTTCAGCCTATACTACAGAGCTACAGTAATCAATGGTACTGGCACAGAAACAGAAATATAGATCAATGGAACAGGATAGAAAGCCCAGAGATAAACCCACACACATATGGTCAACTTATCTTTGACAAAGGAGGCAAGAATATACAGTGGAGAAAAGACTGTATAAGTGGTGCTGGGAAAACTGTACAGCTACATGTAAAAGAATGAAATTAGAACACTCCCTAACACCATACAAAAAAATAAACTCAAAATGGATTAAAGACCTAAATATAAGGCCAGGCAATATCAAACTCTTAGGGGAAAACATAGGCAGAACACTCTGACATAAATTACAGCAAGATCCTTTTGACCCACCTCCTAGAGAAATGGAAATAAAAACAAAAATAAACAAATGGGACCTAATGAAACTTAAAAGCTTTTGCACAGCAAAGGAAACCATAAACAAGACGAAAAGACAACCCTCAGAATGGGAGAAAATATTTGCAAATGAGGCAACTGAAAGGATTAATCTGCAAAATTTACAAGCAGCTCATGCAGCTTAATATCAAAAAAACAAACAATGCAGTCCAGAAATGGGCAGAAGACCTAAGTAGATATTTCTCCAAAGAAGATATTCAGATTGCCAACAGACACATAAAAGAATGCTCAACATCATTAATCATTAGAGAAATGAAATCAAAACTACAATGGGATATCATCTCACACGGGTCAGAATGGCCATCATCAAAAAATCTACAAACAATAAATGCTGGAGAGGGTGTGGAAAAAAGGGAACCGTCTTGCACTGTTGGTGGGAATGTAAATTGATACAGCCACTATGGAGAACAGTATGGAGGTTCCTTAAAAAACTAAACATAGAAATACCATACAACCCAGCAATCCCACTACTGGGCATATACCCTGAGAAAACCATAATTCAAAAAGAGTCATGTACCAAAATGTTCATTGCAGCTCTATTTACAATAGCCAGGACGTGGAAGCAACCAAAGTGTTCATCGACAGATGAATGGATAAAGAAGATGTGGCACATACATACAATGGGATATTACTCAGCCATAAAAAGAAACAAAACTGAGTTATTTGTAGTGTGGTGTATGGACCTACAGTCTGTCATACAGAGTTAAGTAAGTGAGAAAGAGAAAAACAAATACTGTATGCTAATGCATATATATGGAATCTAAAAGAAAACAAAAGTTGTCATGAAGAACCTAGGGGCAAGATGGGAATAAAGATGCAGACCTACTAGAGAATGGACTTGAGGATATGGGGAGGGGGAAGGGTAAGCTGGGACAAAGTGAGAGAGTGGCATGGACCTATATACACTACCAAACGTAAAATAGATAGCTAGTGGGAAGCAGCCACATAGCACAGGGAGATTAGCTCGGTGTTTTGTGACCACCTAGATGGGTGGGATAGGGAGCGTGGGAGAGAGCAAGATGCAAGAGGGAAGAGGTATGGGGACCTATGTATATGTATAACTGATTCACTTTGTTATAAAGCAGAAACTAACACACCATTGTAAAGCAATTATACTCCAATAAAGATGTTAAAAAAAAAAGATTTAATACTACAAAATAATTAACTGTATCTACATATTCACCATGAGTTGATATCAAGAAGTTCAATAGGAGATGTAATGTCTTTATATGTATTTTGAGACCAATACAGTTGACCTCTGAATGGTGAAGGGTTTAGGGGTGCTGATCACCATGAAGTTGAAAATCTCCCTGTAACTTTAAAGACAGAGCTCCAGTATCAGCAGTTTGGCACCCCCGGATTCAACCTACCTCGGATTCAACCAACTATGGATTGTGTAGCACTGCAGTAGTATTTATTGAAAAAAAAGAAATCCACTTATACGTGGACCCATGCAGGTCAAGTCTATGCTGTTCAAGGACCAACTATGTAATGTGATATCCTTTCAATACAACGATATAACGAAACACCAAAACTTAGTCTAGTCAAATAGTTGTTTAATATTCTTAATTACACTTATTTATAATGTGTTTCAATGAAATATAAACAAACGTAAGGGAAGATAAATATTTTTATAGCTAAATAAAAAGATTGAAGAAAGACCTTTGGGTTATGAGACCACCTTTCCAAGAAGAGGAGTCTATCATTTTTACCTTCCTCCCTATCATTAGACATGTTACTCAGGACCATATCTGCTTATCCTATTTGACAGGCAATTCGGATTTGATAAATCTGGGTAATAATCTAAGGTAAACAAAAAATTATTGAATCTAAGAGGACTAACCACAAATGTCAAACGGACTCAAAAACCCCAAACAATTTGTAAAACTCAAACTACTGAAATGTCATAGTTGAACTTAGGTCAAGTTCATAATCCACACTTCTTACTCTGTATCCACATGAGGAAAAGGATTTAGGCTACCTCATAAGTACATGAATTACCATAGAGTTTGGTCTGAACCATTTTGATGACTAAGCCGCTGCTCATGTGAAATATTTTCTCTCTCTAATCAAGTATACCCCAACACTGGCCTTTTCCTCTTCTTAACTACAGAAAACTTGGGGTAAAATGCTCACACGATTTTTATGAAAATAAAATAATATAGTCTAATTAGTGGGGGTAAATTAAAGTCCCTCTTTTATTAAACATCAAATATTTGATTTTCATAATTATTCATAATCTAAGAAGATATATAAAGTTAACCGCTTGAAAATGTATGTGTTAAATTGACTACCTTTGTATTTAAAAGGTAAGGGACAAAGAAAGCTAATCACATATGACATTGAGAGGCAAAGAATTTACTTGAACTTTCTAAGCACACATCTTTTCTTTTAAGTAAAATATAACCAGAAGATTGTATGTTTAAAGCATATATAGCATTATTCTGGAAAATGATAAATTTTTGGTTAAATATTTTGCAATAACAGACTGTTATAAATTATTCTAAATAATGTTGGTGAGAATATTTCAGGATATAAAATTCCCTAGCTAAAGATGCTTCAGAAAAATAAATTATCTGTTGGTTTTGAAAAGAAACTTATGACATGGAAAGGGATTGATCAGTGTTTCATAAATCAACTTATTAATTCGTGTAAGTGAATTTCACTTTAAAGGAAAAAATGGAGGTCTTGAATATTCTCTGTACTATTCCAGTGATAAGTCCCATATTTCTGAATTACCCTTTGGAAATTGAGTTTGCTTCAATCATCTATCCATACATTCATTTACTCACATATTTATTCATTGTGCAAATATTAATTTCAAATTCCTTCGGGGATGAAGAAAGAAAAATAAATTTAGTGTACTCATGTTCTTTCTTATTAATTTCTATATAACACTACTTATACAGTTAAATGTAGTTAAGAGGCAATCAGTTAAGGATCTGTGGAATGTTTTAACTTCAAGTTATAGAATCATTTAAAAACTTAGGAAAAAAAAAAAGATATGTCCTCTCTTGAAATTTGAAAACAATCCTCAAGAAATATAGGTGGGAATTTAAAAAAAAAGCAATGGAGTACTAAAAGTTCAAGACTAGTTCAGTATATATGGAGTCCTGGATAAAAACTAGTATTACTAGGTGAAAAATTATTTCCTTTCAAGCCATCAAATTTTATTTGATTAAGCCACAGACATTGTAGTTAGAAAGTAATAAATATAATATAGTCTTACCACAGTATTTCAAAGCCCAGTGGATGTTTTCTTAAGCAATAAGCAAGAAAACATGTCCTGGAAATTATATTGCTTGGAACCAGACGTCAAAATGAATTTCACTCGTATAAATCAGTGACTCTCAATCTTCTCAAAATTTTAACATACATATGCTCAATTCTGCAATATTTATAATTTTGAAACTCATCTATTAATTAGGACTTATTTCCAAATAAATAATTTCACAGTACCCCTGAAAACCTGAAATTAATTACCATTGACTTGAAGCCAGGTAAACATTGCTTCACGTGGAAGATTATATTCCCTCATTCATTCATATATTTTCAAACATTTTTTGAGCTTTCTCTATGTGCTAATCAGAATGTAGAAGATGTAAATGTACAGGGCGTGTTTCCTGATCACCTACGGCTTAGAGTTGACTTTTAGAAACCATATAAACAATATAAACACTTCAACAGCAAGTGGGAGTAAATCATAGGTAGCATGAGAAGAATAAACCAGGCAGAAGGAGAAGAATGGACAAAGGACAGCAACAAGAAAGATGACAGCACTTAATAGAAGTGATGGGCTTCCCTGGTGGCGCAGTGGTTGAGAGTCCGCCTGCCGATGCAGGGGACACGCGTTCGTGCCCCGGTCCGGGAAGATCCCACATGCCGCGGAGCGGCTGGGCCCGTGAGCCATGGCCGCTGAGCCTGCGCGTCTGGAGCCTGTGCTCCGCAACGGGAGAGGCCACAATAGTGAGAGGCCCGCGTACCGGAAAAAAAAAAAAAAAAAGTGATGGCGTTAAGTATGGAGGAAGTTCAGAGTGTTTAGGGGGAGTATTACATCATTCGACCTGGGAAAGTAGCAGAGACTAGATCAAGAAAGACCTCCTAGGCCAGCTTAAGTAGCCTGTGTTTTATTTTCACAACAATGAGGAGCTATTGGAGTATTTTAAACAGACTTTCAACATGATTGGATTTGAATTTTAGAAAAATCATTCTGAAGGCAGTTCCAGTTTGGGGAATTGATTAGAATAAGAGAAATCTGCATGTTGATACATCAGTTGGGAGGCTCTTTTGATAATCCAGGAGAAAAGTTTTTCGACCTGTACAAAATTTAGTTTTAGCATAAATGGACCCATGAGAAGAGAGTCATAAGGAATGAAAGATGTAAGACTCAAAGCAATAGTATTTTCAGCTCTTAGAACTGGACTGGACGTGGGAATTAAGAAAAATGACTAGTCAAGGATGGCTCCTGGATTTCTGGCTTTTCAATATAGTGGATGATTGGCCTTCTTTGAAATAAGGCACACCAAGGGAATTCAAGATTTATATATGTTGAATAGAACAATTTTCTATTTTTTTAAAGTGTAAATGTCAAGTAGGCAATGTGGAATATACATAATTAGATGAAGGTAACTTTCTTTTTTTTTTTTTCTTCTTCATCCTAGCTTGTGCTCACCAATATTCATATTTTTATTTCATCCTTGAGTATACTGTTAAGCTATATTTTCTACTCTTCTGTAGTTAAAATGGGTATATTTTGCTACTCCTCACATTGAGATGTGGAATCTACTCCCCCTCCTGTCAAAAAAGGACTGGCCTTAATGATTTGCTTGACAAATAGAAAGTGGTAGAAATGAATCTGTGTAACGTCTGAGACTATATTAATTAGAACCTTGCAACTTCTGCTTTAGTATCTTGAAACATTTTTCCTGGAAGCCAGCCACCATCTTCTGAGGAATCCCAAGAAGCACCATTGAAAGGACCAAATGGAGAAGGAATGGGGTCCCTGTCCAACAGCGCAGCTGACCTACCAGGAGACTGCCAGGACCAGTTTACCAGCTATTGGTTGAGATATCAGGGGGATGGATCCCCTATAACAGCTGATATTGGAGCACAAATAGAAAGACAGATTATCCCTGTCCAAATTTTTGACCCACAAAATTACGAGTAAAACAAAATTATTTCTAATCACTAATTTTGGGGTAGTTTGTTGTGAGCAATAGATAACAAGACTACCTTTGCAGTTAGCTATGAATTTGTGGCTAAGTTCTGGTCAGTGGTGTTGACACGCTACTTCCATGATTTGACCATAAAATGTAAATTCCTCAACCATCATTATCACTGCACTTCTCCATCCATTAGCTTAGTAGAGAGGACTCTGAGGAGGAACTAGATAGAAGAGGTCTGAATTCTGCATAACTGAATTGAGCAGAACACCCCTATCCCCCCACTGACCCATATTGGACTTTAATATGAGCAAGTTTAAAGAAAACTTTTGTATTTTTATATTACTCAAGATATGGACATAAATTGTTTCAGCCCTCAGCCTATTCTGAATAATATAGAAATTATATTGTAAGTGAAATTATGTCATTCAAAAGTGGAAGAAAGGAGGGGAGTAAAGAAAAGAAAGAAAGAAAAAGAAAGAAAGAAAGAAAGAGTGATTGGCTTAACATTTGATAGCAGATAGCAAAGAAACAGATAAGTCTTATTTCATAGTTAAATATTAGGCAACACTGCTCCATGAGAATTTTAGGGGATTAAAGAGTCAGATAATTATGGTAATTGCTATTAGCCATATAAAATATGATACAATAAGAAAGATAAGTTTAGACAAAAATTGGCTGGTTTGCAAATAGAAATGGAAAGCCATAGTAAGATTTAAGAAAATGGTGGCCTTTAAGGGCATGAAAATAAATATTTTAAGAATCAGAAAATTATTTCTTTATTGAGGTCATGGAAGTTCTTGAAATCATCTAGAAATAGTATGCTGGGAGAGACAAAAAGAAAGTTCTGGATGGTGAGGCAGTGATGGCCCAGAAAACCCTAAACTTTGATTCTGTAGCAATTGCGTATCCAGAAACTGTAGCCAATTTTGGCTTGAGTTGGTTCATGCTGGGGACACGGCCTCAGATAAAAGTTTACTTCTCCTCAAATAAATGCCAGTCTTTAGGAAATGGCTTTGGGGTTTGTGAGGACAACATACATCTATTCTCTGGCATACTTCATAGATGTGAGTCCTACAGAGAAAGTCCTACAAAGAGACTAATCATCTATGATACGGGGTAACACAAGCTCTCCTTCAAGTTTCAAAAGAGCAAGTATAATAGACATCTTGGAAAATAAGGATTTATCCCATTTTTTAATTAAATAAAAAGTAACTTCAGCTCAATAAAGCTTGCAGCATTACTTAACAACTTGTTTGCAGCATTAGACTTCTGAAACTCATTTGGAATTAGCTTCTTGGGAAGCACCACTCTTAAATGGTACTCTGTAAGGACATAGTTTATATGGAGCTTCTGTTTTCTTTTCTGGCCAGAATTCTAAACCATTGTCTAGAAACAAAATCTATCTTTTCCTTCTCAGAACAGCCTTCTCCCCTGCCCTCCATCCTTCCTTGAATGACCAGTTATTTAAGTAGCCCTAGGATTCCCATGTCAGAAATGGTGGCTGGATAAAGAGACTGCTTTTTCTTGAGAGAGTTGTTGATCCAGAACGAAGTATTGGAACTGATACATACCCTGAGACAGATCATCTCTTTCCTTCTAGAGTTACCACCGGCACTCCCTAAGAGCTTTCTTTCTCTATAAACAAGCATTTAAATCTTCTTTTCTGTAGAACCTATCGTCTACTGAAATAGTACATAAGTTTTTCCCATTTATTGATTGATGGTTGTTTGTCTTCCCTTGCTAGAATTTAAGCTCTTCTCTAGATGTTACACTTGACACTCTACAGAATTTCCTAACCCCCCCATATTTTATCTCCATATGAGATACCATTGTACATATTCTACACAATCATTTATTTAGTATTCGTCTTACTTTACTGGAATTTAACCTCCTTTTGGGCATGTATTTGTGTCTTTCTGATCTCTGCCTAATCCTCAGTGCCTAGGCAGAGTGCTGCCACTTTGCACAGCCCAAGGGTCAACATTCCCTTCTTATGCTCTGCCTGAAAGTGTCTGGCATGGAACAATTGATTATCTTAGTCACCAGGTACAGAAAAGCTACCTGAAAACAAAGCCAACACATTTGTTGTGAAAACTGAGTCATGAGAGACAGAATGAATGAGAGGTATTTCCAGAAACACTGGGAAGAGCAGAACCCCTTCAACTTCATGCTGCCCAATTCCGGATGCAAGAACAACTGATTTTTCTAGGCTAAACTTAGTTAGTTATGAGTTTTGGTCATTTGCACCTGAAGGAATCATGATCAGTAGAAAAATTATGAAGCATTGGAGGTACTGTAAATCAAAATTCCAAAACTGTAGGATTGATTGAGTCAAGGTGGGACCACAGTGGAGGGATTATAATCCACTCCTTAGCTTGGAGCCTTTCAACCTGTATTTTGGAATGGAAAACACCTTGTTAAGAGAGGTACTTTTCTATTTATGACTAAAACAGTGGGTATATTGAGATTGGAATTAAACGTGGATTGATAGAAATTTTAAGGATGTCGGGTTTTGTTGGCTCCCTCTTGTGGCCGTCCTATAGACATGCTGTAAATCTCAATCCGAAAAGGGCAGCCTTCCTAGACTAGGCTCTTTACTGGTGGGAAATATTGATAGTATACCAGGCAGGAGTCTTCAGATAATCATGTACTTTGAAAGTTTATAAAAGCCACATTCTCTGCTCAAATACAATCTTAGCATAAGCAGGGAGGCAGGAGATCTAGCTGGAGAAGGAACTAGACCCTGAATCAACTTCCAGGGAACCAGCCTGGGCACAGCATGTTCCACACCATCATAGTGTATACAGTTCTTACTCTAGGCAGAAGATAAACAGAGACTACCAAGCCCTGAAGCCTGCTACCCAGACCCAGAATCTTCAGGTTTAAGCCCTAATTTCAAGAGGCATGATATGAAAATAAATGTTTGGAGCTCTAAGTCAAAGAAATGCTAGTCGACCACAGCTCAGCTTGAAGAAAGATGCGTTGTCAGCTATACACCTACACTGATGAATTAAGGTCAACATTTGCAAGTATCTCAGGCAGTTCATAGGCTAAAGAAAATCATCTTCAAGGGTCATCACACAATTGGCATTGGACAAAAATAATCTCCCAGAAACAAAGCTGAAAGCAGACAGATTGCCTTACCAATTAATTCATTGCACGGTCATACTTAGGATTCCGTGATTTCTTGTTTTGAAAATGGGGTATATTGATTTTCTTTCTCCTTCTATGAAAGTGGATTTGTAATTTTCAAGTAATTATATCCCTTATACCATTATAGGATGTTGTTAATGGTCATATAATTTATCACTTTGGGTAAGTAGCAGAATAGCAAGGAGGTATATCCAGGCCTGATAAATAGGAATGTATAACATAAAAATCCTATGATTGGAGCTTAGTGCAGTGATTAGATAAGTTTTGGGTTGTCCCCCTTGGTAAAATAAAAGAACATATTTGGTTTCATCTGGGATAGTGCTATTTTGTTAGGTAGAGTTTTTTAAAATTACAATAAAGCTATGGATAAATGTTTAGCATTCAAGAGGCTGAATGTATTTTAGAACTACTCTCTTAACTGGCAAGAGTTCCAGTTCTCTTCCCTTTCTACCTACTGAGGTGTCTCTCAGTCTATTTTATTTTATTTTATTTATTTTTTTAATAATTGATATGAGTGCCAGGAAATTATAGGACCTTCTAAGCTTAGAACTACCAGTAGCCATCTTTCCTATCAAGAGGAACACACTGAGAATAAAGATAAAACACAAGAAAGGAAAAAACTACAAGATGAATAAGAATGGAGTCTAAATGACAATATCCTGATGGCATTTAGCTATCTAAATCCAATTGAATCTGTTTTTGGTGTCACAGTCAGGCTTTTCATTCATATAAGCCAATTTATCCCTTTTCTCTTTGCATGAATTAGTTTAAACTAGAGTCCCTTAATTGATTAATATAGTTTGTAACCCAGTGATACTCATATCTCACTATTGCTGTGATTTCATTTTTACCTACATACTGTCGTGGCCTGGGAATACTTGCTAACATTATAGATATGAAGAGACAGAGAAGCCCACACAAGAAAGGAGGCATTATCAATGTTTCTAAATGCTGCAGAGACTCTAATAGGATTAAAAAATAGGATTTATTAATAACGAGTTTGTGGAGAGGACAGTTTTAGTGGAATTGACATTTGAGCAGTGCTAGCTATATCTAGATTGTTATATGCTTATTTCACACATACTCCATAAATTTTCAGAATTGCAAACTGAAGGATCAGTGAATTTAATTCATTTCATCTATACTGTTTCATCTGCCTATTTCTCAGGCTGAGAATTATCATGTTGGTTGCAGAGTTGACAGTAAGGGATTAATATCCAATATTTCTATATGTTGCTGTCTTCAGAAAGCCAGCAAATTCTCCTAAATTTCTCTTCATTAGTTTGAAGGACAAAACTAAATCTGAAACAAAATTAACAAACCTATTTATTCATAAACTTCAGGCAAAGAAACCCATCTGTCATCTCAAGTTTCATCAGGGGTTCAAAGAGTTAGAAAGAAGATTACATTTTAGAGAGTAAAAAGAGGAAATACTGAGACAGTCTTCGGCAAGCATCCTATTAAGGTGGGATTTGGGGAAGTGGATGGGTCTTTCTAATTAGTCTTCATGTACACTTGGAAGTCCTTCTTCGGCTGCAAGGGAACAAACAAGCAAATCTGGGGGTTGGGCAAAATGAGGTGTTGGTCAGAGAGTACCAACTTTCAGATGTAAGATGAGTAAGTTCTGGGGATCTAATGTACAGCATGGTGATTACAGTTAATAATACTGTATTGTATATTTGAAATTTGTTAAGAAAGTAGATATTAAGTGTTCTCACCACATTTAAAAAGAAAAAGGTAACTATGTGAGATGATGGATGAGTTAATTAACTTGTCATAATCATTCCCCCCTCTCTCTCTCTCTCTCTCTATATATATATATATACATACATATCTATACATATAAAATCACTACATTTTACACACCCTAAAAAGGTCACATTGTACAATCTTAATATATACAATTTTTATTTGTCAATCATACTTTAATGAAGTTGGGGAAAAAAGTTTGGGAACGTTTCAAAAGTGAAAGGATTGTTCAGTGTCATGAGTGGAGGGTTTTCTGTACCTGACCATTTCCTAGAACAAGTAAATAGTGATGGAATGATTTTGGGGTCAAACTGTCATAATGGATCTTACTGTGGGGAAAGTTGTAGCTACCTTGGCAGACAGCTACTAAGTACCGCACAAAAAATTACTAAATATCTCAGTCAATGTAGCATTGTGCAGAAAGTCCATTCATTCATTCACTCACTCATTCAACAAATGTTTTTGAGCTACTATAATATGTTAAGTGTGTTCTTGGAAATACAGTAGTGAAGAAATGGGTTTTACCTCAGAGTCACATGCTACCAGAACTGCAAAAACACAGAACAAAAACCAAGATAATTTCAAATGATGGTAACTGTTATATTAGGAAAGAGAGAGACTGGAGAGAAAACCTGTTTTTGAAAATACATTTAGAATTTTCTGAGGATGTGGCCTTTGAGACAAGACGAAGAATGTTATGAAGGAATGAACTGAATGTCAAGAATGTGTGAGCCATGAGAAGATTCAAAGAAAGAATTTAAAGGCCAAGAAAACAGCTAACATAAAGCTCTTAATTCAAAATGAGTTTGGAATTTGCGAAGGACACCAAAAAATTTAGTGTGGATGTTACACAGCTAATGGGGAAGATGGACAATTGTAGGGAATAAGATGGAAAGATGGCAGCACTTGATCACGTAATGCCTTGTAGACCATTAGATGGGGGCTTAGATTTTATTTTAAATATAATGTGCATCCCTTGGAATATCATAAGGAAGGGAGTATTGTTTCCCAACTTTTATGTTTAAATATAACTTTGGCCACTGTGTGAAGAAAAATATATAAACAGGTAAGCTTGGACAGAGAGGAACCAATAAGGAGTTTATTATGACAGTGCAGGCAGATGATGGTGCCTCGAACAGGTGTGATAATGTTGAAGCTGGTGGGATGAGTTTATATTTGGTATACACTTTGAAAATAGAACCAAAATTTTGTTGATAAACTGGATATATTGTGTCAGAGAAATCAAATATGTCTCCAGTATATTTTGTATTGTGAGTGATTGTGAGAGTAAGTGTTACTGAGATCAGGAAGGAACATTAGGGTAGGAGAACATTTGGTACAGCTATGATTGTGAGTTCTGTTTTCTACATGTTGACTTTGGGATGTTTTAGATATCCAAGGAGTGTTGCTGAGTAGGCCGTCAGATGCATAAGTAGGAGCTCAAAAGAAAGGGCAAAGCTATAATACAAAACTTAGAATCATCATTATAAAAATAATATTTAAATCATGGGATTGCCTACAGAAGGAGTATAGTTAGAAAAGATATGAACATGGAGAATCAAGCTGATTTTTGGATTATGTTGAGGAAACAGGATTAGTAACTGGATTTGGCAAGATGGAGGTTATCACTGACCTTGAAAAAAGGAATTTTAAAGATAGGAAGAAAGCAATTTAAGAAACCTTAAATTTAAGGGGTCAGAATTGATTTAATGATTGTTAGAGCTTTAAGAATACTGAATTATAATAGAAAATGACACATTTGTGTATAATGTTTTTCTACTATATAAAAAGTGACTTGAATTGTTTTATGTAAATATCATCAGGTATAATCTCTATGCTTTCTTTAATTCTTTCATTCTTTAGTATTTACAGAGACGTCTCCTATGGGTCAAGTAAATTGCTGTTCATAAGGTATAAAATTAAAGAGTAATTTGTGATATGTTGTTATATATTTATTGTATTTATCTATGTATGCATAAAATTAGGAAATTATTGATTTATGGAAGTGTTTTAAATAAAATTGGATTATTACAGCATGTGCCTGTATAGGAATGTCTTGGAGATAGACAAGAAACTAAAATACTTATATTTCACTCTTTGTACTCATGCATAATTGCAGGTTAAAAGCTTATCGATATTGTATTAAAATGAACTCAGATATCTGAACTGTAACCTATCAATTAATATATGTATAATATTTGTTTTAGGAGTCTATTAATTATATGAAGATTTCAGTGTAATACTTAAAAGTTATATAAGTTTACATTATTTTCTATTTACACTGTGAATTAAAGGATTAAAGTTACATAAACATCAAATTGAATAACTGTTCAATTTTCCAATTCACATTTCAGGGTGGATGTGGGTTTATTGACATTTCCTTAAATTGCAGCAATGGAGAGATGACCAGTATTTTATTACTGACAAATAATGACTGATATATGCAAAGTAAATTTTCTTTTCACATTTTACCTAAATAGATATTTTAAAATTAAAAGTGAATATGAAAATTTTATTTTTGATGCTCAATATGTTTTCTCTGAAACACTTTTTCCCTTGTCAACTCTGAAAAGGCAATCTTCTACCATTTATCTTTTTTCAGCTTTTTCACAGATCAGCAAAAGGGAAGAAAACATGGGATATAAAATGACTCTAGTTGATTTGTAATTCTTGGAAAAAATTAATGAACTGATTTTAAGGCTTACAGTTTCCCATATTAGTTTTTGATAGATGAGGTACTATGTAAACTTTCCAAACCATATGTGTCAATCAAATTCATTCTTGACTTACAACATATTTTTCCAGAGCCCAGACTGTTACTTTATCATAGTAAACTGCTACAGATAAAATGTCTCTTCCTTGTATTATAATTATTTTGAATGTTATCTCTATATGTTATTCCATATTTTTATTATTTGCTGTCTAACATCAATGAATATAATAGGCACTTGAAAAGTGAATACTACCCTATATAAATTTATATTTTCTCTGTAGAAAGGTGAAATTGTTAAAATATTAATTTTCTATCAACTGCCTAGTCCAATTTTTTTTAGAAAAACAAATTCTATCACAGCCAAGCATTTAGTGGACTAGATGCAACAGGTCAAAATGTCATGGCTACCCACTAGTCCACTATTCCTCAAATGCTATTTTCAGTCTCACAGGGGTTTCTTGGTTCTGTCACTATGTAAAGTACAGCTTGCAGTATTTGGACAGTTTATTTTCCTGAAGATTAATTTGCCATTAGTTGAGCCTTTATGAGAGAATAAATTGATGTCATATTTGTGACAGGAAGAAAGTGACTGGTCATTGTTATGAATTACTTAATAATCATTGGTAAGTAGAAAACAAGTACAAGTGATAGAAATTATAATTTGTGTCTACACATGACATATAAATATTCCTTGAGGTATTCTTATGAATCTCTTGTGAAATACATTAGTCATATTTTTCTATTCCTCATTTGTAAGAGTCTCCAATGTGATGGAAAAAATAAAGTGTGGCTTGTGGTGCTTTTGAGCCTAGAAGAATTAATATTTTATTCTTACTCCTTTATGAGAAAAGAAAATAATTAAACTATATTTCCTCTGCAAAATTACAGTAGTTCTGTGCAATATGAAGCACATTAGATTGAAATGATATTTCTACATTAAATGGATGTCCAAAAAGTTGAACAAAAATACACAGTATTTTATCAAAAGCAATTAATCTTTTTTCATCCAGAGTATGACATTTCACTGTGTAATTGCACAGGAAATTAAAACTCTTTTCATAGATTTAATAATGGATGAGATATGGTTTCAAAATAATTGTTTTTTTTGAGCTTTGTCATCCTAAGGCATGATATGCAAGCTGTGACTTGCAACTTGCACCTCTGTCAGCTCCAGTATGAATTAGAGAAAAACAATAAGGGGCTCCAGTTGGAGTCCACCAGGGTACAAGTAGGTGCCAAAAATTCAAGCAAATGTCTAACATTTTCATTTTTACTTTCAAATCAATTTCTCTGCCTGGCATACTGTGTTATGCAGCTCTAAAACTACCCATAAAAAGTTTCCACATTGACCTTCCTTTATAAACATGTATAAACATGTATGATGGCTATCACTTTCTACAAACATTTCTATGCATTGTTTGGGTGTTTAAGTGTATCTACAAAATTGGATTTCAATGTTCACATGATGAAATATAAAGCAATAGTAAAACACCATTAAATAGTAAAATAGTGCTTTTATAAATGAGTACAAGTGCCAAAGATTTGCACATTACATATTCTAAAGGCTAAATTTGATAGATAGATAGATAGAAGATAGATAGATAGATAGATAGTAGATAGACATATGTCATATGTGTGTGTGTATGTATAATGTGAAAAACACAGAATCTTTTTTTATTATTCATTTTGGAATAAATATCTGTTTTCTTCCTCATCCTAAGTACTTTTTATTTATAAATCTGTTATAAGGGAAGAAGTATTTATGAACTCATACTGGGAAGAAAGAATTGCAGTTCCATTTTGAGAAAAAAATCCTAATTTAGCAAAATGGTGAGAGAGAAGACAGCAATATTCAGTTTCAAAGCTGAATACTCAGCTAAAACTCACATGTTCTCCTAGTAAGGAAATAAAGATTGCTTGTGAGTTCAATTTGGTTGAAATACGATAGTGTTTAAAATCAAAGAATCTTAAAATCATGTATTCCAATTGTAACAGCTCCTTTGTATGTTGTAGCTGTTAAATTAATATTTCTGAATCAAATTAAAGTCAGGATGATTTTCTCTTAGAACATTACTTTGTATATTTTCTACCAAACATATTGGAATATATACTTAATTTGGAAACTTCCCAGGTGCATGGTGGAAGCAGATAAAAGAAATTTTCTCCAGAGTATACCTGGGAAGAAAATACATCTGTTTACTACAGAAAATATGCTGCCATGTTGCCCATTCATGAGATAAAAGAGGCAAAGTGTTAATTTTTATGCTCCCAATCAATGACACAGCTATGTCATCCACAGGAAGACACTGGAACTCACCAAAAAAGATACCCCACATCCAAAGACAAAGGAGAAGCTACAATAAGATGGTAGGAGGGGTGCAATCACACTAAAATCAAATCCCATAACCGCTGGGTGGGTGACTCACAAACAGGAGAACAATTATAGCACAGAAGTCCACCCACTGGAGTGAAGGTTCTGAGCCTCATGTCAGGCTTCCCAACCTGTGGGTCCAGCAACGGGAGGAGGAATTCCTAGAGAATCAGATTTTGAAGGCTAGTAGGATTTGATTGCAAGACATTGACAAGACTGGGGGAAACAGAGACTACACTTTTGGAGGGCACACACAAAGTAGTGGGTGCATCAGGACCCAGGGGGACGGAGAAGTGACCCCATAGGAGACTGAACCAGATCTACCTGCTAGTGTTAGAGGGTCTCCTGCAGAGGCACGGGGTGGCTGTGGCTCACTGTGGGGACAAGGACACAAGTAGCAGAAGTTCTGGGAAGTATTCCTTGGCGTGAGCCCTCCCAGAGTCTGCCATTAGCCCCACCAAAGAGCCTATAGGATCCAGTGATAGGTCACCTCAGGCCAAACAACCAACAGGGAGGGAACTCAGCCCCACCCATCAGCAGACAAGCAAATTAAAGTTTTACTGAGTTCTGCCCACCAGAGTAACAGCCAGCTCTACCCACCACCAGTTCCTCCCATCAGGAAGCTTGCAGAAGCCTCTTAGACAGCTTCATCCACCAGAGGGCAGACAGCAGAAGCAAGAAAATCTACAATCCTGCAGCCTGGAGAACAAAAACCACATTCACAGAAATACAGACAAAATGAGAAGGCAAAAGACGATGTAAAAGATGAAGGAACAAGATAAAACACCAAAAAACAATTAAAAGTAGTGGAGATAGACAACCTTCTAGAAAAAGAATTCAGAATAATGATAGTAAAGATGATCCAGGACCTAGGAAAAAGAATAGAGGCAAAGATCAAGAAGATGCAAGAAATGTTTAACAAAGATCTAGAAGAATTAAAGAACAAACAAACAGAGATGAACAATACAATAACTGAAATGAAAAATACACTAGAAGGAATTAATTGCAGAATAACTGAGGCAGAAGAACAGATAAGTGACCGGGAAGACAGAATGGTGGAAATCACTGCTGTGGAAGAGAATAAAGAAAAAAGAATGAAAAGAAAATGAAGACAGCCTAAGAGACTGCTGGGACAACATTAAATGCACCAACACTTGCATTATAGGGGTCCCAAAAGGAGCAGAGAGAAAGGACACAATAAAATATTTAAAGCGATTATAATCAAAAATTTCCCTAACCTGGGAAAGGAAACAGCCACCCAAGTCCAGGAACAACAAAGAATCCCAGGCAGAATTAAACCAAGGAGAAACATGCCAAGACACATAGTAATCAAACTGACAAAAATTAAAGACAAAGAATAAAGTTTTAAAAGCAGCAAGGGAAAAGCAACAAATAACATACAAGGGAATCCCCATAAGGTTAACAGCTGATTTCTCAGCAGAAACTCTTCAAGCTAGAAGAGAGTGGCACAATATATTTAAAGTGATGAACAGGAAAATCCTACAGCCAAGATTACTCTGCCTGGCAAGGATCACATTCAGATTCGAAGGAGAAATCAAAAGCTTTATAGACAAGCAAAAGCTAAGAGAATTCAGCACCACCAAACCAGCTCTACGACAAATGCTAAAGGAACTTCTCTAAGTGGGAAACACAAGAGAAGAAAAGGACCTACAAAAACAAACCCAAAACAATTAATGGTAATAGGAACATACATATTGATAATTACCTTAAATGTAAATGGATTAAATGCTCCAACCAAAAGACACAGTTTCGCTAAATGGATACATAAACAAGACCCGTATATATGCTGTCTACAAGAGACCCACTTCAGACCTAGGGACACATACAGACTGAAACTGAGGTTATGGAAAAAGATATTCCATGCATACGGAAACCAAAAGAAAGCTGAAGTAAAAATAATCAAATAAAATAGACTTTAAAATAAAGAATGTTACCAGAGAAAAGGAAGGACGCAAAATAATGATCAAGGGATCAATCCAAGAAGATATAACAATTATAAATATACATGCACCCAACATAGCAGCACCACAATACATAAGGCAATGCTAACAGCTTTAAAAGAGGAAATTGACAGTAACACAGTAAGAGTGGGGGACTTTAACACCTAACTTACACCAATGGACAGACCATCCAGACAGAAAATTAATAAGGAAACACAAGCTTTTAATGAAACAATAGAACAGATAGATTTAATTGATATTTATAGGACATTCCATCCAAAAACAGCAGATTACACTTTCTTCTCAAGTGCACATGGAACATTCTCCAGGATAGATCACATCTTGGTCACTAATCAAGTCTTGGTAAATTTAAAAAACTTGAAATCATATCAAGCACCTTTTCTGACCACAGAGCTATGAGACTAGATATCAATTACAAGGAAAAGAAACATAAAAACACAAACACATGGAGGCTAAACAATATGTTACTAAATAACCAAGACATCACTGAAGAAATCAAAGAGGAAATCAAAAATTACCGAGAGGCAAATGACAATGAAAACACGATGATCCAAAACCTATGGAATGCAGCAAAAGTAGTTTTAAGAGGGACGTTTATATCAATACAATCCTACCTCAAAACAAGAAAAACTTCAAATAAACAATCTAACCTTACAGCTAAAAGAACTAGAGAAAGAAGAACAAACAAAACCCAAAGTTAGTAGAAGGAAAGAAATCATAAAGATCAGAGCAGAAATAAATGAACTAGAAACAAAGAAAACAATACCAAAGATCAATAAAACTGAAAGCTGGTTCTTTGAGAAGATAAACAAAATCGATAAAACAATAGCCAGACTCCTCAAGAAAAAGAGGGAGAGGACTCAAATCAATAAAATTAGAAATGAAAAAGAGAAGTTACAATGGACACTGCAGAAATACAAAGCATCATAAGAGACTACTACAAACAACTCTATGCCAATAAAATGGACAACCTGGAAGAAATCGACAAATTCTTAGAAAGGTAAAACCAACCAAAACTGAACCAGGAAGAAATAGAAAATATGAACAGACCAATCACAAGTAATGAAATTGAAACTGTGATTAAAAATCTTCCAACAAACAAAAGTCCAGGACCAGATGGCTTCACAGGTGAACTCTATCAAATAGTTAGAGAAGAGCTAACACCCATCCTTCTCAAACTCTTCCAACAAATTGCAGAGGAAAGAACACTCCAAACTCAATCTATGAGGCCACCATCACCCTGACACCAAAACCAGACAAAGAAAGAAAACTACAGGCCAATACCACTGATGAACATACATGCAAAAATCCTCAAGAAAATACTAGCAAACAGAATCCAACAGCACATTAAAAGGATCCTACACCATGATCAAGTGGGATTTATCCCAGGGATGCAAGGATTCTTCAATATATGCAAATCAATCAATGTGAAACACCATATTAACAAATTGAAGAATAAAACCATATGATCATCTCAATAGTTTCAGAAAAAGCTTTCGACAAAATTCAACACCCATTTATGGTAAAAACTCTCAGAAAGTGGATACAGAGGGAACCTACCTCAACATAATAAAGGCCATATATGACAAACCCACAGCAAACATCATTCTCAATGGTGAAAACCTGAAAGCATTTCCTCTAAGTTCAGGAACAAGACAAGGGTGTCCACTCTCACCACTATTATTCAACACAGTTTTGGAAGTCCTAGCCACAGCAATCAGAGAAGAAAAAGAAATAAAAGGAATATAAATTGGAAAAGAAGAAGTAACAGTCACTGTTTGTAGATGACATGATACTATACATAGGTAATCCTAAAAATGCCACCAGAAAACTACTAGAGCTAATCAATGAACTTAGCAAAGTTGCAGGATACAAAATTATTGCACAGAAATCTCTTGCATTCCTATACACTAATGATGAAAGAACAGAAAGAGAAATTAAGGAAACAATCCCATTCACCATTGCAACAAAAAGAATAAAATACCTAGGAATAAACCTTCCTAAGGACGTAAAAGACTTGTACTCAGAAAACTATAAGACACTGATCAAAGAAATCAAAGATGTCACAAACAGATGGAGAGATATACCATGTTCTTGGATTGGAAGAATCAATACTCTGGAAATGACTATACTACCCAAAGCAATCTACAGATTCAATGCAATCCCTATCAAACTACCAATGGGATGTTTTTACAGAAATAGAACAGAAAAATCTTAAACTTTGTATGGAGACACAAAGGACCACGAATAGCCAAACCAATCTTGAGGGGAAAAAAATGGAGCTGGAGGAATCAGGCTCCCTGACTTCAGACTAACTACAAAGCTACAGTAATTAATACAGTATGGTACTGGCACAACAACAGAAAGATAGATCAATGGAACAGGATAGAAAGCCCAGAGATAAACCCACGCACATACGGTCAACTTATCTTTGATAAAGGAGGCAAGAATATACAGTGGAGAAAAGATAGCCTCTTCAATAAGTGGTGCTGGGAAACATGTTATTTAAAACCATGTTATTTAAGTGGACAGCTACATGTAAAAGAATGAAATTAGAACACTCGCTAACACCATACACAAAAATAAACTCAAAATGGATTAAAGACCTAAATGTAAAGCCAGACACCATCAAACTCTTAGAGGAAAACATAGGCAGAACACTCTATGACATAAATCACAGCAAGATCCTTTTTGACCCACCTCCTAGAGAAATGGAAATAAAAACAAAAATAAACAAATGGGACCTAAAGAAACTTAAAAGCTTTTGCACAGCAAAGGAAACCGTAAACAAGATGAAAAGACAACCCTCAGAATGGGAGAAAATATTTGCAAATGAAGCAATTGACAAAGGATTAATCTCCAAAACATACAATCAACTCATGCAGCTCAATATCAAAAAAACAAACGACCCAATCCAAAAATGGGCAGAAGACCTAAAAATACATTTCTTCAAAGAAGATATACAGATTGCCAACAAACATATGAAAGAATGTTCAACATCATTAATCATTAGAGAAATGCAAATCAAAACTACAATGAGATATCATCTCACACTGGTCAGAATGGCCATCATCAAAAAATCTAGAAACAATAAATTGCTGGAGAGGGTGTGGAGAAAAGGGAACCCTCTTGCACTGTTGGTGGGAATGTAAATTGATACAGCCACTATGGAGAACAGTATGGAGGTTCCTTAAAAAACTAAAAAAAGAACTACCATGTGACCCAGCAATCCCACTACTTGGCATATACCCTGAGAAAACCATAATTCAAAGAGAGTCAAGATGCTTCTTTAATATAAAGCCTTTTCATGTAACTTTCCCTTTTTAAGTTTTATATAATACGCTTATTTCAGGAAGTGATGAAAAGATTTATAAATGTTCAAAATATGTTAATATAGGTGTCAAAAATAAAATTTTAAATTTATAGATGTATTCCTCATATAATTCTAGTTCTATTTCTAAAGCAAATTAAAATTATATTTCTCATTTAATTTATTTAAAAATAAATGAGTTTTAGTGTTATCTTTTAAAATTTAGTCTAATAAATAATGACATTTTCCATACTATGAGATAAACTAAGGCATATTTTTAACATATGTTCATATTATCCCATGAAATTAAATGTAACAAATGTCAACAATATGTAATGGCCAAGTTTTACTCAATATTAATCGTTGGAGCTTCTACTGAATCATATTACCAGTTCAAAATTTGATGCGAGTGCATTTTTCTTTGCTTGTAACTCTTCATAAAGTAAAGGATATTATGGACAAATTTGTTTCACAAGCAAAGTAATGGTAGTGGGAAGGAATGCAAACAGTTATCCTATACTTCTTTATTGACTGTGTGATTTTATGATTGTCATAAAATATAGATTTCAAAATTGTGAAACTGAACTTCTAACTGCGGAATAGGTTTTGTGGTTTGAGTATTAACCCAACTGATAGTTGTGGCTTATTTTCATCCATAAAATGTAAATGGTTATACTACTTACATGAGTTACAAAACAGAAATGTTAAAAGTTGGAACAGTTTTCAAACCAAAATTAGAAACTTACCCAGATATGTGTGCACACACTAGTGTAATATTATATGCATAAATCCTACAAAATCCGGGTTGATTATGATTTATTTTAATTTTGTATGATGAAACATACTTAGTCATAAATTTAGCATGCTAAATTTAGCATGTATCCTAAAGGATCAATGAGCAGTAAAATAATGCTATATCAGTGTCTTCTAAAAGGTTTTATAAAAATATTTCCCCTTAGGATAGAGTTTGATCCTAAAATCTTAATAGAAATATAGAAACTGAAATTATAAATTTTATTGCTAAGTAAGTAATGATTGAGAAAAAAAGTGTATTCTTAAGACTTGTACATGCCTTAGTTACTCACATAAAGTATATCATTTTTATTAATAAAATGGATTTTTAAAACTACCTCATATAATTTTGTAGCAATTTCAGAAAAACTTGTTATTTAAGTGGTTTTGTTTCACTTACTTCTAAAGCAAGATGACCTCACAATCACAAACATATGTCATTACAATTCATAAGAAGCTACATTTCAGCTTTATAGCTAGAAATTTGAGAGAATTCAGATTTATTTTGCTTTTCAGGACAGTGAGAGGGTTGGCCTAAATAAACATCAAATTTAAATAAATATGTTTCTTCATAGTCTCTTAAGGTATAAGAAATATTTACACTTTCAAAGTAAGTAAAAATAAATATAAACATAAACATTTTCCTAGGCTCTAACAAATTTGACAAAAAATTAAAAACATATTTTAGGTACTAATAGTTGTGTCACAGAAAGCAAAGTATTTCACCTACATCATGAAAATGTATGACAGTAAGCAATAATAACTTACATATTAGAGAAAAAAGTGAAAGTTCATATTTAAATAAATCCAAAGTCACAATTCCTACGTGCCAGACCTATGCTTAACCAAATTATTTATTTATTTAACTTTGATAGTAAGGAGGCTTTCATTTAACAGAAGATTCATTTCTTAATACGAGGACAGAGATTTCAGGTATTTGGAAATCAAGACAATTTTAACTCTTGAGAAGCAGTGAGAGAGAGAGATGGAACATTGAGCAATATGGGAATTAGTTGCAGCATAACATAACTGCAATTTACACAAGGATCTATACAGATAATTTGTTTTGCTTGATTAGCAATGACTTTAAAGGTCAAGCTTCTTCCCAATTTATTACCGAGAATTAATTTAGGATGCAATAAAACCAGCTGTGGTATTAGACACACAGAAAGTTAAGAACTGATATTTCCTAGGTGTTGAAGTCTAGGTCAGGTAATATTTACTTGAGCATGTATCAAAACAAAATACTCTGGACTGTAAGACTGGTTGAGATTCAGTAAGTACATGTGAAAATAAAAAGGTTAAAAGAAAGGGGGCCTGTGCTCTTTCTACACCAGAACAAGACATTGAGGTTAAAAGGACAAAGGACATGGAGAGGGGAACTCTAGGAAAAGGAATTTGTTGACAAAGGATATGGTTGAGTTAAAGGTTCTAAATGACCTTCCATTTTATACAATAGACAGAGATGGAACTATAATAATAGTCACATTTAAGATAAAATCTGAGTCGTTTTGGTGAGGATCTGGTAATAAAAGATTATGCCATTTGCCCAGAATGACTATTTTAAAATGGAAAGTTCTAAAAGTGGTGAAAGGGCAAAGGAACTGGGACCATGTCAGAAACTAAAGGGAAGTGAGCCACCAAAGTACACGCTGATTGGCAAGCTTTTGTGAGACAAGTGGAGAAGGAAATATGTGATTGGTGCGTATGTAGTAATACTGCAAACTTGTAAGAAATTATATTCATGACTCAAGCATTCAATCAGAAAAATCAAGAAACATAATAGAATATAATATTGTATTTAATTAAAGAATTCTATGATATTTATAAATATTGTGCTAATGCTGCTGTTTGAGTGTCAAGCAGGAGATGTCTGGTCTGGTGCGTAGAAGTTTCTAAGCATATGTTTATTAATATCTGCCTTTTCTCCCTGAACAACATCATCTTTTTCTTATATATTGAGATATGCGTGAGCATTTTATAGAATTTTAAATTCATTTCAGACAGGGTTTAATAATTATTATTCTCTTCGACAGGCTAGATAATTCAACTATTACAGAATAACACAACAAAATATCTGATTTTAAAGAGGTTTTTGATCATGTGGATAATTTTCCAAGACTTGCTTATTAGAAAGATTAGTTTAATAGATGGAGCATGGCACCTGAATCATGGTTCAAATCTAGAGTTATGAAGGAGGTAAAAAAAAAAAAATTGACATGTTCTGAATGAAGGAAAAAGCCACTGTGGATATAGACAACACAGGAGTGTGGAGCAAAATAAAGTTACAGAGGTTAGCTGACTCCAAATCATTAACGGTTTTTCAGGCCAAAATACAATTATATTTTTCTCCTTGCCATGGAAAATCATTGGTAGGTTTCAAGCAGAATAGTGCATGTGTAACTTACATTTACAAAAGTATTCTGGATACCTTAAGAAGAGTGAAATATATTGGGAATTTCCTGGTGGTGCAGTGGTTAAGAATCCACCTGCCAATGCAGGGGACATGGGTTCCAGCCCTGGTCTGGGAAGATCCCACATGCTGTGGAACAACTAAGCCTGTGAGCCACAACTACTGAGCCTGCACTCTAGAGCCCGCGAGCCACAGCTACTGAGCCTTAATGCCACAACTACTGAAGCCCACGCATCTAGAGCCCATGCTCTATAACAAGAAAAGCCACTGCAGTGAGAAGCCCGTGCACCACAATGGACAGTAGCCCCTGCTCGCAGCAACTAGAGAAAGCTCACGCGCAGCAAAGAAGACCCAACACAGCAAATAAAGACCCAACACAGCAAAATAAATAAATAAATTTGTTTTTTTTTTAAAAAGTCATTTCCTCTTAAAAAAAAGAAGAGTGAACTATAGAAAACAGGAGAGAAAGCACAGAGACTGGTTACATTGATATAAATAGTTCATGTAAATTGTGCAGATAATTTGAGCAAATAGATGGCAGTGGAAATAAACAATGGACACATTTGACATGTATTTAAAAATAGAGCCAACAAGTATAGTAGATGAATTGGGAGTAGAAGATGTAAGTTATTTTTTGTGAGCAATTTAGTGTATGATGATGCCAGTTACTCATACGGGCACAACTAAGGGATAATACCTTGTCGAGGGAAAATCAGGAGTTATCTTTAGACCTATTAAGTTTTAAGTCTTTTAAATGTCTAGATAAAGATGTTAAGTACTCAGTTAAGTTTATGAATCTAGAATTCAGTGGAGTGAAGAGTGTTAGAAAATCTTTCAGTATTGGGGTTTGGTGGGGGATTAGAGAGAAGCCTATTTTTGCAAAGAAAAAATTTCCAAAGACAAGGAGGTAGAAGTTTCCATTTTATCTTTTTTAAATGAAGAAGGAATCAATAACTAGAACAGCTGGAAATCATTTGAAAGAATGTATGCATATATATATATATATGTCTACATATAAAATAGAGACTTTGAGGAAGAGGTGGTAATTTATCATTATTGTGATTACATACATAAAAATCTGAATTTTATGTTTAGTTATATTCCCAACATTCAACTTTCTCTACATAACCACAGGGTTTATTTGAATTTGTAGAAATATCAATACACGTTTATATATTTGTACATAGTAGACTAAGAGAACATTTTAAGTATATATTAATTTTATGGTCTCTATGGATGGGTTGCCACATCAATATCTTACAGAGACAGATAGACATGGTATTTCACTGAATCTGTTTACTATTTTGTTGTAAAGTGTTAGTCCTAAAAGAGGTTACATATTTATATAAAGAATGCATCTTTCTTTTTCTTAATCTAAATTATCTGCTGGCTACTAGCATTGAAACTTTAAGATATAATTATTCTTCATCACAATAATACCCAAGTATGTAATATGTGTTAAGTAAATAAAAACCGTTTCAGTGGCATTAGCAAACAATTTAGACACTAACCTTCTTTTTCTGTGATCCCCTCTAGATTGCAGTTAGCACGCATCTAGAAAAAAGATAAAAAGTTTATTCTCAAAGAAAGGTTCAAACTGCAGTCAGAAACCTCCACCGACCACACCAGCTTCCCTGGTGGCGCAGTGGTTGAGAGTCCGCCTGCCGATGCAGGGGACTCGGGTTCGTGCCCCGGTCCGGGAAGATCCCACATGCCACGGAGCAGCTAAGTCCGTGAGCCACAACTACTGACCCCGCGCGTCCGGAGCCTGTGCTCCGCAACGAGAGGCCACAACAGTGAGAGGCCCGTGTACCGCAAAAAAAAAAAAAAAAAAAAAAAAATAGCTGCTGACTAAGAAAACTAGAGAGAAAAGCAAAATGAAATATCTCAGGAAAGGTTCTGCCGCTCGCTACTAACCAGCAAAGTAAATTGAGAATGTTTTTTTATACCGCTTATGATCATAATGCAGAGGACAGAAAAGAAGAAAAAGAAAAGTAGTATAATTGGTTAACAGCCATCTTGTCCAAAAAGAGAATATAATGAGATCATAAAGGTAGAGTGGTTTAGCTCTCTTTGTTTCCTACTTTTTAAATTTGTTTTTTATTTTAATGTTGAGTTCTGCCTCTTCTGGAAATAACTATGATGATTGAGGGCATCAAATCTATGGCTGAGTAGATTAGAAAGTATAACAAACAAAATAAATTCACAATGGAAGTTAAATACTGTTAGTTCTTTAAAAAAAAATCACCTGTCAAAATTTGCTAACAAAACACATCAAATGCCACTTATATGTAGTAAAAAGAAAAGCAGGGAAAACAAGATAAAAAGTAAG
This sequence comes from Globicephala melas, assembly GCF_963455315.2. Taxonomy (NCBI): domain Eukaryota; kingdom Metazoa; phylum Chordata; class Mammalia; order Artiodactyla; family Delphinidae; genus Globicephala; species Globicephala melas. The sequence goes on from NC_083318.1 coordinate 8,442,618, forward strand.
GAACCCTAATAAAGTGAGAGGGAACAAATCATAAATAGATCAGCAGAATTTTTTTAAAAAGTAGATAAGATATAGTGAAATATAATGTAAAACAATACATTTTAAATATCTTTAAAGGGCAAATATCTTAATATAGTACAGAAAAAGGATGATAGTGAGATTCTTATGTATATTTGGCCTCTAATTTTGTTATTGATTACCAGCTAAATATATTTTTTGGATCAGTGTTTTATGGCTGCCTGTGGTTATTGTGGTATTGATACTTATAATTCTAGAAAATAGTGACAATACTGTCAGTGAACTACATTTGAGAAAAGTAGTGACTAGGAAATAAAAGTCAAGGTAATAAATTTGAGCTTAATACTTTGTGTTAATTTATACATCCAATATTGAGCAAAATACTGCCTCAATGGGGACATTACAAAAATATTTTAAATGATTTAATGAATGGAATAAATTACCTCACTGAGTATCTCCACATTTGAATCCTAAAGAGATATTCGCAGATGTAAAATCATTAATATACATAACAAACTGCATTTTGCTCTTATGTGCTGTCAGTAATTAAGAGAACTTGAGTTCACAGATCTGTATGTTTCACACTTCAGAGGTTCACCTTGTAACCACTACATCTTAGCCTGGTCTAATTTTCTTGTGAAATTAATTAGACATGAAATAAATACATGTAAAATTAACCCAAATAAACACTAACAATCCTGAAGGATTTTTTTTTTTTGTAATACTGTTAATTTGAGAATAAAATGTCAATGAACTGATTACAACTTTGGGGTACATTTGCATTAAAAAAGCAGATCTTCAGGTTTTGTTTGTTTGTTTTTCTCATTCCAATCTCTTTGTATGATACATTTAACTTTATGAGGCTTTCTCACTTCCATTCACTCCAGTGTGACTTAAATGACTGTGTATTAAAATGTGTTGTATGGGCAGTGAATTCCATGGGCATGAACACACTGCTATCCTTCTTTTCTATGAAATCTGTTCTTTTTTGGGGAACATGTACAGACTATCATGACAATGAACAAGGCATTCAATAGGCCTTAAATGGCAATGCTGGCAGAATCATTGCCATCAGGGCATGAGAATCCTTACTGGAATAGATGTCTATCATAGACAGGACAAATTATTGCCTCTTCCATGATGGAAGACACCAATGGAAAGAGTTCAACATAATCACCTTTCCACCAGGTGGGTGAATGATCCTCATTGGAGAATGGTGCCATAATAGAGCATAGACCCAGCTTCTGCTTTTTCCAAGTTTGGCATTCAGCCATGACAGTAAACCAGACGTTGTTTGTTGTTTTGCCAATCTTGTTTGTTGAGCTCATGTCTGACCTCAAACTCTGCTACTGTGGCCACTTTGTACATGGATTCACTGTATAAGAACCAGGAAGGCTGACAATAAAAGCAGGCTAATATCCAAAAGATGAAGCATATTGACCACCTGACTATTGATGGATCCCTCTGTAATGGAGAAATGTACGTGAACTTTCACAAGGGCCACAAATCTCTGCACACTTGGTGCTCATTCTGAGAAACCCAACCACATAGCCTTTCATCATATCCTGTTGTCAAATCTTAAAATCATTTTCTTTCTAGTCCCTTACCAACTAGCCAAATCAATAGGCCTTGCACATTATTTAGTATAAATTTTAAACTCTAGTCATTTCTCCTTCCACATGAAATGCACAACTGGATGACCTGCTAAAATTCTGCCTACAGAAGTATTTTCCTTTACCATTATCCTTCAGGGTCAGCCATGAGAGGGGCTGAAGTGCAGTAGCAGTCCATTTCCACCCAATGGCAGGAATTCATACTGACCCATGAACTATTTCATTTCTCTCAACTGTTTATAGTGAATAGTTCATGAGGCAGTAGTGTGGGAAAAGACAAGGGCACCGGTAGGAAGTGTTGTGAGAGTCTGAGTCATCTGCTCAAAGCTTGTTTAAACCCTGTTTGTGCACAACCTCACCACCATTTCACAATATAGAGATGCTATTCATATCCAGCTTTGTGGAAAAGAAAGAAATCAGTTCATAAGAGGCTGCTTTGGTCAGCTACCATTTGGAGTCCCAAATAAATTATTACATCACTAACAAGTCCTTGGAATGAGACCTAAGGAGATTATTTATCAGCAAAGGAACAAATTATATGAAAACTCCTGTGTTGTGGGCTGTGATTCTACTCTGAGGAGTTGATCGCTACTTTGTACTCACCAGAGACATGCGGGATACCATGGGATATGCTGCGCTTAAGGTCTAAGTGACAGGAAGCTTGCACTGCAGCCTGGACTTGCTACACAACTTCTTTGATTTCTTTTGACACCCCTAGAAATTAGAAACCTCTCAAGTTACTGGGTGAATGGTTCGAAGAAGCTCACCTAGATATGATACACTTTGCTTCCAAAATCTTGACAGGCTTCCTTAACTATCACTGTACTTCTGATTGGTAACTGGTGCAAGATGCAGCAAGTTATTTTCAAATTTAGAATCTAGCCCCTTCCTCCTTAAAGTATGGTTCCCCAAAAGCAGCACGAGCATGATCTAGAAGCTTGTGAATAATGCAGTATCCCAAGCCCTACTGAGACTTACTGAATCACAATACGTATGTTAATAAAATCCTCAGATGATTTGTGTGCACGCACCTTTGGGATTGAAAAGCACTGCACCTGACCATTCAATGGAATCTCACTTTGGAGAAAACTCCTAAATTTCAAGGTTTTCACTTTCACCCTTAGGCATATATCTGCTTTGCTAAATTATCTCAGTTATTTACTACCCCTGCTCACCACATCAAAATATCATGACATCATTAATGGAGTTGGCGAGAGCAATGTTTAATGGGTTGTCTACACAGTCAATTACTCCATGCACCATATTTTGACAGACTAGAATAGTTGACATAGTCCTAAATTAATATCATGAAGATCTACTTCTTTCCCTTTTCAGGTAATGTAAGCTACTTCTGGAAGTCCTTGCTAATGTATATGGAGAGTGATGTAATTGCCAATTCAATAGCCCATATTCATTTGCTCCTAGGTACCTCCACTGGAATAGTGGTTGCAGCCTGATTTATCATTTCATTAACTTTAAGATGATCCACAGCCATCTTCCAGCTAACCAGCAATGTAGTAGATATCATCACCCTCCAATACTGAATATAGTATTGCTTTTGCTCTACTTCTCTAATAGGAAGCGTCAGGGCCAGGGGTCTTCAAATGACTCTTCCTAACAATAATTAAAATAACACTCAGTGTGCTGGGGGTTATACTCATTGTTGTTTGTAATCCCTCCTAGGAACTAGGGGAAAAGCAGAGGGTTGATGTGTGAATCTAATGGGCCTACCCTAAACATGAGAACTCTAAAACTTCTGGATCACCAGATGGGACGTATGCTGAGGTATGGACCATCCAGTGTCAACCCAGAGAGCCAATGTCTAATAATCCCCCCAAAGCATGGATATTTACATTTCCCCAGTGCAAAGTCAACTGGTATCGGCTAAGTCTCTCTGAGAAAGGCTTAAAGATAGATTTACAGTACATATTTATGTCAACAGAGGCAGATTTGTTTTTAATTGAGGCTAGGCTATCCTTCAAAGAGCTTTGGACCTATGAATTCATTTGCATTTGGAAAGTTTTGCAAGGCCTTCATTTTCAATTGCAATCATTCAAATGTGATGCCTACTCAGCCACTCTAGAAAAAAAATTTTTTTACTAGTTATATTGGCCACGTTCTGTTTTATTACACTGCACAACTGCTTCTCTATATTCTTGCAAGATATAAATTGTTAAGATCATGGAACACATTTATTTTTTCACTATTTCTCCCTGGGAAGACCTTGTAATTCTTCTCTTACCTCTAGTCACACAGATATTTGACCTCTAGTTATAAGCCTGGAGGCAATGAGGAGATGAAGTGAATATTGAAGAGAATGGGTGGTCCACTGGAAAGCAACTGCCTCAGTAGAGGCGCTCCAGAGTTTTCAAGCAGTGCAAGGCTAGTTCCTTAGAAGGGAAGAATGGGGCCAGAAAGAAGAAAAGAAGCAAACCCCACTGCTTTCACTGTGAGTGTACTGAGTAATAACATTAGACTAATTTATTCGCAGCTTAAATGATTTTGTGGAATGAATAACAATGTGTCAGAGAAATGCATTTATTTGTTTTTTCTCCTTGGAAAGAGATAGTCAGAAATTTAGAGAGAATTAAAAAAAAGAAAAGGTATCTTCTTGTCACTTTCAAAATTTCTGTTTATAATAAAGATTAATAAATCTGTAGAAATATAAATAGACTTGATTATGATATGCTATATTAGTTATACTTACTAATAAAGTAAGAGAGAAGCTATATACTGAAATCTTTCTCTTCCAAATGTGCTCATTGCATTTTCAGGAATAAATAAGATGCTATTTTCTTTATCAAATAAATAAATTCTAATTGGCCCATTACCTGAAACAGCCATAAGACTAAACTTACATATGTTAAAATAATTATTTCCTGAATAAGATGACTCTACAAGAAGTTCAAGACAATTAGATTTAACTGAAAATATACAGAAAGTAGAGAATTTTTCAAAAATTAAAAAGCAAAGTAAATAGATAAAAATTATCAATGAGAAGGTCATTGAGAAGACAGATACTGATCATATATGTAATTGACATCCCCCCAAAAAAATAATGGTTGAAAACTTTCTGTCTCTCTCTCTCTGTCTGTGAATCATTTTCTCTCTCTCAGTATATATTGAGAGTATATATTGAGGGAGAGAGGTTTCTTTTCAATATATAGGTATATATTTCTTTTTCCAAACACCCAGGCAACTTAATAAAATCACTTATAATGGAAACAACATTAGTCTGAAATCAAAATTTTCATAAACAACATATAGTAGCAAAAGTGGAACAATAATTTCAAGAAAATGAAGAAAAGAATGTGTGATCCGTGATTTTATATTCAGCCAAGTTGTTTTTTTCAGTGCCAAAAAAATCATATTTAATGATTTTTAAATATGAGTAACAAACGAGCAATTCCTGGGGAATCTATGAGAGAATGAGCCTTATTTAAGCAAGAGATGACCGAAGAATTTTTGGCAAATAATTTGTGATGAACTTTGAATATATAATCTTGTAAATCTAAGAGTAAAGCAAAGTTTAGGACAAGTAATAATAACACAGTAAACTGTATGTTCTGCAGTATTAAATAACACAACGAATACAAACAGAAGGAGAAAGGGGAAAGGAGAAACACTCCAACTCACTAACTGATACATAAGTAATAAATGGACATAGACGATAACATTTTAAATGAGAAAAGTGCTTATGTTGAAATAAATTCTCACTTGGATGCGAAACAGTCTTTCTTTTTGTGCAGAGGGGTGTCAGTTGAAGCTCCACTGGACAGAATTCATTTGCATGTGCATAAACAAGAATTATTTTTATTGCTACTGGTTATCTACAACTCAGAGAGTTGTAAAATAGCTCAAAGGCAGCTGACTAATCAGATAGCTGCAGAAGAATGAGTTCTATCAATATATTTTTTCACTAGCGCTGCCTAGTAATCTTTTTTGTTTATTCTGTCTTAACAGTATTTCCTCCTTTTTATCAAAATAATTCCAGACAAATATTATTTCTGATTGCAAAATAAAGAAGGCTTTATTATGCATGGATTGCATATTTAAATAGGTGCAGCAAGAGCATTAATTTACCTATGTGCCTTTTTATATTTGCTGTGCTGAATATTTTCATAAGGACTCTCAGATTTGACTTTTAAAAACCTCTACTATTTGCTATCACAAAACTAGGAAGCTAAGCTCAATAAACTCCTCCAGATTTCACCTGCAGAGTTTATAATTTGTGTAAATCTCTCTCTTCTTGAGATCTCAAAAATGTTCTAAAGATCCTTGACTTGCCAAGAAGTGATCTCTCTTATCATCTGCAAGGCTGAGAACCTTGTAGGCCAGGTAGCAGGTCAGTTTTCTTATTGGGGCTTTTAATCTTCCCTTCCATAAAGTAAATCTTAGTTTTTAAAAAATCATCTGCCGATTAGTACTGTCAAATGACATCATAGGCAAGGCTTTAGTTGTTTTATCTTTCTTATTTATCCTAACAAAAGGAAGGACAGACTAGTACTGAACACTACTGTTATTATATAATCATTACTATAAAAGCATAAGAAAATTCAACAAGATTTTTCTGAATTGTAGAAGAAATTTTTCAAGCAATTTTAAAACTACATTAAAATTATAAGCGTGATACAGAGATTTCCCATTTAACCCCTATCCCCACATGTGCATAGCTTCCCCCAAAATCAGCATCACTCACCAGAGTGGTTCATTTTTTTACAAAGGATGATCCTATATTGACAAATCATAATCACCTGAAGTCCACAGTTTACCTTAGGCTTCACTCGTCTTATTTAAAAAAAGATTTACTTATTATTTATTTATTTTATTTATTTTTGGCTGTGTCAGGTTTTAGTTGTGGCACGTGGGATCTTCGTTGAGGCATGGGGGATCTTTCATTGCAGCGCGTGGGCTTTTTCTAGTTGTGGCATGTGGGTTTGCTCTCTCTAGTTGTGGCGTGCAGGCTCCAGGGTGCGTGGGCTCTGTAGTTTGAGGCACGCAGGTTCTCTAGTTGAGGCGCACGAGCTCAGTAGTTGTAGTGCGTTGGCTTATTTGCCCCACCGCCTGTGGGATCTTAGTTCCCTGACCAGGGATTGAAGCCACGTCCCCTGCATTGCAAAGGGGATTCCTTACCACTGGACCAGTGGTGAAGTCCCACCTTAGGGTTCACTCTTGGTGGGAGTACATTCTATGGACTTAGACAAATATATATATCCATTATCAAAATATTATACAGAGCATTTTCACTTCCATATATATCTTCTCTGCTCTATCCACTCTCCCCATTCTCCCCCAGCCTTGGTAACCACTGCTCTTTTTATTGTCGTCATAGTTTTGCCTTTTCCAGAATCTCATATAATTGGAATCATATAGTACGTAGCCTTTTCAGATTGGCTTCTTTCATTTAGTAATATTCATTTAAAGTTTCTCCATAACTTTTCATGGCTTGATAGCTCATTTCCTTTTTAGCTCTGAATAATATTCCATTGTCTGAATGCACAATGAAGTTTATTTATCCATTCACCTACTGAAAAACATTATGATTTCTTCCAAGTATTGGCAATTGTTATAAAGCTCGTATAAACATCCATGTGCAGGTATTCCTGTGGACATAATTTTTAAACTCCTTTAGGAAAATACCAAGGAGTACAACTTCTGGATCATACTGTAAGTATAGGTTTAGCTTTGTAAGAAACTGCCAAACTGTCTTCCAAAGAGGCCATACCATTTGCATTCCCACCAGCAATGTATGAGAGTTTCTTTTGCTCTATATCCTTACCAGCATTTGTTTAAAGTGTTCCAGATTTTGACCAGTCTAATAAGTATGTAGTGGTAACTCACTATTGCTTTAATTTGCATTTACCTGATGATATATAATATGGAATATCTTTTCATTTGTTTATTTTCCATCTGTGTTTCTTCTTTGGTAAGTTGTGTATTAAAGTCTTTGGCCCATTTTTTAACTAAGTTGTTTGTTTTCTTATTGTTGAGTTTAAGGGTTCTTTATTTATTTTGGACAACAGTCCTTTATTGGATACGTCTTTTGCCTCCCAGTGTGGCTTGTCTTTTCATGCTTTTGACAATATCTTTTGCTGAAATACGTTTTTAATTTTAATTATGTTCAGCTTATCAATTATTTATTTCATGGATTGTATGGTGTTTTTGGTGTTATATCTAAAAAGGGATCACCATACCCATATTATCTAGGTTTTCTCTTCTTATCTTCTTTTGTCATTTTGCATTTACATTTAGGTCTATGATCCAACTTGAGTTAATTTTGGGGAAGGCTATAAGTTCTGTGCCTAGATTTATTAACATTATTTTTCTGCATGTGGATGTCTAGTTGTTTCAGCACCATTTGTTGAAGAGATTTTGTTCTATTATATTGCCTTTGCTCCTTTGTTAAAGATCAGCTAACTATATTTTTGTAGGCATATTTTTGCTTTCTCTATTCTGTTCCATTGATCTATTTATCTTTTCTTTCATGGTACCAAACTGTCTTGATTACTTCAGTTTTATTGTAAGTCTTGAAGTCATGTAGTGTCAGTCTTCCAACTTTGTTGTTCTCCTTCATTATTGTGTTGGTCATTCTGAGTCTTCTTCCTCTCCACATAAAATCAGTTTATCAATATTGATAAGTTAACTTTCCAGGATTTTGGTGGGATTTCAAGAAATCTATAGATAAAATTGGGAAGAACTGACATTTTGAAAAAGTTTAGTCTTCCTATTATGGACATGGAAGAGTGTTCCTTCCTCTGCTATATTTTGGAAGAGTTTGAGAAGGATAGGTTTTAGCTCTTCTCTAAACGTTTGATAGAATTCCCCTGTGAAGCCATCTGGTCCTGGGCTTTGGTTGTTGCAAGATTTTAATCAGACTCAATTTCAGCGCTTGTGATTGGTCTGTTTATATTTTCTATTTCTTCCTGGTTCAGTCTCGGAAGGTTGTGTTTTTCTAAGAATTTGTCCATTTCTTCCAGGTTGTCCATTTTATTGGCATATAATTGCTTATAGTAATCTCTCATAATCCTTCGTATTTCGGCAGTGTCAGTTGTTAGTTCTTTTTCATTTCTAATTCTATTGATTTGAGTCTTCTCCCTTTTTTGCCTGATGAGTCTGACTAATGGTTTATCAATATTGTTTATCTTCTCAAAGAACCAGCTTCTAGTTTTATTGATCTTTGCTGTTGTTTCCTTCATTTCTTTTTCATTTGTTTCTGATTTGATCTTTATGATTTCTTTCCTTCTGCTAACTTTGGGGTTTTTTTCTTCTTGTTTCTCTAATTTCTTTAGGTGTAAGAATAGGTTGTTACATTTTTCTTGTTTCTTGAGGTAGGACTGTATTTCTATAAAGTTCCCTCTTAGAACTGCTTTTGCTACAGCCCATATTTTTTGGGTCTTTGTGTTTTCATTGTCATTGGCTTCTAGGTATTTTTTGATTTCCTCTTTGATATCTTCAGTGATCTTTTGGTTATTTAGTAGTGTATTGTTTAGCCTCCATGTGTTTGTATTTCTTACAGATTTTTTCCTGTAACTGATGTCTAGCCTCATAGCATTGTGGTCAGAGAAGACACCTGATAGGATTTCAATTTTCTTAAATTTACCAAGGCTTGATGTGTGACCCAAGATATGATCTATCCTGGAGAATGTTCCCATGAGCATTTGAGAAGAAAGTGTATTCTGTTGTTTTTGGATGGAATGTCCTATAAATATCAATTAAGTTCGTCTTGTTTAATGTATCATTTAAGCTTGTGTTTCCTTATTTATTTTCATTTTGGATGATCTGTCAATTGGTGAAAGCAGAGTGTTAAACTCCCCTATTATCATTATATTACTCTTGCTTTCCCTTTTATGGATGTTAGCATTTGCCTTATGTATAGATGTGCTCCTATGTTGGGTGCATAAATAATTACAATTGTTATATCTTCTTCTTGGATTGATCCCTTGATCATTATGTAGTGTCCGTCTTTGTCTCTTGTAATAGTCTTATTTTAAAGTCTATTTTGTCTGATATAAGAATTGCTACTCCAGCTTTCTTTTGATTTCCATTTGCATGCAATATCTTTTTCCATCCCCTCATTTTCAGTCTGTATGTGTCCCTGGGTCTGAAGTGGATCTCTTGTAGATAGCATATATAGGGGTCTTGTTTTTATATCCATTCAGCCAGTCTATTTCTTTTGGTTGGAGTATTTAATCCATTTACATTTAAGGTAATTATCAATATGTATATTCCTATTACCATTTTCTTAATTGTTTTGGGTTTATTATTGTAGGTATTTTCCTTTTTTTGTGTTTTCTGCCTAGAGAAGTTCCTTTAGTATATGTTGTAAAGCTCGTTTGGTGGTGCTGAGTTCTCTCAGCTTTTGCTTGTCTGTAAAGGTTTTAATTTGTCTGTCGAATCTGAATGAGATCCTTGCTGGGTAGAGTAATCTTGGTTGTAGTTTTTCCCCTTTCATCACTTTAAATATGTCCTGCCACTCTCTTATGGCTTACAGAGTTTCTGCTGAAAGATCAGCTGTTACCCTTATGGGGATTCCCTTGTATGTTATTTGTTGTTTTTCTCTTGCCACTTTTAATATTTTTTCTTTGTATTTAATTTTTGATAGTTTGATTAATATGTGTCTTGGTGTGTTTCTCCTTGGATTTAGCCTGTTTGGGACGCTCTGTGTTTCCTGGACTTGATTGACTATTTCCTTTCCCATATTAGGGAATTTTCCAACTATAATCTCTTCAAATATTTTCTGTCCCCTTCTTTTGCTTTTCTTCCTCTGGGATGCCTATAATTAGAATGTTGGTGCATTTAATCTTTGCCCAGAGGTCTCTGAGACTGTACTCAATTCTTTTTATTCTTTTTTCTTTATTCTGCTCTGTGGTAGTTATTTCCACTATTTTATCTTCCAGGTCACCTATCCGTTCTTCTGCCTCAGTTATTCTGCTATTGATTCCTTCTAGAGAATTTTTAATTTCGTTTATTCTGTTATTCATCATTGCTTGTTTGCTCTTTAGTTCTTCTAGATCCTTGTCAAATGTGTCTTGTATTTTATCCATCCTATTTCCAAGATTTTGGATCATCTTTATTCTCATTACTCTGAATTCTTTTTCAGGTATATTGCCTATTTCCTCATCATTTGTTTGGTCTGATGGATTTTTACCTTGCTCCTTCATCTCTACGTGTAGGTCACCTGAGCGTGTCTGTTCCCCACCCAGACAGGTCAGGGTTAAAGTAGCAGCTGATTAGGGGGTTCTGGTTCACTCAGACTGGGGGGCAGGAGGGGTACAGAATGCAGGGCAAGCCTGCTGAAGCAGAGGCCGGCGTGATGTTGCAACAGTGTTAGGCGCGCCATGCGTTCTCCTGGGGAAGTTGTCCGTGGATTACGGGACCCTGGCAGTGGCAAGCTACACAGGCTCCCAGGAGGGGAGGTGTGGATAGTGACCTGTGCTTGCACGCAGGCTTCTTGGTGGCTGCAGTAGCAGCCTTAGCGTTTTATGCCGGTCATTGGTGTCTAGGCTGATAGACGTGGCTTGCGCCTGTCTTTGGAGCCCATTTAGGTGGTGCTCTGATTCTCTCTCCTTGTGCACCCTGAAACAATGGTCTCTTGTGTCTTAGGCAGGTCCAGACTTTTTCCTGGACCTCCTCCTGGCTAGCTGTGGTGCAGTAGCCCCCTTCAGGCTGTGTTCATGCAGCCAACCCCAGTCCTCTCCCTGGGATCTGACCTCCGAAGCCCGAGCCTCAGCTCCCAGCCCCCACCCGCCCTGGCAGGTGAGCAGACAAGCATCTCAGGCTGGTGAGTGCTGGTTGGCACCCATTCTCTGTGCGGGAATCTCTCCGCTTTGCCCTCTGCACCCCTGTTTCTGCGCTCTCCTCCGTGGCTCAGAAGCTTCCCCCCGCCACTCCCCCCATCTCCACCAGTGAAGGGGCTTCCTAGTGTGTGGAAACCTTTCCTCCTTCACAGCTCCCTCCCACTGGTGCAGGTCCCATCCCTATTCTTTTGTCTCTGTTTTTTTCTTTTGCCCTACCCAGCTACGTGGGGAGTTTCTTGCCTTTTGGGAAGTCTGAGGTCTTCTGCCAGTGTTCAGTATGCGTTCTGTAGGATTTGTTTCACCTGTAGATGTATTTCTGATGTATTTGTGAGGAGGAAGGTGATCTCCATGTCTTACTCCTCCACCATCTTGAAGGTCTCCACCTTTATTGCATTATTGCATTAGCAAAGGCAATATCTAGCATGATGTTCATCTAGTAATGAGTGGGGACATCCTTGTCTTGTACCTAATCCTAGTGGGAAAGCTTCAAGTTTCTCACCATTAAGTATGATGCTAGCTGTAGGGTTTTTGTAGTCACATATAAATTTTAAATGTTTCATTTCTGTTTTCAAAAGCAATGTGTATTAAATAGTCATGGGTTGGAGATAGCTTAAGAAGAAAGAAAAAGAACTTCCTTATATATTCAGAATATAGAACATTAGAACAATGCCAACAATATTCCAAACAAATTACATAATTAAATTTCCTTCATCAATTACTTAGACTCTTTGTGATTGATTCTTGTTCTCTTGGATCTTGGGTTAACATTAACTTTAAAGAGACCTGGAAAACCTGACAGCACAGAGATATGATCTGAATGTTGTCTAAGCAATAAAATCAGAAGCCTATACCCAGAATCTATTCTTTGAAGTGTCCTTGGTTTAAGGTACCTGATAGGGTCCTTTTCACAGGGTTTGACATGGTCTTTCTTTGATGAAGAAATAAACTGGCCTGTAGCTAATTGCAGGGCCTTTAGCCAGCATTGGAATAAAATAAAATCTATGTGTAAATGACAGATACTAAATAGAGTTATTGTTAATTTGCCACTGATAACTTTTATGTGTGAAAATTATGATGAAAATCACAGCAAAAATAATGCAAGTGACAAGGAAATGGGTGTTTCTGTAGCATGCGAAATAAGGTAAAATAGTGATTTCCCCAAAATTTGACAAGATATCATTAAAAGCAATGATTATATGTATTTTCAAAGAAGTCAGTGAATATTACAAAGGATTTATAAAAATTGATGAAAATAATTTTTATAGGGGAAAAATTTTGGTGTATAACATAAAATAATCATGAGGCATGACCTATATAATATATCAAGAACATATCAAAAAAAACCCCATAATATGCCATAGATATATCAAGAATATCAATTAAAGTGATTCAGTAAGTCTGGAGTAGAACCTAAACATCTGAATTTTTATAAAATGTAGATAATTTAGATATGCATCCCTAATTAAAAAGAACTAGCTTAGAAGATGTTAAAATTAAATTTAAAAATAAGGTTGAGATCAAGTAAGCATTTTAAATAATAACTGATGTTATGTCTGGTAACATTTGAGTCTTATTATCTAAAATCAGACAACCAACCACCAAGACTCTATAAACAGAAAGATTATGAACACTGACAGTTTCTTGGAAATTCCCTATTTTGTCAAGAATAGTGAAGGGTGTGATATGTTACGCTACTTGCACAGCTACAGCCAGAGAAAAAAGTTATTTATTGATACAACCAGATCAATGGCCTGAGTGACACCACAGCATCAGTTCCCCATCCTTTAGTTCCAAAGGTAGTATATGAGAGGATTACATGCTGAAGATGAGGGACTGAAAACATCCTCTCTGTTTATTTACAGGAGAGAGATTGCTGCCCCTCTCTACTCCCAAAAGGAGATGAAAACACAAAACAATACAAAAAACAAAAACAAAAAAACAAAAAAACCCAGAGCTTTTAATGTTTTGAGGCTTGAAGGAAAGGATTTTCACCCAAATCTTTTTAGATATATAAATAATTCTTTCTAAGAGCCAGACAAACTGGAGTACCACCAACTTTTACAAGCTATAGATGTCTCCTAATTCTGGGCTTCAGCCATTCTGAGATGTAAATATCTATGTGTTTCAGTCCTTTTTGGGCCTTAACTTAGGACCTTGTACAGGCTGTAATCACAGCGCTATCTAGGGGAGATGATAGAAGTTTATTATCCTTTCCTATCAGAGCACAGACAGATCATAAATGACAAATCAGAGATAAATGACTACAGATCTAATCTCTCATGGAATACAAACATTAAAATAATTCGGGGAGAAGTGAAATCAAGTGTTTTCTGGCTTCATGTCATTCATATTTCATGTGTCAGGAGTCTAGGGCACTTGCAGGAGCACTGAGAAATACAGGAAAATGGTATTCCCCCACATTCTCATAAAAAAGACAATTTATGAAGTATTTGTAAAAGTAATATTTTATCTCTACAAATTTAACCTAGAGAATGTTGAGCATCTCTTCTAATTTGACAATAGTATTCATACTACTCATGAGTAATAACATATCAAATAAACCTCATTATTTTTAGCACCTCTAGTGAACACAGTATATTTTTTGCTCTGTCACTGTTGCTCCTAGTATAGTTTCAACCACTTGGGTTATAACTCTTAGCCAAAGTTACTAACTTCTATTCCAAAGAGACAAACTGAAGGCAGAGGATGTAATGGATAACTGAGAAGTGTCTGCCATGAGCCAGATTTTAGCCTATAAACCAAAGTCCTGAGTGCATATAACATAACTCTTTACACATACAAATATCCCTATATAATTTCTCAAAGTGGCAAAAATGAATTTTTAAATTAACATGGACCAAAGGCATAGTTTTTTTTAGCATATAAAAATAAGAAGCAAATTATGCAAACTTAAATTATCTAGTAGTCAATGTTTCTATATTCTGTCTTAGAAATTATCTGGGTAGTCAAGGAATATCCATTAAGTAACTCAGCTAAATCAGTCCAAGGTTTTAAGTTACCTAAAGGGCTTGAAAATCATCTTCGAGCTGATATATTACAAAAGGTAATCATGGTTGAGTTTGTCATGAAAATGATTCAATTTAGTTCAATAAACATTACATTTTTCATAATTTTAAACATTTATAAGAGTAATGTCACTTATTTGATCAGTAACATTTAAGTGTACAAATTTAGTAAAATCACACCCGACTAGAATAACCATACTAAGTAGAATAAAAAGCTATTCTACTTTAAACTGATTAATAAGAGAAGGCATAGCTATATTTTTATACCAAACTTAGTAAATTATTTTTTGCCAGTTTTACCTAATTTATGTGAATTTGGATTTTTTAAAGTCTCTGCATTAGTTTAATAAGAATACCATATTTATCTTTTAATTATAGCATAATTAAATTGTAGAAGTTCAATTTCCTTATTATCTGTGAATTTTAGAAATTTAATGTTTATATAAGTGCTTATTTTTCTCAGTAAGTCTATTAGAATAGCACTCCTTTACTTTAAGAGAATATATGGGCTAATTTCTTAATACCCTCCAGAGGTAAGAAAATATTACATATTTACACTATGAGATGTAAAAACCTGTCTGGGTTATGGACAAGCTTACAGACAAAAAGATAAATTTATAGTTGTGATTTTATATTTTCAGCCTTGAGTCAATAGCAAGCGCAAAAACACAGAAGTTCACCAGTTAAGATACGAAAGAGGGCTTCCCTGGTGGCGCAGTGGTTGAGAGTCCGCCTGCCGATGCAGGGGACATGGGTCCGTGCCCTGGTCCGGGAAGATCCCACATGCCGCGGAGCGGCTGGGCCCGTGAGCCATGGCCGCTGAGTCTGCGCGTCCGGAGCCTGTGCTCCGCAACGGGAGAGGCCACAACAGTGAGAGGCCCGCGTACCGCAAAAAAAAAAAAAAAAAAGATACGAAAGAATTGTTCTTAACGGTAATCAAAATTTTCTGATAGATTTGAGCTCAAACTACACAAGTAGACCAACAAAAAGGGCTAATAAAACAATTCTCTACCACTTCTATCAAGTAGTTAATAGATCTCTATAAACCATTAACACATTTACAGAAATCATAAAATGAGCAAGCTATAGACCCAAATTCCTAATCACTGCTTGTGACTTATTGGCCATAAAAAAAGAAAATATATAGAAAAGAAGACTGAAATTGGAAAAACGGAACAAAATTCTGTTGCTATTTGGATTCACCTTAAGGAATAAAGGTGTCTGGGCTTGAGTAGCCTATAGAAGGCACACTTCTCAGGCAACAGTGTTGATCTAGTTCTATCAGGTGAATGAATCCACCGGGAATCTCAGTAGAAGACTTCCAAAATTGTTAAAAAATAAATTTCCAAGAAAAGTAAAATTATGACGTCTCATACAGATATATAAGAAGAACCCTTATTAAAGATTTCTTTAACTCAGTATTAATGAAGGCCCCAGGGAGCTTTTGTAACCAATTCAAAAGAGAATTGAAAGAAACACAAATTTATTTTGAGTAAAGCATATTGAAATGAATTTACAAATGGACTAAAAACTAGCTTTTTTCAAGAGTAGCAGAGAGGGAAGAGAAGAAAGTCAATTGAATCCCACTGAACATAATTCATTTGCATTTTCAAAGATAAGAATTATTTTGTATAACTTTCAGTTACCTACAGTTTACAAGTTGTAACTTAAAGGCAAGCAAATTCTAGGACCAGTTAATCTAAAAGGATGGCCTTGAATCAGTGCATAGTATTCTACTGGAGACACCTAGCAATCTTTTCTGCAAATTCAAAAATGTCTTTATGAGATACATAAATAGAAAAAAATTGCGTTCTTGTATGTATCTAGCAATGCTGTTGAACAGTTTAATGTCAATCTGATTCTTAAAACTTTTAAATGATGCAGTTTTGTGCCTAGGGAGTTTAGTCTGCTTTTTTATTTTGTTTTATTTTAAGGAGAGCACTCCTTGTATTTGTTGTTCTTAGATTTCAGTACAATGGGTCTAGTTGTAGGGTTTTGTTTCTCTCTCTCACTGGATTCTCCCTGAGGTCTTTCAATTTGTGGTTTTTATTTATTATTTTTGTTTAGATTTTTTTGGTTATTCTCTGGATAGTATCATGTTATAAAGGTGTTTATTTGGTTATTAGTTTTTATATCTTTCAGCTTTTCTTCTATATTTACTATTTATTTTTCTCCCTTGTGGGTATTTTGGTGAGTTTCTTACTTTTTCTTTCATTCAGTGATTTCTTCTTCCACTATATCTGTTCAGTGATATATTCCATCCATTTACCCCATTATTTATTTCAGTTATTACACCTTGTGTACCAAGTATTTCCTCTTGGTTCCTTTTTAGTGATTTTCTTCAAACTAACGTCTCTATTTATTTCCTTAATTAAATTTATTTTAAAATCTTGGACCATCTATTTCTCTTGATCTCTTCCAATACTTCAGATCTTTAACTTCCTACTTCATATGAACTTGCTTTAACTGTCCTCGTTCTCATTTCTAATTCCACCTGTTCCAGCCTTCTGTCTCCTAAAACAACATTGCAGTCATCCTTGATTTCTCTTATCTTCTAATAACTCACATTTATTTTTTCAGGAAATTCAGTTGGATCTTTCTTCAAAACTATCCAGAATTGAACCATTTTCTACTACTTTCTCTGAATCAAGACATCATCAGTTAACCTCAAGATTATGGCAGGAGTCTCCTAACTGGTCCCTGTTTTTACCATACCCTCCATCAGTCTTCCTAACATAACAGCTTACCAAGTCCTATGAAGAAAACAGAAATTAGATTATTTTAGTCCTTCACTCAAATTCAGTTACAATCAGCCAGTGGGGCTGGAAGAGTGCTGGTTTCCCAGTCTGTCTTTATTCACACTAGGAGAACTTTTGTGTTGATCTAATATTACCTTTACTTTGGAAAAAGGCTAGCATTGTTGCTACTGGATTTTTGTGATGAGGGGGCAGAAAATGATATTCCCAAGGTTACAGAGGAAAGGCTGGGGCAGGCCTTAAAACACTTTACTGCCATGTGAAAGAGAAAAGCCTCTCAAGCCCAGGAGCTGGTCTGGTACTATAACTAGGCCTCGCTCTTCTCCTGTTGAACATAAATCATTTCATGGAACACTAACATTAAATAAGGCCACTGGACCCTGATGGATCAAGACAAAAAGACCATAATCATATCTGAACACAGATAAAACAAGAACATTGCCCAGGCCACAAAATACCAAACACGCCGTCTCCCAGGTAATATGAGTGACTTTTACTTCTTTACCAAATTCAGCTTTAGCCTCAATCAAACTTTCTCTCTTAGACATGACTTATTAAGGTACTGAATCATGTAACCTCTATCTCCTTACATCATCTAATCCAGAGAAAAGCACCTCTTCCTATACCCTGCCCAAATGATCTAACACAGAACCAAATCTTCTACTAATTCCTTTCTAATACTTTTGTACTGAGATGTTCTCCAGTTCCCCATGGCACAAATCCTTCTTCACGGAGGTTGTCTGACTTGAACAGCTACAGGTGTCTCTTAATGATCTTTGGCTGGAAGGCATTGACACCCACCTCTTTTCATATTGAAGCCTCAGGAAGGCAGTTCTCTAGCCAGTAAAGTGCTGGAAAATATTTTAAAATGGGCTCTTAAAAATTTTTCTGATTTGCAGTGTTTGTTGTAATTATTTCCACCATGGGTAATTTAAAGCTATGAGAAATTTATTTGGCTCTTAAAATCCTTGGAATTCCACTAATCAGCTATTGCTGGCTGGTATAAATGGCTACAAGGCACAACTGCCTTTAGCCATCATGTACTCACAGACTGTATTTTTACTTCCTAAAATCCATGCATCCCTGCAGATTCTACAGTTTCTCCACGGTAACTGGAAGGGCAAGAAAGCAGCATCCTTCAACTGCTCACACTTCCAACACTAACTAGAAAGCCTGAAATTTAGTTTTTTCTCAAGTGGCCACATGTGCAGGGGTTCACAAAATGAAAATCAACCATTGACTTAAAATATATATTGGCAATTACTTAAAGAAAAGGAAAGCCTTTTGAACTTAATGGAGAATAACTTCTACAGATAGATCTCATTTTCCATTCAAGCTTCATCATACCAAATGGCACAAATCATTATGTATGATATCGAAGGCAAATATTTTAAATCTATTTTGTCATTGACTTTCATTAATACTACTTGAGAGCTGTCTTTAAAGGGAAGTAATTTTCTCTTAAGGCACAGACATAATGATGCTTAAATGTCACATGTAAAAGAAGAAGTTAATATTACTTGAATCATTTATAACTTTAATATTCAAACACACCGTAAATTGCAAGATCTGAGCTGAAATGTAAAACCCCTTATCACAAACTGCCTTCCTTTAGTGTTCCTAAAGCATCTATATGGTAAGATTTTGACAGCAGCCTGTCTGTTTTTGAAACTTGGAAAGCATACAAATTGGGTGAACTTAAATTACATAAGCTCTCTCTTCCTCAGTTTACTGTAAAATGAATGTGAAGTGAATAGGACCTACCTCACAGAGTGGTGGTGAGGGCTAACTGACTTCACATATGCAAGTTGTCTCCAAAGTGCCTAGCACATAATAGGAGGTTATAAGCATGTGACTACTGTATTTTCTTATTATTCTATGACTCCAGCACACAACATAATTATACATTCAAATATGCACATTTTATGTAATTAGGCATTGTACAATAATAGCAATAATTTTTAGGGGAAAGCTTATATGCATAGTATTGAAAATCTGCTCCTAGATGTGCACATTTCCAACAGAGAATATCCTGGAAATAAAGAGTTACAAGATAATAATATTCACAGAACTGTATGGATGTTAGTTATTTGGGAGGAGAAAGTTATATTATTCAATATGTTTTAAAATAGAAGTCATAAAAAAGAATAAAATAATCATTATAACTGTGTTTCAGTATTGGTGTATTTTGTTTAAGTTGAAATAAAAGCTATTTAAAACTTTAAAAGTGTGAAATTACCCTTGCCCTTTGAAATGGTAGTTTAATGTAAATGTAAGAATTAAAAGGTGACTAACCATGTATTACTTTTTCATATTTGTCAGCTTAATCCAGTTGGGTGGTTTAGAAATTCTGTCACAGATGTCTGAAATTGTTAAAATTAGCATGCTTTATCTGCAGAATGCAGAATGTTCGTTTACATAAAATTGGTTCATTTCTAACACAATGTAGCTATAAAATTATGTTTTTATAAAATATATTTAAAGTAATTTTCTGGCAGAATTATTTGAGGGGAAAACTCATAGCATTTCTGATATATTCACCATGATTCACCATCCCAGCAGTGCCAAATCCACAGTCTTACCTATTGATCATAGTTATTGAATCCTGTTTTAAAGGGAAAGATTATTATTACTATGAAAACAGGGTGAAGTATTAAGATTTATCAGCAACGTAAGTAACTGGGTTAGGCTGCTTTCGTTGAATATTTCTCTGTCTATCCATTTTCTAGAATATCCATTTCAAAAGGTATCATGGGCTTTTATTATGTGAGACACTTCTAAGTATTTTGAGCAATGGGGTGTTCAGTCGTATGAAAAGTAAGTAATTTTGTAAACTTGTCTCTTTTTAATAAAAAAAATTAAAAATAAAAGTGATCAAGAAGCAGAAATATGTACTATATTGACACAGATCAGAGAAAAATAGAGAGAGAGAGAGAGAGACTGGGAGGGAGGAATTGGAATAAAAGTAGGAAAAGAGCAAAGAAAAAGGTGAAATTAATTTCAGTTTAAAAAATTTATAAGTGAAAATACAGTTTTAACAATTAGTATAGAATTTATGCAGGAAAATCTTTCAACCAAAATCTTTAGAGATTATGTTCACAAATGGTTTGATTTTACTTTTTAAAACCAAAAATTAATACCAGAGTAAGATAAATATGTAAATTTATCCCTATATTAGTGTCTGAGTTATATTCCAAACCTAAGATTTTCTGCTTTCAATCCATTTTCTTTTAAGACTCTGCTCAAGTACCTCACAGCCATATAGGCCCCTTCTAAGTAGTCCTCTTTGCCTATGAGCCCTGTTGAGGCACCAGCAAGAGTTGATTAGCTCATGGATAGACACTTGACCCAAGGGCAGCCAGTCCATAAAGTATGAAATTATCATTGAAGAGAAACCTGGTTTGAATAGCTTTGCCAGAACAACGAACAGCAGGGCCACTTTGAATCTTACTCTTAAAAATTTGAATAGGTAAATACGGGTAATATTGTAGATTTAGCAGTGACGATTAAACTGCAAAGTCATGAAGTAGAAAATGGCATGAGGAAGATGTAATAGCCAAAACGTTGACTAAATCAGATTTGAAGAAGCAGAAGCAATTATGTAAAGAAAATACACAACAAAGGGTGGCCACTTTAGTAGTCAGAAAATAAGTGTACAAACAAAGATAAGATATATATGAGAGGGGGCAAAGTTACATTAATGTTAGAAACTACTGTGCAAAATCACATACTTCTTGACTGTACTCCTTATTCTCCAGTCCTGTTTTGTTTTCTTTCACTCCATTTATCTTAATTTAAATGCAATGTATTTTACTAATGTGTATTTTGTTTATTTCTTGTACTGGAATATAAGTCCCATGAAGGCAAGTTTGTGGGTTGGTTTTCCCCACAAAATCCAGAATAGTGTCGGGAATATAGTAAGTGCTCAAAAAAATAATATAAATAATAAAAATATAAATATATATAAATATAATAAAGTAGATGAATGAATACCATTCTGATATTAATAGTTCTAAGTCTAACTTTGTTTGCATTTGTTTGTTTATTTGTAGGGGGTTTACTTTTAAGAATGTTCCTAAATTACATTAAATAATTCTGCATGACATTAATTACACATACACACACACATGCACACACACACATATACAGACACTACTATCTGGAATATTTCCACTTCCCCAGGGGAAATTATTTCAAAGTTTTAAAAATCATATTTGTTTGTTGCTTACACTCACCTATCTAAATAATACTAAATAAAAGTTTTATATTCTTCCTTTTTTTGGTTTTGCAATTTTAGGTATTATTTATTGACTTCTAGTCATGGACACTCTTTTTACCATCACTTATTTATTTTGCTTCTTCCTGTGGAATAAATAATTATATCTTTCAATTCAACTTTCTATTAAACTTTTAGTAAATTTCTGGCATAATTTTTTCCCCCAAGAGTTGTTTCTGTTCTCTGAATACTTCTTTGAAAATCACCTTGTTCAAAATATGGAGAAATAATAAGCAGATTACAAATAAAAGTTAAATAACTACAAATCAGTGGTTTTCAAGCTGTATACAGGTTGGAATGGGGGGTAATCTGGGACTCTTTCTGCTCAGACTTCCTCTTATCTCCGTCAGTGTCCCCTGAAACATTTGAGGTCCCTAGGTGACCTCACTTGGGTTTCAAAAGAAAGATTCTGAAGAAATAATGATATAATTATAAACCTATACAAATAAATTTTGTAGAATATTTAAAGAAAAAACATTTCTTGTGAAATAAACATACCGTTCTTTTAGAAAGTTAATATAGTATCAAAATAATACATTCAGATTTAATAATGTGCCCTATCTTTTGAAAACATGCAATTAAAAGAAATGCATGACAATAATACTGTAGTTAAAATTAATTCTGTAAGAATGGTAGTGAAATTGCAATAAAATTACAAAGCTTTTAGATTTGTTTCTAAGCAAGATATTGGATTCTGTACTTTTTCATGACTTCTCACTCTACATGGAAGCTTTTTCACATTTAATATTTTTATTATTATCTCCAAACTATTAAATCCCATTTTTAAGTCCTGACCTTCTGCAGTAAAAAGACCTTAAAGAAAGATTTGAATTTGTATATGTGGAGATAGTAACAGAGCATTTCATGTGAGTGGAAAGATTTCAGTTCCAAGGCCCTACAAACTCATCCCACTTATCCAAACTTATTTCCTTAATTATTCCTTGTCACAAACCATAATAAAGACAGATCTAGATGGATGATGCTCCTCTTATCCTCTTTTAAAAGGCATTCTTTGTAGAGGTTTTTAATCAGCTTCCCACTAGGCCCCTTTCTTTTATTTGTTTGGCCTTCATTTGTTTTTTGATATAACATATAACAATTTGGGTATTATGCTTAATGGAGATTTCTAGATTATCTTGTAAAATCAGAGATTCTGGCTACATAGGACATGCATTTCCATAGTGAGTGACTGACTGGGGCCTGAGTGCCAGCTTTCTCCTTTACCCCAGGAAAAGGCATGAGCTGTACAGTCTCCACCATTAACAACACATGTTCACAAGATCTACCTCCCTGTGGTGGCTTCACTATATACACCTCCTAGCTGCTCCTGTAGGCACTTGGCACAGCTGCAAATCTTAATCTAAATCTTTGATTTAAAATATTTGTAAATTGAGAGCTAGAAAAGTTAAATTACTTTGTGCCTATTTTAGAGAACTGGACAGTGAGTTAGAAATTAGAGCTCCTGAACCCCAAACTTTAATATTTATTGGACAGAATTTCATCTTGTTGAAATATAATAATTGTACTTTATTAAAATTAGTACTTTATTTGAATCTTTACATGTGATGAATTCTCTTCTTTAGACCAGTAAGTGGAATTCAGTAATTTTCACATATACAATAATTCTCTGCTAAATTTTGTACATTTTCCTGCTGGATTCAGAGTAATCTAAAATAAAAAAGTCAATAAAATAAGACAAATATGTATGTTGGGTGTGAGTTAAGTCCCAAAATAAACTTTATTATCAATAATATATTAATTATAACAGAGAGCAAAATATCAATGAAAATATGACTTTTTTTGATTCTACAATGTTGTTCAAATTCAATTACATAATGAATCAGATAACTTTGATCCTTCTAATTTTCTTTCCATCAAAAGTTTCCTGATATTTTCCAGTAGGAAAATCTATTGTTTATTTAGAATCATGGTTATTCCACTGTGTTGTTTGCAACTTTTTCATGTGCTTCCTCACTCTGTTTCATTATAGTACAAGAAATGAGCCAAAATGAGGGAAAGGGTGATATAAATTTTGAGGCCATATTAATTTAGGGTGATTAAAGACAGTGTGGTTTATTTTAGATCCATACAATTGAACATTGGATAGAGTAGTGTATATTTTAAAGTAAAAGTATTGGAGAAAACTTTATGGAACATTGTTTACAAATACCTTTCAGTAGTGACTTTAAGCATACAAAGTTTTCCAAAGATCTTTAAGGTATAGTCAAAGAATTTGTTCATTTAGTCAGTTTTTTAATAGAGTTTATACAGTACTGATGGTCTTAATGATCTTAAGAGAAGTTAGATATGATAAGTATTAACTGATGCACCAATTTCAAAAAATCTGTCAATAGAAATGTGATTATTATTAGAATATTTTGCAACTGGCATTATAGGAGATTGCTGGCAAATATACTTGGCATCTTTTCCATGTTTTAGTTTTTTAAAATATACTACAAAACTCTCTTACATGGCCAGAGATAGTTAATAGTCCATATTGAACAAAGATGTAAAATTGCACTTGATGGATATAAACTAAAACATTACTCTGTGTTTCATTTTGAACAGGTTTTAAAATGAAGACATTTGCATTTTTACTTTTCAAATACATTTTATCTTTTCAAATATACTGAGTAACTGGATTTTATTAGCATGAAGTAAAAAGATATTTTAAGAAGGCATAGAAGTAATTGATTTGCATTTTAGTGATATCAGAGGTTTAAAAGATTGCATTTTACTTCTATAATAAAAGCACAATTTCATACAAACAGTAAAGAATCAGAGATTTTTCCCAACAATCACACTGAATTGTTTGAAAACTTTACTGTTATGAAAATTAGTTGTACATTGTGTAAAAGACATTTGAATCTCTATTTTTCATAACTGTATATTTATCTGGATGTTGGATAACATCTATAAAAGCAAAACAAAAAACAGGCAAAATTCTGTGTATTTGGGTATCAATGATTACATACATTTAGCAAATTACAGGGTACTAGTTTGGTAACACACATTGTTTTGTGTTTTGTGTTCAAAACTTCGACCAAGATGGTTCTTTATTCCTACTGTTATTGTAGAAGTGTCTCTAGAATTGGGTGTGATGACTTTGGATAATTTCACTATATAAAACTCAGTATAAGTAAGATGAAGTTGCTGGTGTTACTTCCAAGCATCATATAATTTTCTACATCATGGAATCTATTTTGGGGGAGAGGGTTGACCATGAGTAATAACGTGTTATATTTTTATGTGATATCCTTTGTGCTAAACATATTTCAAATTTCAGCAAAGTCACGTGCTAGCTTTGTGACTGTCCTCTAGAATCTCTGAAAATCATTTCTCTCATTTGTAAAACTGGAATAATAATATCTACTTCTCAACTTATTTGAGGATTACTTTAAGGTATTTTTAATAAGAGTATTAAAATGGAATGGACACATAATAAATAATATCCTTACCACAGAATAATTTTCACATCTTTCTCAGATATATATATAGGCTCAAAAGTCTTCAATGATTATAAAATAGATCTACATCTCAATTGTAAAGAAGCCTTTAGATAAAGATTTCATAATTTCCTTTGACGTAAACATTTCTTTCTAAATGTATGAGATATAATAAAGGCATCTAACATCAGGCGACTATTTTCACCTGTTGGGCCATATTTTACATTTTTAAATACTTATGTTCTCTTTCACATATTACTTCTTTTCTGAATTTTTAATTTGGGTCATAAGACTAAAAAGGGAAAGAAATGTTCCTTACTTAATGAGATAGAAATTAATAAAGTATATACATATTGAAGAATTTGGTTTTCTTTTCTTTTTGGAAAACCTATACACCAAAGTCAACTGAGGATGGGCACATATATCTTTACCAAAAATGGCTCTTGAGCAGTTTGACTAGAGGACATTTTCAAGGCAGCAAATCGATCAAAGCAGTTATTTTCCCCAGATTTTAACACAAAGCAACATCAAATAACTTTGTTTTGCTGGTTTAATTTTCTTGTGTGCTTTGAACTAGAAGTAAAATATATTGACTGAGGCTTTGTGTCCTCAAGTAAAATTATGAGTCTTTGCTCCAGAATCCACTTGAAGAAACTCATGAATAGTTGAAGAAAACACAGATGAAAGTATTTTTCTTGCTTCTCTACTTAGTCACATTTTTGTAATCTTGAATTTTTAGAGCTTCAGGCAGATAATCAAAATATCTCTGGCCTATCTGTATGGCTAGCCTATCATTTATATATTTATTCAAACAATGTGAGTTTCATATAAAAAAACTTAAATGCTCTTTAGTTATGTAGTCCATTTTAGCAAAAGTCTACATAATAAAGAGCATGTAGATTTTAAAATATATTAGAAAATTTCCAGAGATCATCTGAATTTTTCACTTAACTGTCCATATGTGGAGGCATATTTTCTCAGGATTTTATTTTACCTTGTGCCAAATATTGCCAGTTATCTGGTTTAAGAAATGTTATGACTATGACTGATTATTACTAAATTTATTTGTACTAACGAACTTGTGATCATTTTAAATGGTTATATTATTCTTTATATTTATACTATTTAATTCATGATTTTATTTTTAGTTTTAATACTATCATTATTTATAATATTAAAAATAGCCATATTTATGAAAGAGAAAAGAATTTTACTTCTCTAGTAATAGTGACTTGGGAAAGTGTTATAGGCTCATGGGATTGAGTATTATTATTTTCCATGCCAATTTTAAGTACTGGGAGAACAAAAATCAGCAATTAAATTTGCTTCCTTACTTATGATGTTTTTTGAAATAGTCTGAATCTCTATTTTCTTACACTGATTGTGGGAATTACATGTGTTGAATTCTAGGCAACAGGTTACGTGGGGATAATAGGAGACACAGGAGTGTGTGAATTTCCTATCTGAATTCCCAATTGCAGTCACTTATTTAGGGGTTGTTGTAGTGACAATAGAAAGAGCTAAATTGATGTGTTGGAAGATCATTGACTTGGGAGTGTCAGGAGCTCTTCCTCATGTATGGAGTTGTGACAAACATGTTTTTTTGCTAGAACATATGCCCATCCATCTTGTGTCCCTTAAAATAATTCTTCAAATTTATTTAGAGCCTGTCTAAAAAAAATTAAATATAGTTCAGGAACATATAATATCATCATTTACATACTATCTTTTGGTAGAAAAATTAACTGCCTTGGTGCATGATAAAGCTGATAATGACTAGATTAAATAAAATGATCAGGATCTCTCAGGAAGTCAGTAATTGGATAAAAATATGAATTAATTTTCAAACTGATCATCTATATCATTAAATAGCACTGACCAAGGTCCTGTAACTCAGGTGAAAATCACAGATTTCAATGAACTTTGCTATGAGACTCTATTGAATTTCCATGTATTTTTCACTTATAGAAAATTGCCTTAACCCTTTATTTTATTTTGCATACGAAATCTTTATGTTTCTAAGTAACTTACTAATGCTTAAAAACAGTTGACCAAAAAAATGTCCATTTACTTATTACAGTGATGTAATTTTTCAGTTTTTTTTAAAAGATAGCATAGGAAATTTTAACTTTTATTTCCTATTTCTGACAGACTAAAATGCAGATACTGAAAAAATAATTGATAGATCTAGCCTCCTATTCCTACATTACTCATTCCACAATGAAAGGGTTGTTTTAAGTGCCTAGAATGGACAATGAATAGAACAGACAAAAATTCATCCCAATTCAGAATTTACATTCCAGAATGAGAAAACAGGTACTAAAAAAGAAAGTGAGTAATTATATATTAAATAAATGGTGATAAAAGCTTTGGAGGTAAAGGGTTTTGAGACTGCCTGGAAAGGGTGGTGGAATTTATTACTTTTTTCAAATGACCATTGAAAGCAGGGTATTTGAGGAGAGAACTAGAAGAAGTGAAGGAGTTATCCACAAAGGTAGCCAGAGTAAAGAAATTACAGAAGATAAAATCAGACTCAGAGTCTCAGGCCAAAGCAGTAAAAGAATAAAGAACCCAGTGTCTAGAGCAGAGTAGCTTAGGCAGTAACGGTGGGAGATGGAAATGGTGGGCAAATCCTTTGGGGTTTAATTGTCATTGTAAAGACAATTTTTTTTTTTTTAAGGTGTGCAGCCAGTGGCGAGTTTTAAGCTGTTGAGTAACAAGATCTTGTTACATTGTTAAAAGAGCACCTTGTCTGCTCTATTGTAAATAGGCTGGTCACTGGCAAGGCAGGGTTAGAAGCAGGAAGTTCAGCTCTTTTAAAATTCTGGCAAGACATGATGGTACCTAGGAGTGTGGAATAGGTGGGTTATGGCTGTGTTTGTAGGGTTTGATGTACATTAGATGTGGAGATGTCCCACAAACACTGAAGTCAAGAGTGACTCCAAGATTTGGGCAGAGCAACTAAAAAATAGGTCAGCTGACTTCAACTTTGAAAGAAGAGAAAACAGCAGTTTGATTTTGGACATGTTAAGTGTGGGATTCCCGTTATATATTTTGCAAGTGGAGTTTCAAGCCTGAGTTTGAGATTCAGTTTAAACTTTAGAGGAGAGGTACAAGCTGAGGATGTAATTTAGTTTTCATCAGTGCATAGATGCTATTCAAAGCATGTGACCAAATGAGATCATCTAGACAATTGGTATAACTACAAAAGAAAGGAGATCCAAGCACTCTTTTGAGATCAAGGAGATGATAATAACTAGCCATACAACTGTAACAGCAACAAATACAGAGACTGAGAATTACTAGGGAGCTGGTAGGAGAATCAAAATGAATCTGGGTAACTGAGCCACATTTTACATTAATGGAAAGATTAAATCCCCTGAGTAATCATTTCTTTTTTTTAAGAGATCATTATTGGAGTATAATTGTTTCACAATACTGTCTTAGTTTCTGATGCACAACAAAGTGAATCAGCCATATGCATACATATGTCCCCATATCCCCTCCCTCTTGAGCCTCCCTCCCACCCTCCCTATCCCACCCCCGTAGGTGGTCACAAAGCACGGAGCTGATCTCCCTGTGCTATGCGGCTGTTTCTCACTAGCTATTTTACATTTGGTAGTGTATATATGTCGATGCTACTCTCACTTTGCCCCAGCTTCCCCCTCCCACCCCATGTCCTCAAGTCCATTCTCTATGTCTACCTCTTTATTCTTGCCCTGCAACTAGGTTCATCAGTACCTTTTTTTTTTTTTTTTTTAGATTCCATATATATGCATTAGCATACAGTATTTGTTTTTCTCTTTCTGACTTACTTCACTCTGTATGACAGACTGTAGGTCCATACACCACACTACAAATAACTCAGTTTTGTTTCTTTTTCTGGCTGAGTAATATTCCATTGTATCTATGTGCCACATCTTCTTTATCCATTCATCTGTCAATGGACATTTAGGTTGGTTCCATGTCCTGGCTATTGTAAACAGTGCTGCAATGAACACTGTGGTACATGTCTCTTTGAACTATGGTTTTTTAAGAGTATTTGCCAAGTAATGGAATTGCTGGGTCATATGGTAGTTCTATTTTTAGTTTTTTAAGGAAACTCAACACTGTTTTCCATAGTGGTTGTATCAATTTACATTCTCACCAACAGTGCAGGAGGGTTCCGTTTTCACCACACCCTTTCCAGAATTTATTCTTTCTAGATATTTTGATAATGGTCATTCTGACTTTGCTTCCCTTTTGGCCTTCCATATAAATTTTAGAATCAGGTCATCATGTTTCTTACAGAACTCTTAATATTTTTATTAAAATTGGATCAAATCTGTTATCAAATTATATAATACATTATATATATATACATATATATATAAGTATATTATATATACTTCATTATAGTATTTACTTTTCCTATCTGTAACATATCTCTCAGTCTTATATACATTTATATACTTTACATTTTTCTCTTTACCACCAAGCATCCAAGAGAAAATATTGCGCACATCCACATTGACTTTCTGTCTTTCAAAATAATCTCTTCCCCAATTGCCACCATATCCAAATGGTCAGGGACTCATGCTGATATAATTTCAAAATTTATCCAAAATTTGACCACTTTTCATTACCTCTGCTGCTACCATAAATCACATCCATACTGGATTATTGCCAATAGCCTTTTAAATGATCTCCCTGCTTTCACTCTTGCTTCTGTATGTTAAAATAAAATTT
The DNA here is from genome assembly GCF_963455315.2 of Globicephala melas. Classification (NCBI taxonomy): domain Eukaryota; kingdom Metazoa; phylum Chordata; class Mammalia; order Artiodactyla; family Delphinidae; genus Globicephala; species Globicephala melas. The sequence goes on from NC_083318.1 coordinate 8,472,278, forward strand.
AGATCATGCCACTCCATTGTTATAAATCCTTTAATGCTAAAATAGCCTACAAGGTCCTCTACCATGACATCCTGTTATTATTCTGATCTTTCATCTATTGTTTGCCACCATGCTCTTTCTGTCCCAGTACTCTGGCCTTCTTGGATAATTCTACTTCAGGACCTTTGCACATACAAATCTCTCTGCCTTGGATGTTCTTACCCTTACAATCTCCAGTTCTTATTGATATTTCAACTTATCCATGAGGTCTTCACTGATCTCCCCATTTAATTTACAAAGCTCTCACAAATGTTATTTCTTGCTGCTAATCTATCGTTCTCCACAGACTTATTAACATTTCATATGCTGTACGTTTCATTGACTTACTTTTTGAGTGAATATAAACTCTATAATGCCAGAAATCTTTGTCAATTTTTTTAAGGCTCTACCATTGGAGTAGAGCATTACTTTACTCAGTATAATTCCAGACACATAGCAGGAATCCTATGAATATTTGTTGAATGAACAAATAAATGAATAAATAAATTCACAAATAAATGGCTATTCTAGATATTTCTAAATCTTATCAAATAGTGATTATCTTGGCAAAGAAATTAACTATGGCATTTGCTTCTTCATTAACATTTTTATATACAGTCAATAAACAATATATTTTCAATGAACATCAAATCTTTTGTACAATTTACACAGTAAATTGGACTCAAGATGTGATGTGATCACAATGTGCATCCTTGTCTATTTATTTTAACCTGTGCTTTCACTTAATCTACTAGAGTAGCTGTATATTTCTGGTCACAAAAATCTTCTCCTATGCTTCTATACAGCCTCACCATTTATTTATTTATTTTTTAATTTCCTCTTCTTCTTTCAGACTCATCCATCTCCTTTGAAATATTCCACCATGCCTGTTTACCTTATAGTGTAAAGACATGAGTTCCACTGATTAAAAATATCTTTATTATACCAATAAATCCAAGCCTAATCTTTCTTGTTATCTTTCTGAATTTATTATTAGATCCCAATAGTTATCCTGATACATTCATTTATTTTTTTCACAAAATATTTTAAAGACATTGAAAGTTACATCAGCATAAAACCATCTCAGGTTACCCCTATGGTTAAGAAACATCAAAACCCAAGAGGAATGATTCTAAACACACATAAAATAGTAGAGTCACTGACCTTCGCACAGTGGACAAGGCTTTCAGTCCTTACCATACTGGAGGTTTTCTTTCTGAAACAAAGCAGGGAAAAGGCAATATATGGGCCCAGTGTCTTTTCCAAGATGTACAGCTGTCAATTACCCTTTTTCAGAAGGTTTGTAAGAAGAGAAGTCACACCTTTAAGCGCTAACATTGCAAAAACCTGTCTAAAATTAGACAATAGCTAGAAGATAACTAGCTCTATATTTTGAAATATTGGTTTTAAAGTAAAACTGAAAATTTCTGTTTGTATCCAAGTTTGTCTAATAACAATGACTATAATAATAGCAGCTAACATTTATAGAACACTTGCTTTGTGCAGGCAGTGTCCAAAGCATCTTACATATATTAGTTTTTGTCCCTGCTCACCTAAGGATGATTTGTTTTTTACATGTTGAGATATTAATTCATTTAAAGACAGAGTGTGGCAACTCTAAAAGCTGAAAAATTATTATTGAGCCTTTTGTGAATGCAGGAAATGGACCCAAATGATTAAGAATTTTATCCCTGTCGTTCCTTCTCCTTTGTAATTCATTTGAAACTATCATTAATGCAAATGACTCCATCACTGAAAATCTTTAAAAACTGAATGCAAAGGAAATAGTTGTTAATTTGTTGATTTCCCATGTTTTGGAGGGTCTTTTTCTGGATACAAAGATATAAATGCTTTTGTATCTGCATATACCTTATTAAATTTGGCATGAGAGACAGAGCAAGAACACAATAAACTTAATGCAAAGGAAGGAGAAAAAATGCCATGAAGTAAATGGAAAAAAATATATACTCCAGGAGGACACAGTATGAGACTGGAAAATATCAGCATTATTTAGTTAGAGCTGATAAAGAGAAAGGTAATATGTGGATAAAATTTTGAATAATGATTCATTTTTGGTATTAATGGGAAGAAGATATGTCTCCTTACAAAATTCAGAAATACAAAATGGATTTAAAGTAGAGTGAGAATATAAATTCTGCTGAAAAATGAGTAATACTTCAAAAGTTTATAAATACAATTTAAGAAGGAGGAAATAAGAACTTGAAAACCATGTTTGTTGATTACGAGTAATGAAATCATAAACATATTAGAACACCTACAATCAGATGCATTGAAATTCAATATTTATGGGGCACACTCACCCTAATGATCACCTAGGACAACATTCTTATGAAACTTGAGATATAGGACTGGTAGATGACTGAATTGTGAGGCTTCCTCTCTTAGAAATTTCAGAAAGATATATGAGACACTTAACAATGAGAATAGCATCCATTAGGGAGTGCCAATCTTGCGCTAAAAATTTTCATGGATGAAGAGAGCAGACTAAACCACGGGAGCTATTCGTAATTTTTATTTATTTATTTTACTTATTTTAGTTTTGGCTGCATTGAGTCTTCATTGCTGTGTGTGGGCTTTCTCTAGTTGCAGCGAGCAGGGGCTACTCTTTGTTGTGGTGTGTGGACTTTTCATCGTGGTGGCTTCTCTTGTTGCAGAGCACAGGTTCTAAGCACATGGGCTTCAGTAGTTGTAGCATGCCGGCTCAGTAGTTGTGACTTGCGGGCTCTAGAGTGCAGGCTCAGTAGTTGTGGTGCATGGGCTTAGTTGCTCCATGGCATGTGTGATCTTCCTTGACCAGAGATCAAACCTGTGTCCCCTGCATTGGCAGGCAGATTCTTAACCACTGCGCCACCAGGGAAGCCCAACTATTGGTAAATTTAACATTAAAGAGTATGTTCTAAATAAAACACACATATTTTTTAATATTACTTTTCTAAATATGAGAATTTGTGATTTTAACTACACATTGGAAGATGAGGAGTCAACACTCAGTATCCTTTTATTTAACTCAGAAGTTGATGCTTATTGTTTTACTTTTCCCAGAACCTATTACTTCCTTCCTTCCTATACTCTACTTGCAGCTAGAGGTCACAGTGAAAGTTGAGAAACTCTCACTTCCATATCTACTAAAAGGCAAAAAAAAAAAAAAAAAAAAAAATTCAAAGTTGAGAAATTACAATCTTTCTTTTGCACTTTTAAAATTGTTTTTTGGGAAAAAAACGTGTCCCTCTATTTCTGTTTGCTAAGCATGCAAATGAGAGATGATGTCCATTTATTGGGAAGAAAACCGGTGAAGGTGAATGAAGCTGTTCACATGGTGAAAAGGAAAGACCAGGAATGAAGAGAGATTCATAAGCAATACTATTTTCCAGGAATCTCTTCCCTTGTTGATGCTTTGATTTCCGTTCACTTAAGACTATGAAATACGCAGCACTCAGTTTATAAATCCCCTTTTCTGGACTAAGCTTTTACAAGTACTGTTTTTCATCTCATTATGATTCTCTCCATTAATTCAAGTATGACATTTTTGACTTATCATAGCCATGTGAGTCTCCCTCACAGCCACATGAAAATTATGTGTGTAGAAAAATATGAAACCAGCAAAGAAGGGTAAATAACCAATGTGAAGAAAAAAAAATTTCATCATTTTTCTGTTATTTTTAATTTGCATGTGTGTGCATGTGTTTTGTGAGGCTTTGCAAATAAAGGAACAGATTATAGAATCATAGAATCAAAGAATATTTAAACCAAAGGCAACACATTAGAGCGTTTACTCTAAGTCCATAATTTTAACTGGATGATAAAGATAAAATATTTGAACAAGATTTTCTAGGCTACATCTGACTGAGTAACAGAGAAAAGGGGCAGAATCAAATAGCATTCAAAATGTAGTAACCTTTGAAAAGGTGAATGAATTGGCAAATTAATATTTTGTGGGTTTCAGGTACAAAGTGTACCTTATGGATGTAAAAACATATTTAAAAATTATGTTCATTGGTCTCATAATATTTTTACTTGACAAGTATAAGTAAAACTAATTTCTTAGCATCACAAGTATTCAAAATTTATCTTTTCTTTCACTTGATGTTTTCTACAAGTATGATTCAGTATTTCACTCTTTTACTATTAGATTCAAAAATAAAGTAGATTTTAATAAGCCACACTGTGAATTGCTAACTCCTGGGAAAATTTTTCTGTACTGATGTTGGGATCTTTGACATTTCCCCCAAGTGAAAATTCATCATTTCTTTAAAATAGTTTTTCTTAATAGAAATGTATCTTGGCCTATAGCATTTCACACACAAAAATGATGTATCCTTTAACATTTTTGTAACCTTGAACTTCTTTAGAAAATAAGAGAAATGCAAATGTTTCATACTGAAAGCTGACAATAGATATTTAAAAATTCCTGAATACCAGGCCAAATATGTTTAGCTTTCAATGATAAAAAAAAGTGAGGGTTTTAAATAAATTTTAAGTGAAGGAACTGATAATTCTCCTTTGCTCCCCAAAATATCTGCCATAGACTATTTTTAGCTCTATGTTCAGAAAACATATTAAAATGGGTAATAAATCACATCACTATTTCTATGTATATATTATAAAATCTAGGGCTTCCCTGGTGGCGCAGTGGTTGAGCGTCCGCCTGCCGATGCAGGGGACGCAGGTTCGTGCCCCGGTCCAGGGGGATCCTGCATGCCGCGGAGCGGCTGGGCCCGTGAGCCATGGCCGCTGGGCCTGCGCGTCCGTAGCCTGTGCTCCGCAGCGGGAGAGACCACAGCAGTGAGAGGCCCGCGTACCTGCCCCCGCGCCAAAAAAAAAAATATAAAGTTTCTAAAGTATAAGGCCAGCCCTTAATTTTAAGAGTTGGCCATTGACACTATTATTTCTGTTCCTTAATCATTTATTTATTGATTGCACAGCTATTAGGTGTCTAACACTATGCTAAGTCCCAGAGATGGAAACCAGCAGGACAAAATGGAGGTATATTATCCATTGGAAGTGTATAAAAAATGGTAGCATCCTGGTCTAGAATGGGTCAGGCCAGGCTTCCTGTAAAAATGAAGTCTAAGCAGAATTACAGGAAAGCAGTTTGACAAGTAAGAGCGCAGGAGAGGAATTACTAGAAGATTTAGTAGGTACACAAATAATGGTCCCAGGAAACACCATGTTAGAAGATTAAGATACAGGAAATAATTTGGCTCACCTGAAAAAACTGTAAGAATACAAACTAACAGGAGCTGAGAAAAAAAGGGAAGATCGGGAAGAAAAGACCTGGCGCACAACATAGTCAAGGATCACATTCTGAAAGTTTTATAAACAACAATAGGACAATACAAACATAATCTTATCTAGGGTTGTGACATGATGAGGTTTATGTTCTGGGGAAGTATCCAAGATGTTTCTTAAATTATTCACAATCCATACCACAGCTCCCTCCTTTCTAATAAATCATTTCTTTCTGTGGCAGTTCATTACTTCTGATTGTGTCCAGCACGTTTTGCATATTATGTTTTGTGTCTATTAGGTTTGTCTAGAACCTATGGAAAGCACTGATTTTTTTTTTTAATTTTAGCAAGCAATCTGGCCACAAGTTGGCAACGGGCCTTCTGTAGACTGTAGTTCTAATATCAGTTCAGTTTTCACAGCTTTCCCATCTTATTCAGATCTGCCCCTGCACATGTTTTCTATAAAAATATCTGTCTTTTTCTTATTGACTTACAGGAAATTTATATATATATTGGATATATTTTGCAAATATCTTCTACTCTCTGAACTTGTTTTTACCTCTCATTTGATATCTTTCAATGAACACATATTCTTGACTTTAAAAGAGTCCACTTTATCAATATATTTTATGATTTGTGTTGTTTGGGCCAGGCTTAAGAAAACTTCTTTGATAAAGAACATCTACAAAAATCTACAACTAACATCACACTTAATGGTGATAAACTAGATGCCTTTTCTCAAAATGCCTTTTCATTTGTTAATTACAGACATCAAAAGTCTTAAATTCGCAATCTGAAAATCAATCTTTGTATGTGAAACAACTGTTCCATATAACAACCTATAAGAACATTTATATACATATCTCAGGCTTGATAAATATCTAATCAACAAACTGATTTAAAGTTTATTGGGAAAGGCAAAAGACCTAGAAGAGCCAGCACCACAAGGAAGAAGAACAAAGTTGGAGGACTCAGTCTACCCAATTTCAACATTTACTATAAAGTTACAGTAATCATGACACTAAGGTATTGAAAAAAAGAATAGACACATAGGTCAATGGAACATAGTAGACAGTCCAGAAATAGATCACACAAATACAGTCAAAAATATTTTGTCAAAGAAACAAAGGTAATTTAATGGAGAAAGAGTTTTCAATAAATGGTGCTGGAAAACTTGGATGTTCACATGCAAAAAGAAATAAATCTACATATAGAATTTACAATTTTGACAAAAATTAACTCTAAATGGTTCATAGACCTAAATATAAATACAAAACTATGAAACATATAGATGAAAACATAGGACAGATGATTTGTGTCCTTGCAATTAATGATTTTTCAGTTACATCAGAAATATGATCCATGAAAGAAAAACTTGATTTAAGTTGGACTTACTTAATTAAAATTAAAAGGTCTGCTCTGTGAAAGAAGAATGAAAAGACAAGATGCAGACTGGCAAAAAAAGAGTATTTGCAAAACACATATTTGATAAAGGACTTGCCTCCAAAATACACAAGAATGCTTAAAACTCAACATTAGGCAAATAAACAACCCAATTAAAAAATAGGCAAAGGATCTGAACAAACACCTCAGCTAAGAATATATACACGTGGCACCTAAGCATATGAAAAGATGCGCAACATCCTTTATCACTAGCAAAGCAGGTAGGACCCTCTAGGTCATAGGAAGGATACTGGATTGTATTCCAAGTGTTATTTCATTCCAGTGATGGGAGATTATCGAGCATAGAAATAATGTAATGAGGTTTATGTTTTAGATGATCGTTCTAGTTTCTGAAAGGTTAGATTTATCGAGGTCAAGAGGGAAAGCAGAGAGGCTCTTTAGGAGGCTTGGGAAATATTTGAGGAAGAGATGATGATGCTTAGATAAGAGTAATAACAGTCAACATGACTACATGTGCATATTTAGAATATATATAAACATATATTTTTCTAAGATGGATGTTGCTGGTGAGAATAAACGAGGCAAAATAGAAAGGAGGATGACTTCCAGATGGCAAGTGGTGGTGATATTTCCTGAAGTAGAGACCATATGGGAGGCGGAAGAGTCAGGGATGCATAGCTGCTTTAGCTAAATTTGAGATGCCTACCAAACATCCGAGGGGATGTCAAACACACAGTGAAATAAGCAAGTCTGGCATTTGGAGGAGAGTTTGAGGCTGAATACAGATGGAATTTTAAGCCACAGGACTGGAATATATATAAATGTTTATATCAATATCTATCAATAGACTTCCTAGGTTGCTATCAAAATAATGTGCTGTTTTTGAATAGTTAATTTTAGTAAATTTCAAAGATGAATGGTCAAGAGTAAATTCTTGAGATAGGTTTTCAAGGTTTCACTTTTTTTTGCGTTTATTAAGTTGGCAATCTTTTTTCCCTTCTGAACATGAAAAGCTGAACTGTTACATCACAGCATTGCTCATTTGTGTAATCTGCCACATCTGTATTCAGAACATCTAAGTCAAGCTTTTCACTTCTAACTCTTTTTAAATCACTCATTAAACCATGATTTGGGGAATGCACTTTGTCAATATTTGAATTATTGCACATTTTGAAGAATTATGTTTGTTTATTGGATGGTTGATATATCACTTAAAGCCAGATAAAGAAAACTGAAACAACCCTGACTACCTTCATTAGCAGGTGATTTAATACTGGTAATTTGGTGCATACCAATGCATTTCAAGGGCTGGGAGACTGCTGTTCAGGATGAGTTCAAGAATACACTGCAGAAGTTGCGACTCAAGAATTAGGAAGCTATTTCTGTTAGAACTATTACAAATTCTTGATAAGAAGAGGATTAAAACTGGGAGAACTGGATTGGGCCTCACTTGGCACAACCAACTCTCCATCACTCAAGAAGCTCATGAGGGGACATGAAATGCAAGGGCTCTAACAATTTTGCTAGCTGTGCCAGGAGAAGGATCAGGAAGAAGGCCTCATTTCACTTTCTGGGTATAGATCTTCCACAGGTGCATCCATTTGGGAAGCCTAATCACATCCAAAACACTAGCTGTGAGCCTGAGAAAAAAATTATTTTTCCAATATTTCCCCATTATATATATATTTTTTTATTTGCTTTGTTGCTTTGTATTCCCTGTTCAGATTTTACTGACAGGGAGATACACTGAAAGAGAAGACAGATGCTGGGTAAGCCATTCCACAGTATCTACTATAATTTTATTTTTATTTGTACTGTTTGCTTGTAGGTTCTATCATAAATAGGGCTTATATAGAAGCATACTAATATGAATAAACACTCCAGTCACATTTTGACTTGCAAGTAAGCAGTCATGTGTTATCCTTGGCCACCAATTTGAGTGTGTGTGTTATAACAACTATGGTAATTGAAAATTACCATAGTATTGAAAATTCTGGAGCCTATTTCCAAAAATATTATGGGTATTTTACTTATAAATATGTATACCTATAAATATATGCAATTTACCTATGAATATATTATATACATACATACATATAATTGTTTAAATTTTTCTCAGTACATAGTACAGAATCTGACTGATAGTAGATGCTCAATAAATATTTGTAGGATACTTTCAAAGCCATATAGATTTTTATAATAGATTGACCCATCATTTCATTTGTTGTAAGTCTATTTTATCATTTATATATCTTTAGATCTAAACAATGAACACTACTGATTTGTGAAAGCTATGTTAAGAAATATGCTTAATCAAATAAATGTCCCTTTTAGAAATTTCATCCCACATAAACATTCCAATGAACCTGTATGTCTCATTATTTCATTTCTTTATTTTAAAATGCTTTCAATTAACAATTTTGCATATGAAAACCTACTAATAATACGTTGTAAAATTGATGATTGTGAATTTTACTTATAGGCAGAATCCCCCCTTGTCTTTTCCTTGAATGGTTGCCAAGAAAAATCTAGCTCAAGAGACTGTCAAGAGGAAGTACTTGAAATTTCTTCTCTATCCTATATTTGTGCAGATTGTTATTTATATCTGGTGGTAAAGTGGAAAATTAGGCTAATTCTTACCTCAATGCTCTGATATTTAAATCTCCTGAAATGAGTATTTGTTATGATGATTGATAGAATGATTATACAAGATCTTAAGTAGCCACGATTACATTGTGAATTCTCACGGTTAAATTTATTCAAGTGTTTTAAACTGCCGATAGCCTCCAAAATTAGTGAACACTAACCCAAAAAAAGCTATTAGAATAAATTTATAAGATTGAAAGTCTCTCCAGATTTTTGTTCTGAAATGTATCCCAGTATGGTGAATTATTTGATTAAACGTAACTACTGAAGAGCTTCTAGAAATGTTTCTCTATTATTTTATAATGTTTCAGAATACAAAAAAATAAGTTGTAATATCTTTAAACATCTCTGATGTGTATTAAATACAACATAAAATATTCAGTGGCTAATAGACTACATTTTAAAGAGTGTTTCAAAGAACTGTACTGCGATTATTATTAAAATTTATTTTTTTAAGTTATTTAGTAATTTTATCCTGGTCATAAACAAAAAAAATGATTCACCTTGCTATTTTGCGATAATTAAGATGCATTCACATGTAAAAAAATCTAAAAAGTTTGACTTAACAAAGAAAAAATGTATGTGCATGTGTGTATGTGTGTATATATAGAGCTTTACTTTAGTATAATTACTGTATGTATATATATAACCATATATATCCACATATATATGTATACATACACATATGTCTCTTAGTAGTTTTCTAGAACTATTAATGTCTGTTGCAGAAATTCAGGAAACCATTTTGTCTTGGCCAAAATAAATGGTTTACTGGACTATGGACCAACTTTAAGACATCCTGGCACCATTGAACATGCAAAACCTGACAATAGTGACTCAGCTTTTCCTACAAAAATGAGTTAAATGTGACTGTGGTTAGATTCTGTGGTTTGTATTAGATCCTTCATCTTTTTAAAGTTTCCTTGAATTTTCACCTTTGTGTTTTCCTAACAATCCAAACACCATTTCCTTCTTTCCTCTGTTTCATTATATATATATAATTTTTTTAAATAAATTTGCTTATTTAATTAATTTATTTATTTTTGCGGTACGCGGGTCTCTCACTGTTGTGGCCTCTCCTGTTGCAGAGCACAGGCTCCGGATGCGCAGGCTCAGCGGCCATGGCTCACGGGCCCAGGCGCTCCGTGGCATGTGGGATCTTCCCGGACCGGGGCACGAACCCGCGTCCCGTGAATCGGCAGGCGGACTCTAAACCACTGTGCCACCAGGGAAGCCCTGTTTCATTATATTTTTACTTTCAAAGTTGTAAGTACTTGAGGCAGTTCTTTTTTTCTTATTTAAGATCTTTTAGAATCAAAATAAGCAAAAACAACTATGTTTCTAATATTTTTATATCTATTCAGACTGAAAGTTTTAATTTTGTGTATCTATTGATTTAATTTTTATTAGACATTTATTGAAGTGATTTCCTGACTCAGAATGAAGAAGAGAATTACTGAAAACATTAAATATATGTATAGTATTCTCTCTGTTTTTGTTGTTTTCCACTTAACAGCTATATTAATGTTTTTCAGTGATTTCTGAAGAATTTCTTTGCAATGCTCTGCATGTAACTATTCTTTTCTCCTACTAATTTAATTTTATCATGTCATATGCTGGCTTTGAGAATCAGGAATAAGGTGGCATTCAAGTGCTGTATGGAAAGATAAGCACTATTTAGATATGTAGAGGTGAAATAGGGAGAGAATTTCAAGTGGTGGGAAAGCAAAAGCTAAAACATGGAGGAATAATTAGATCCTAGGACACAGAAAAGTGCTAACTAATTACCTGGATGTCATTGAATAGATATGGTTAGATTAAAGATATCTTCAATGGAATTTTAAATATGTTTATTTAGCCTGTATCCAATTATGAACTCATCAATGTTTTTTTGAACCTGAGAAGAATAATCAGATTCATGCTTTAAAATTATCAATATAAATACGGGCTAAAACATACCGTACTAGGGGGAGAATCAAAGCAGACAGATGGGTTAGAGAAGTAATGAAATGTTCTTGAGTTAAGGAGTCCTGGAATGAGGATAGTAGAGAGACTAAGATGAGAAGGTGAAAAGTGATTCTGAAGTGTCAGGTCTAGATTGTTTTAAGAAAACAAAATTTTTTTAAAACGTTTTCTAGAATTCTATGCTTCTATGATTAATTATGAACACATTAATTATCAAATTCATCATGACCTAGAAATATAGATACAGTATAGAACTAGAGCTAAGAAGACAAAATGAGACCAAAAAAATCATGATTTAAAAACAAAAAAACATTTATTTTTCAGTTGACAACCTTTAATGACTGTCTTTTGTACTATAGTGTAGGCACTACGCCAGCAATGAACTAGACACAGCCCCTTTCCTTGCAGTGCCCAATGCGGTATGGATCATGCTAAGCGAAACCAAAGTAATTTCAGGGGAAATATAATGAATTTGGTGTTTTTACCCTAGGATGCCTGACCTCATAGGGATTCATATATGAACTTGATTCTATCCATAGGCTCCAGAACCAATAGGTAACATTTATGCAAATAATCAGATATACATCATTCTACTGAGGAGATTGATAACTTTTGTCAGCTAACGATATTATTATGTTATGCTTCCCCACAAAAATTTCAAGTTAAATTAATGAAAGTTTTGAAGACAGAACTTGTGAGTGTCAACGTATGCTGTGAAAATAAAAAAAGACCGGAGAAAGTACTATCAGAATGGTAAACAACCTCAGAGAATTCATTAATACTGAATTCAGTAGGAGGAGATTTTCAAGAAGGAAGGGATTAATACTGGCAAGTGCTGCAGAGAGGTCCAGGAGGTTGAGGATGGTGCAACTGCAATTAGCAAAAGCAATCGTCTTCTTTAGGGGTATAAAGAGCAATTGTAAATTAGAGTAAAAAGTCAAACTAAGAAATATATTGAAGAGGTTCTTATTGGTTTAGTTTTGACCTTCATTTTCTGTCACTACCAAGTTATACATTATGTGTTTTCTTTTAAATTCTATCTTGAGGTATTTCCTTTCAATTTTGTTGGTGTCATATCAAAATGAATGTCATATAAGCAATAAGTCCACTGATTTATAATAGATATTTGAGGTTTTATTATTATATTTCTCTTTATTGGAAGACTAGATCTTACTTTTTTTTTGCAAATAACCTGGCTCTCTGGGTAAACTTAATAGTGGTTAAAGTCTTGAGCCCTGCAGTCTGGACAACTTGGTTTCAAACCTCAGATTTCTTATGATCTGGTTATATGACCTTACAGATAGTATTTAATTACCCTAAACCATTTTTAATATGTCAAAAGAGGGTAAAAATATATCTATTACATTTGTTTTCCAGTAGGATTAAATTAATAATGCTTGCATTGTTCAATATATAATTGCTATATTTTTACCAGTTTAGTAGTTAGTAATTATTTCCAATTTATTGTAAAATTAATTAGAAACTTTTCTAGAATATGTCTATATATTCTACCACTCCCAAGATTTACTTGAGAATTCACATTAAGATGTTTTGTTTGGATTAGAGTTTGTTTGGATTTTTTTTTTTAATTTTTGTTTGGTTTTGTGTGTGTGTGTGAATCTAGACTTACAAAGACATCATCCTCCTTCTTCATTAAGACATCATAATAGCTTGTTTAGTCTTTTATCTACTATCAGATTGCACTAAACATAGGTCTTCCATATTTCTTCCACATTATGAGAGAATTATGAATTACTGTGGTTGTTTTATTTAAGATGTGTATTTTGGTAGATTGGGAAACATTTTCAAAGCCTACCACAATATCTGAGTGTCTTAGGAGGATGGAGGAGCATCATGCAGGAGGTGTAGCTCCAGGTGCTTGGCGACAGGGTATTGTTTGGATCCCTCTATGGGTGTTGATGTCACATAGGATAATGGCAGAATTTGCAATTGGGAAGGAGACAGTGGCAAGGGTGAAGTATTCACTGAAAGTAAGGGGCTGCAAGTGGGTAGAGAATATGGATGAGAAGAGTTGTAGAGATGTGTGGCCAATGGCTTAAGTCTCTAAGAAGAAGGTTATTCCAGAGTCACAAAAGGGCGGAATGATATGAGTCTCTTCTTGAATAAACAACAACAACAACAAAACAGAGAAGTTCAACCTAAAACTATACAAAAACAGTTGTTTGCAAGTCCTCATATTGCAAACACCTCTACTCCTTGCCTTTGATTTAACAGTGACTGACAAGCCTCTGTAATCAAAAGATGGACTTAATTTTATATTTGCTGTTTTTCATTTGAAGACACATTTTTTTTCACATTGTCTTCTCTGACATAAGTACCACTCACTAAGAGACACCCACTTGCCATGTTGCTTATGGTAATGGTGGTTTGGGCCCTGGGCATCACAAGAGCACCCAAATTACCTCAAGAACATACAGATTCTTGGTACTGACAGCACAGTTTCTTCTCTTCCTTAGCTAAATCCTCCTTTATCTTTCCTCACAACACAGCACATTAATCTAAAACATCATATATTTTGTAAACTGCATAATGATTTCCCCTCCTGTGCTGATTCTTTGTTCTGGGACAGATTGAAGGCATTCATGTGCTGAGTTGTGCTAACAGCATATTCAAAAAAAGGAAGATTTCATTAGCATAGAAACTGAAATTCATCAGTTTCTAAGTAAATTTCACAAATTTGAAAGGCAAAAACTACATGAAGGTAAAGGAGTGGAGATAGAATAAAAGAACAAAGAGATCAAAATAAAAGCAAGCAGGCAGATGAACTAAACTTATGATCACTTATTGATCATATTGTGATTAAAATAGAAAAAATAGAATAGATTTTTTTCAGGTCTAGCCATGGGCATTTGGAATATATTTTCTTTAAAGTCAGTACAAAAGTTAAAAGGGAAGACGGGTGACTCTTGATTCTCCTGAATGCTTTATTCTGTGCTCCTGATATGTGAGAACCATGATGGGCTCTTAGGGCAAGGAGAAGATACTATCCTGTTTCAATTTGGGGCATTTATTCCCAGAGAATTAGTGTTGAAAGTAGGTGCTGAAATATTACCATTCTTCCACATCTGCAGAATCATTTCAAATTACTAGTGTGTGGGCGTAATCAGATGCAGAATCTACACAATATAGCAAATGTATATGAAATTATTTTTTTGAATTTTATTTTATTTTTTACTTATATAACGGGTCCTTATTAGTTATCTGTTTTATATATATTAGTGTATACATGTCAATCCCAATCTCCCAATTCATCCTGCCACGAACCACCCTCCAAAATTATTAATTAAGGTTAAGATTGACATTGCCTTAAGGAAAAAAATCAAATATTTGCTATTATGATTTTTAGATTTCATGGGATTTGTTGCTGCTGTACAGAACTTTGTAAATATCTGGTCTAAGCCTTATTAGATGACAAGTTACAAGTCACATCCTTGGCAGTCTAAGCATGGAAAGGCTCTGATATTTGAACTTCCAGGCTCCCGCTCTTAGGAGAATAGCAGAAGCCAGTTAGCTTTGGAGGATGCCTATGTTTAGGGACAAGGAAGTAAATTTAAAATACTAGAAAATACTAGAAAAGAAATTATAAAAAGGTAAATACATCATTAAGGCATTCAAAGTTGAGGGGGAAATGTTTGAAAACATAATATTAAGCTCTATCGAATGCTGCAAAGATAAAAAAGAGGGCTAAACCTTTCTGTGGGTCATTTTTGCCACATTTTCGATTCTCTTATGGCAAGGACTTGTGCCTATTTTACCAGCTTTTAATTCTAGATTTTTCTTGCTTTAATGTCAAATGTGCCTTCTCATTTCCAGCCTCCCGTGTATGTTCAGCTGGCAGATTAATGTTTCTGAGTCAGTTTTTCACATTTCATCTTCCCCAAGTTCTCAGTGCTTTCACAGAGTATTTCTCAAAGTGTGTACCCAAGAGCACTGGTATGAGAATCCCCCAACGTGTGGTCCTTGCTAAAAATTCAACTACCAGCCCTCCACTTTACCTAGTATATTAGATTAGGGGGTAGAGCCTCATGTCTTTTTTTTAATGAAAACTCTCTAAAACCTTTCCTGATCTGTTCCTCCATTATAATTTGTATCACATTTCCTCTGTTCCTTGGGTCCATTATAATAATGCTGGGAAGATGGAAGGTCCAGTGAATCCCTGCTCCTGTACTCTTAGAGCCAATTCTAATTAATGTTACTTACCTGAAGTTGGAGATGCTAGGGGCAGCACATGAAACCCCTGGCAAAGCTGATACTCAGCAGCCTAAAAACTCTTTCATTTGTTAAGGCAAACACAAACTGAAAATAGGAGGCTTAATTCTGCCTGTTGAAAATAAAGGAAGAGACATCCGACTCCCTTTTCTTAAGGTATTTACTTTAGAAAACTTGTCATCATAAGTTCTTTGTCTCTTTGAAGCGTACGGAAATCTTTTTAAAAGCTAAATTAACCCCTTGACAAATTTGCAACCCAGAAAGTGTCTTTCCCAAGGACCATGTCTTTGTACTGGAACCATCAAAGAAGAGAGATCCTACGCCCCACTGTCTATGGGAAGACACGAGCCTAACATCAACAGGCACCTCCTTCCAAGTTGCACAACTACCTCTTACTATAACGATGTGAGGAGTTTATTTTTCCTTTGGATGAATTCAGTTAGCAAACAGAAACGGGCATCCAAATTACCAGGTGCATTGTGAGGAACTGTGTTTGACCAATGGTACTGCCAAATTCTTTTACTTGAGAACAACTTACTAGTTATCTTTTTTAACATCTTTATTGGAGTATAATTGCTTTACAATGGGGTGTTAGTTTCTGCTGTATAACAAAGTGAATCAGCTATATGTATACATATATCCCCATATCTCCTCCCTCTTGCATCTCCCTTCCACCCTCCTTATCACACCCCCCTAGGTGGTCTCAAAGCACCGAGCTGATCTCCCTGTGCTATGTGGCTGCTTCCCACTAGCTATCTATTTTACATTTGGTAGTGTATATAAGTCCATGCCACTCTCTCACTTCGTCCCAGCTTACCCTTCCCCCTCCCCATGTCCTCAAGTCCATTCTCTACATCTGAGTCTTTATTCCTGTCCTTCCTGTCCCTAGGTTCTTCAGAAACACTTTTTTTTCTTTTTTAGATTCCATATATATGTGTTAGCATATGGTATTTGTTTTTCTCTTTCTGACTTACCTCACTCTGTATGACAGACTCTAGGTCCGTCCACCTCACTACAAATAACTCAAGTTTCATTTCTTTTTCTGGCTGAGTAGTATTCCATTGTATATATGTGCCACGTCTTCTTTATCCATTCTTAAGAACACATATGTCATGGGTCCTATCTGCTGGCTTGCTGTGAGATTTCTTGGTTTTGGTAGTCTCTTAGTGGATTGCTTCTGATGTGCATTACATTCTGGTTTAATGCTTATTCAAAAACAAAGTTGTTTTCTTTTTTTTTACCTCTGTGGAGGTGTTTTCTAGGTTGTTTTGAGATATTGTTTTTAATGACATTTCCTCAACACATGATTAAAGAGAAAATCTTAGTGCCTATGTTAGTAAATTTAGCATCAACAAAAAGCCAGTAGAGAAAGCCAAAAGTAGGAAAGGATAACAATAGAAATAAAGGCTTAAATGAATGAAATAGAAAATGACTAAATGAATTTGAAAGACAAAAATATCCAAAAGTTCATTCTTTGGTATGAAGAATAGATAAATGTCTTTTTAAATTGATTAACAAAAAAGAAAGAAAAAGAAACAGAGACTAAAATAAAAATGTAACATATTCAAACATATGGAAGGCTATAAAATAATTTTAAAATATACATATATATATATATATATATATATATATTTTTTTTTTTTGGCCACATGTGGCTTGCAGGATCTTATTTTCCCCTACTAGGGATGAAACCCAAGCCCTGGAAGTAAAAGTACTGAGTCCCAACCACTGGACTGCCAGGGAATTCCCAGAAATATACTTTTTATTATGTGAAAATACATTTGCAATCTTAAGGATATTGACAATTTCTTTATGCATTTTTTTTTTTTTTTTTTTTTTTTTGTGTGGTACGCGGGCCTCTCACTCTTGTGGCCTCTCCCATTGCGGAGCACAGGTTCCGGACGCGCAGGCTCAGCGGCCATGGCTCACGGGCCCAGCCGCTCTGCGGCATATGGGATCTTCCCAGACCGGGGCACGAACCCGTGTCCCCTGCATCGGCAGGCAGACTCTCAACCACTGTGCCACCAGGGAAGCCCTCTTTATGCATTTTACACTTGCATTATATATTCCAAAAACAGAAATTCAAGGAGTAGCTTTTTCCTTCACAAATCAAGTAACTTTCTTAAATTAAGATACAGACATTAACTTAATGAACATCGACTCTCACTGTTGCATTTACACTTAATATTTCTAAGGCAGTCATCTAAAATGATACTTGCCTGGGAAGCTCAAGGCAAAATGGTTTACCTTCAGGCTCATTCAACATCACCCTATAGGCCTAATGCAAATTAGAATTCTGACTCTAGTTGAGCTTGGAACTTTGATTAGCCTGAGGGAATAAGGCAAAAGGAGAAGAAAGAAGGAAATATTTATTAAATATCAACTATGTAAAAACTGAAAAGTACAGAATTGAAGAGCAAAAAGAAAAAAGAAAAAAATAGGGGGTGGGGAAGGATGTGTAGATATATATTCATTAAACAAATATTTATTGAGTACCTATTCTATATCTCATACTATTGCAAAGTAAATATGCAAGCTAACAACTATGCAAGTTTCAACAGAGATAGGGAAACTCTTGATGTGAATTGTACTGGCCATATATGAGCTTCATGGCATATTTGCTATAGATGTGTTCAAAGCTGGTGATGGCTAGACCTTTGCCTAATGATTAACTCTTTGTCTACATCTTTCATAAAATGTCTCAGATTCCCTAGGTCAAAAAATCTACACAAACACTGGAATGTCATAGACCTGCATTTGTATTTCTCTTACTGCTATCTTTTCCCATTGTGTTTTGAAATTATTTGGATGAATATTAAATACTCTTTATTCATTTAATTTTTCAGTCCCTGAGAGTTGAGAACATCTTACTCATTTTATGAGTTTAATACTTACTGAGTAAATACACTATCATAAAACATTTGTCATTTTTATCTGATTGAGGTTTTACTTTTCAACCTGGAAACTCTGTGTATTGTCTCCATAGTATTCTATTTTTGAAAGGCTTCATTTAGGGCAAGGATACTAAAAATTACAAATTCTGAAATGGACAGATAGACTAAGACTTTTATCATTGTAACTGGACACCTCAGCCACTGGGACATCTATATTTTTTTCCTTCTAGCTCAGTTTCTAAAATCAAAATTTGCCTAAGGAAGCTACTTTCACAAATCAAAGTCCAAGTGTTATAAATTTCCAACTAGCACAAAAATTTGCAAGGGAAAAAGCGCACAATGGACAATGTTGTACATTAGTATGCAATGTTATAAGGAGAATGCACCACAGAAAACCCCAGCATTGCGCTGGTGTAGATCAGTCTCTTATTTTCTTTACAGTACACCTCAAAAAAATCTTCCAATTGCTCTGATATTCTCCCTTGAAGGCAAGCAATTCTTCAGGGTAAAGCTCATATCATTAGATAAGGGTTTTGATGTGAGCTTTTTATATCCTGCCAATTTGTCAATTTTTTCAGTACCAGAGTCTGTAAAATTGCACATTAGAAATGGCTAAAATTTGGCTCCAGAGAGATGCAACAAAATGAGACTATTATGCTTATTGCCTTCAGGGCAGATTCTGCTTTAGAGATCAACATGCTGTATATCACAGTAATGATGGGATTCAGGGTGTGGGCACTGGACAGAGTTCTATCCTGGAGTGATATTTCTGGATTTCTAGTTCCGTAAAGTTCACAGCATACTCTGTAGACTAATTTTTATCACTTCAATAAGAATCCACCAGCTGTAGTTCAGTACAGGACACGAAATGTTATTTATTATGATGACCACATCTTGTCATCACACTGCAGAATATGGCAAATTATGACCAAGATGGTCATTGTCTATATTTACCTTCATAGACTCGTAGATTCTTTAACAGCTATAATATGTTTAATTACGTTCTTCCTCTTAAGAAAAATGAATGCAAATACAAAGTGCCAATGTTCTTAAGTAAGTCTCATGTATCAATAGATATGCCCTGTGTGCATAACCCTTAGAGTATAAATTTCACATTATTGCAACAAATAAACTGTTAACTCTTGGAAAATCACAGTGATACATTTTGTTCAGAAATTGTGTGCTTGTTATTTGATGTTTTTACTAAAAATTAGAGAGATGCATGTCTGTTATTAGCACTGACTCAATGGGATAATAAAATTATGATTGCAGTTGTCACAGCTAATTTATCCTATGCTAGAAGGTGTTAGAAGAGGGTATAGAACACATTGCAAGCTTGGAGGGGGAAAAGCAAAGATTATAGGGAAAAACCTCTTTTTACTTTCTTAAATGAAAAGGGAAGATGATTTTCTGGATTGTTGAGATACATGATAAAGAAATGCCAAGTGCTGTATCAAACACAATGATACATGTAATAATCATTTTTAAGAAAATGGGGATAAACTCAGGACAATCTTGAAGACTTCTGATGTCATGAAATTTCTTCCCAGATTCCCTGGAGTCTGCTTACCTCTTTTCTACTTGTTTCATGCTATTTTCTACTTTCTTCACTCTGCTACAGCCACAGAAGACTTTTATCTGTTAGATCATGCCCCAGGACATTTGTGTTTATTTTTCTATTTATTCCTGAACTCTCTGCTACCTATATATTTGCAAGACCGGTCCCTTTTCTTCATTTGTGTCCCATCTAGAAATCTTTATTTCATCTAGAAATTCCACAATAAACAGTACGTCCTCTCCCACCCCAGGTGCACTCCATCTGATACCGTTGCAATGGACAAGGCAGACCGAGCCCCTTATTTCATGGAGCTTTTTATCATACTGAGGTAGAGACAATAGTGATCAAATGAATAAGAAAAATAATTTCAGACTTTTGTGCAAACTTTAAGAAGAATAAAGCAAGATAATACATTAGAGTTCAACAGTGACGGGAGGAGAGGGTGATCATATAATAAATATTATAATTTATAAAGGAACATTTTAAACATTAATATGCAAGTAGAATAATCTCTACATCACTCTAGAGTTTGGTGTATGACTTTTGAATAGAAGAATGATCAGATAGCCATCAGCCCATTTTGCTGTGTGCCCCACACACTCAAATGTAAGTATCTGATTACCTTTTTAAAGTGTTGCTTAACGTCTCCCTTGAGGAAAGAATGGCTCTGGCTCTCAATATTTGGGGAATAGGAAAGGTAGAGGGACAGAGGTGAACCCAGCAAGGTGTATGTCAATTTCCAGTCATCCCTTTTTATAGCACTATGCTTCACACACACAACAAAGCATGT
Organism: Globicephala melas; assembly: GCF_963455315.2. Classification (NCBI taxonomy): domain Eukaryota; kingdom Metazoa; phylum Chordata; class Mammalia; order Artiodactyla; family Delphinidae; genus Globicephala; species Globicephala melas. The sequence continues at coordinate 8,493,032 of NC_083318.1, forward strand.
GGCTTCACCAAATGAAGAGTCAGTCTAGCTCTTTCTTCTGCAGAAAATACCAGTTCACTACTCCCTGCCTGAAATATAGAAGTTATAGAGGGACCAGCTTTTGTAGCCACTCTGCAGAATTACTTTTACTAAATTCCTCAAATTTCAGCCTCATTACCAGTTTCAAAATACCTCTGGCCCCATTGCTTTAAGTTCTGTTTGTGCCTTTCAGGAATCCGTTAGGGCTAACATAATTCTTTCTCAAGAACAATGATCTCTTTAGCCTACTGGGTTGTAGGTACCTAAACCCTGCTGTCAATCAGTCCTTCTCTAGCTGATATCCATCTTCCTTAAACTTTATTGACATTCATTGTCTGACCATGTCTCTTTTCTCATTCCCTTTGTTCTTGTAGGTTTAACAGTATCCTCTTTTATTTCTTAAAAAATTAATGCTCCTTTACTTTTGTTTTAATGGTGTGTGAAGGATAAGTCATAAATACATGTAGTTAATTTGCTCTGTTTCATAAACTTTGTTTTTTTAATAAACAATTAAAAACAGGATCATAATAAATTTCAAGAAAATAATATTTTCAGATGGAGACTAATTTATTATTTCCTTTGGCATCGTGATTTTCACTTAAAAGTGAATACTTGCAAAAAATTTCACGTCTTATAAATAATCTTGAGTTTAAATTAATGGTTTTATGTGTTATAATTAAAGATGATTTTGTGTATATATTTACGTATAATTCCATTTATTTGATGAAATAAAAAAATTAAAGAGTGATTCTTAGTAACATTCTTAAAAAAGAATCATTTTCCAATCTATGAAGTAATATTAACATTAAAAATTTTGAACATACGCATTATACTTTTTCCCTAATTTTGAGCTATAATGTAGTTATCTCCTTTCAATGAAGTGACATAAATTCAAAACAGAAATACAGATATCTGAGTCATATCAAATAACAAGATATTTAGATATGAAACATTGGTGTGTCAGAGCATTGTTTAGGGAAATAAAAATGCATGCCACTTTTTTTCATTATCCTCTATTAAACTGCTAAGTTTAAAATGTCATTTTTCTAAAATATATTTAAATTTAGACCTGTTATGTTAACTTCAAATTGGAGAAAAAGCTAAATATCATTAAACATGGTGATAAATACATGTTAAATATTTTAGTGACCTTGTTTATAAAAAGACATATTTAGGATTGAGTAGGAGTACTGGAATCTAGGAACAAAAATGCAAGCAAGAAACTGGCCTGGATATGACATCCCATGGCACATAAAGGACTAAACTTACAGAAATTATTAATACTACTATTTTAAAAATCAATATTTTAAGTATGTGATTAGTGGGTAGTGATTAGCGTATTCAATATATCTCACATTCTTATTAACCTCAATATAAATTACCCACATACAAAACTGAGAATTACAGAGAGATCATTTGTTTTGACTTTTCAAAACAAATAGAATTTTAACTAATGGGAATAATCAGTGACTAAGAACTGAAGTAATTGATTTGACACCAAATCTTTAAGATGCTTAATTTATTGATTTAATGTATTGTCTCTCCTAGCGCTGAACACATTGTTAGGCATTAAAGAAAGAAAAGTGACTAAGATGAACAGTTTCCCTGCTCTCCTGTAGGTTAGAAATCTATACATGTAGGTGATGATAACAAATTAAACCTCAATATTATTCTTGTAAGTATTTAAAATTTCCTATCTGTAGTGAAGATAATTTCTTATACCTCACAAGAATTATTATAAAATTATCATTATGAATTTCTTTTGAAAACTGGGAAAACTTGTTGAAATATCCAATTATTTAATATAATACACACTTTCATATATATGAAGTATGGCTACAAGAAAATGGGAACATTTTTAAAATAAAAAATCAAGATTTTAAAATCTAAGAGAGTATATTACCCCAAATGAGTCATCTTAAATAATATATAAATATTCTGATTAGCCTCCTTTGTTAGTCTGGGCTCCCAAGAAAACAGGTAAGCATGGGAGAAAATGGAACTGAACCAGGGAAGGAGAAAAAAATCAAAAATAAGGTGACAAATTAGTAAACTGGCCACAACTTCACAAAATCCCGCTCACATTAGGTCATGTAAGACATTTCCTGTGAGGCTGCATGAAATTCTCACATCTCCAAATATCTGGTTAGAAGTAGGAAGGGCAAGAAATTCATCTTCTGGCTCCCTCACGAATGAAAAATCTCACTGTAAGTGTCTCCACCAGGTGTTAACTTCCTCAATTTCTATGTTCTTCTTCTGACCCCTCTTGGCAGCTTTAGGGAAGTCAGAGCCTCCTCTGAGAGCTCTCTTCCAGCTGTGGTCCACACAGTGGTCTCTCTTGTTAATGGGTACCAGGTGTGGGTTCTCCTAGATCTGTAGAACCATGGTGAAATTGATGGCTGAATCTTTACACTGATGAGATGATCTACTCTGTGAGGAAACAGAGCATGTTGTCTAGAGAGGGGAGGCTGGAGGGAAGAGTAGGGGCCCAGTGGTTCTAGTTGGATGCAAATCAAAGTCCAGTATACCTTCCATATTTCCTCTCTCTCTCTTTTTGAAGAGTGTGACTCAGATGTTTCAGATATTTCTCTCTGGATTTAACCACAACACACTTTTGTGTATTTTTAACATTAAATCAGTTATCATAGTGAAAATTAACATCTATAATGACATTAACAAATTGATTGCAATTGAAAATGAAAAACATTTAAAAATGACACAGTAAAAAAACTAGTTGATTAGTTATAAAATTTCTAGTGTTTTAAAATACCTTTGCCTTCTAATTTTAACACACACACACACACACACACACACACGGATTCATTAAAAGGTAGTTATAATTTGATTGCGCATATCAAGTTATTTTTACTCCTTAGCAACAGGTGTATCATACAGATTTTTTTTTTGAAAAGTCTGCTTGCCCCAAATTTATTTCAATCTTTTTCACAAATATGTGAATAAGAGACTTTGGCTGCAGTATATATATATGAAATTATGTTAGTACTTTTCCTTAAAAAAATGACTATATCACTAAAATGAAAACTAACAATGTAATTTCCAGATTGTAACCTTATTTCTCAGGAATTTATGGCATGAGCATAAAACGTTTAACAAATAAACCTATGTTTTTCCTCAGATACCATACAAGCTGATTAATATCACTGTTCATCTATTGTCATCTTTCATATTTCATGTTACTTGTGTACTATTTAGCAACTTTCCACTGAAGTGCCCTAACGTGACGAATAGGAAATATATAGAGGCAAAATAATGTATTAATTAAGAATGGTTTTTATTTTTATTCTTGTCATTACATATTCTAGAAAAGAGATAAATTGGCAAAAGAAATATAAAGTAATTCTTAACATAGTTTTATAAAAACAAATAAAGAGAAATCCCATATTCCTTACTTAAATAAAGTTCATGAATAGAGGAGTTTTAGATAAATTAGGTAAATTATGGTAACTGATTGCAATTTATATAATAGACTAACAAACGTTTAGACAAAACACACGGTTTTTGTTAATAAATTTTGGTATTTGAACCTGTAAATTTTTTTTAACATCTTTATTGGAGTATAATTGCTTTACAATGGTGTGTTAATTTCAGCTTTATAACAAAGTGAATCGCTATAAATATACATATATCCCCATATCTCCTCCCACTTGCGTCTCCCTCTCTATCCCACCCCTCTAGGTGGTCACAAAACATTAAGCTGATCTCCCTGTGCTATGCAGCTGCTTTTCACTAGCTATCTATTTTACGTTTGGTAGTGTATATAAGTCCCTGCCACTCTCTCACTTCGTCCCATCTTACCTTTCCCACTCCCTGTGTCCTCAAGTCCATTCTGTATGTCTACATCTTTATTTTTGTCCTGCTCCTACGTTCTTCACAGCTGTTTTTTTAAATTTAAGATTCTATATAAATGTGTTAGCATATGGTATTTGTTTTTCTCTTTCTGACTTACTTCACTCTGTATGACAGATTCTAGGTCCATCCACCTCATTACAAATAGCTCAATTTCGTTTCTTTTTATGGCTGAGTAATATTCCATTGTATATATGTGCCACAACTTCTTTATCCATTCACCTGTTGGTGGACACTTAGATTGCTTCCTTGTCCTAGCTATTGTAAATAGAGCTGCAATGAACATTGTGGTACATGACTTTTTTTGAATTATGGTTTTCTCAGGGTATATGCCCAGTAGTGGGATTGCTGGGTTGTATGGTACTTGTATTTTTAGTTTTTTAAGGAACCTCCATGCTGTTCTCCATAGTGGCTGTATCAATTTACATTCCCACCAAAGTGCAAGAGGGTTCCCTTTTCTCCACACCCACTCCAGCATTTATTGTTTGTAGAGTTTTTGGTGATGGCCATGCTGACCGGTGTGAGGTGACACCTCATTGTAGTTTTGATTTGCATTTCGTGAATGATTAGTGATGTTGGGGATCTATTCATGTGTTTGTTGGCAATCTGTATATCTTCTGGGAGAAATGTCTATTTAGGTCTTCTGCCCATATTTGGATTGGGTTGTTTGCTTTTTTGATATTGAGCTGCAAGTGCTGCTTGTAAATTTTGGAGATTAATCCTTTGTCAGTTGCTTCATCTGCAAATATTTTTTCCCAGTCTGAGGATTGTCTTTTCGTCTTGTTTATGTTCTCCTTTGCTGTGCAAAACTTTTAAGTTTCATTAGGTCCCATTTGTTTATTTTTGTTTTTATTTCTATTTCTCTAGGAGGTGGGTCAAAAAGGATCTTGCTGTGACTTATGTCATAGAGTGTTCTGGCTATGTTTTCCTCTAAGAGTCTTACACTGTCTGGCCTTACATTTAGGTCTTTAATCCATTTTGAGTTTATTTTTGTGTATTGAGTTAGGGAGTATTCTAATTGGATTCCTTTACACGTAGCTGTCCAGTTTTTCTAGCACCACTCATTTAAGAGGCTGTCTTTTCTCCATTGTATATTCTTGCATTTTTATCAAAAATAAGGTAACCATATGTGCGTGGCTTTATTTCTGGGCTTTCTATCCTGTTCCATTAATCTATATTTCTGTTTTTGTGCCAGTACCATAGTGTCTTGATTACTGAAGTAATCTGTAGTATATTCTGAAGTCCAGGAGCCTGATTCCTCCAGCTCCGTTTTTCTTTCTCAAGATGCTTTGGCTATTCAGGGTCTTTTGTGTTTCCTGACAAATTGTGAATTTTTTTGCTCTAGTTCTGTGAAAAAGGCCATTGGTAATTTGATAGGGATTGCATTGAATCTGTAGATTGCTTTGGGTCATATAGTTATTTTCACATTTTTCATTCCTCCAATCCAAGAACATGGTATATCTCTCCATCTTTTGGTATCATCTTCAATTTCTTTCATAAGTGTCTTATAGTTTTCTGCATACAGGTCTTTTTTCTCCTTAGTTAGGTTTATTCTTAGATATTTTTTTCTTCTTGTTGCAATGGTAAATGGGAGTGTTTTCTTAATTCCACTTTCAGATTTTTCATCATTAGTGTATAGGAATGCAAAAGATTACTGTGCATTAATTTTGTATCCTGCTACTTTACCAAATTCATTGATTAGCTCTAGTAGTTTTCTGGTAGCATCTTTAGGATTCTCTATGTATAATATCATGTCATCTGCAAACAGTGACAGCTTTACTTATTCTTTTCTGATTTGTATTCCACTTATTTATTTTTCTTCTCTGATTGCTTTGGCTAAAACTTCCAAAATTATGTTGAATAATAGTGGTGAGAGTGGAAAACCTTGTCTGGTTCCTCATCTTAGAGGAAATGGTTTCAGATTTTCGCCATTGAGAATGATGTTGGCTGTGGGTTTGTCATATATAGCCTTTATTCTGTTGAGGTAAGCTCCCTTTATGCATACTTTCTGGAGGGTTTTTATGAAAAATTGGTGTTGAATTTTGTTGAAAGCTTTTTCTGCATCTATTGAGATGAACATATGATTCTTCTTCAATTTGTTAATATTGTTTATCACAGTAATTGATTTGTGTATATTGAAGAAGCCTTGCATTCCTGGAATAAACCCCACTTGATCATGGTGTATGATCTTTTTAATGTGATGTTGGATTCTGTTGGCTAGCATTTTGTTGAGGACATTTGCATCTATGTTCATCAGTGATATTGGCCTGTAGTTTTCTTTCTTGGTGACATCTTTGTCTGGTTTTGGTATCAGGGTGATGGTGGCCTCAGAGAATGTGTTTGGGGGTGTTCCTCCCTCTGCAATATTTGGAAGAGTTTCAGAAGGATAGGTGTTAGCTCTTCTCTAAATGTTTGATAGAATTTGCCTGTGAAGCCATCTGGTCCTGGGCTTTTGTTTGTTGGAAGATTTTTAATCACAGTTTCAATTTCAGTGCTTGCAATTGGTCTGTTTATATTTTCTATTTCTTCCTGGTTCAGTCTAGGAAGGCTGTGCTTTTCTAAGAATTTGTCCATTTCTTCCAGGTTGTCCATTTTATTGGCATAAGTTGCTTGTAGTAATCTCTCATGATCCTTTGTATTTCTGCAATATCAGTTGTTACTTCTCCTTTTTTATTTTTAATTCTATGGATTTGAGTCTTCTCCCTTTTTTTCTTGATGAGTCTGGCTAATGGTTTATCAATTTTGTTTATCTTCTCAAAGAACCAGCTTTTATTTTTATTGATCTTTGCTATTGTTTCCTTCATTTCTTTCACATTTTTTTCTGATCTGAACCTTATGATTTCTTTCCTTCTGCTAACTTTGGAGCTTTTTTGTTCTTCTTTCTCTTCTTGCTTTAGGTATAAGATTAGGTTGTTTATTTGAGATGTTTCTTATTTCCTGAGGTAGTATTGTATTGGTATAAGCTTCCCTCTTAGAACTGCTTTTGCTTCATCCCATAGGTTTTGGGTGTTGTGTTTTCATTGTCATGTATTTCTAGGTATTTCTTGATTTCCTCTTTGATTTCTTCAGTGATATATTGGTTATTTAATAGTGTATTGTTTAGCCTCCATGTGTTTGTATTTCTTACAGCGTTTTCCTGTAATTGATATCTAGTCTCATAGCATTGTGGTAGGAAAAGATACTTGATATGACTTCAATTTTCTTAAATTTACAAAGGCTTGATATGTGACACAAGATATGATCTATCCTGTAGAATGTTCCATGAGCACTTGAGGAGAAAGTGTATTCTGTTCTTTTTGGATGGAATGTCCTATAAATATCAATTAAGTCCATCTTGTTTAATGTATCATTTAAAGCTTGTGTTTCCTTATTTATTTTCATTTTGGATGATCTGTCCATTGGTGAAAGTAGGGTGTTAAAGTCCCCCTACTATGATTGTGCTACTGTCGATTCCCCCTTTTATGGCTGTTAACATTTGCCTTATTTATAGAGGTGCTCCTATGTTGTGTGCATAAATAATTACAATTGTTGTATCTTCTTCTAGGATTGATCCCTTGATCATTATGTAGTGTCCTTCTTTGTCTCTTGTAATAGTCTTTATTTTAAAGTCTATTTTGCCTGATATGAGAATTGTTACTCCAGCTTTCTTTTGATTTCCATTTGCATGGAATATTTATTCCATCCCCTCACTTTCAGTCTGTATGTGTCCCTAGGTCTGAAATGGGTCTCTTGATGACAGCATATGTATGGGTATTGGTTTGTATCCATTCAGCCAGTCTATATCTTTTGGTTGGAGCATTTAATCCATTTACAGATAAGGTAATTATCGATATGTATGTTCCTATTACCATTTTCTTAATTGTTTGGGGTTTGTTATTGTAGGTGTTTTCCTTCCCTTGTGTTTCCTGCCTAGATAAATTCCTTTAGCATTTGTTGTAAAGCTGGCTTGGTGATGCTGAATTCTCTTACTTTTTGCTTATCTGTAAAGGTTTTAATTTCTCCATCAAATCTGAATGAAATCTTTGCTGGGTAGAGTACTCTTGGTTGTAGGTTTTTCCCTTTCATCACTTTAAATATGTCTTGCCATTCCTTTCTGGCTTGCAGAGTTTCTGCTGAAAGATCAGCTGCTAAGCTTATGGGGATTCCCTTGTGTGTTATTTGTTGTTTTTCCCTTGTTGCTTTTAAAATTTTTTCTTTGTATATAAGTTTTGATAGTTTGATTAATATGTGTCTTTGCATGTTTCTCCTTGGATTTATCCTGTATGGGACTCTCTGCAATTCCTAGACTTGATTAACTATTTCCTTTCCTATAATAGGGAAGTTTTCAACTATAATCTCTTCAAATATTTTCTCAGTCCCTTTCTGTTTCTCTTCTTCTTCTGGGACACCTATAATTCGAATGTTGGTGCGTTTAAGGTTGTGTCCACAGGTCTCTGAGACTGTCCTCAATTCTTTTCATTCTTTTTTCTTATTCTGCTCTGCAGTAGTTATTTCCACTATTTTATCATCCAGGTCACTTATCCATTCTTCTGCCTCAGTTATTCTGCTATTTATTCCTTCTAGAGAATTTTTAATTTCATTTATTGGGTTGTTCATCACTGCTTGTTTGCTCTTTAGTTATAGGTCCTTGTTAAACTGTTCTTGTATTTTCTCTGTTCTATTTCCAAGATTTTGGATCATCTTTACTATCATTACTCTGAATTCTTTTTCAGGTAGACTGCCTATTTCCTCTTCATTTGCTTGGTCTGGTGGGGTTTTAACTTGCTCCTTCACCTGCTGTGTGTTTCTCTGTCTTCTCATTTTGCTTAACTTACTGTGTTTGGGGTCTCCTTTTTGCACGCTTTAGATTCATGGTTCCCATTGTTTTTGGTGTTTGCCCCCATTTGCTAAGGTTTGTTCAGTGGGCTGTGTAGGCTTCCTGGTGGAGGGGACTGGTGCCTGTGTTCTAGAGGATGAGGCTGGATCTTGTCTTTCTGGTGGGCAGAACTGCATCTGGTGCTGTGTTTTGGTGTGTTGTGACCTTATTATGATTTGGGGCAGCCAGTCTGCTAATGGGTGGTGTTGTGTTCCTGTCTTGCTAATAGCTTGCTGGTCGTTGAGTGGAGCTACATGTTAGTGTTGGGGTGGAGATCTCTAGGAGAGCTTTTGCCATTTGATATTACATGGACCTGGGAGGTCTCTGGTGGACGAATGTCCTGAACTCGGCTCTCCCACCTCAGAGGCACAGGCCTGACACCTGGCCGGAGCACCAAGACCCTGTCAGCTACATGGTTCAGAAAAAGGGGAGAAAAAAAGAAAGAAAGAAAGAAAAACAAAATAAAATGAAATAAAATAAAGTTATTAAAAAATGTTAAAAATAAAAAAATTAAAAAGAAAAAAGAAAAAGAAAGAAGAGAGCAACCAAACCAAAAAACAAATCTACCAATGATAACAAGCAGTAAAAAGTAATCTAAAATACAAGGAAGCAAACAAAAAAAAACAAACGGACACACAGAACCCTAGGACAAATGGTAAAAGCAAAGCAATACAGACAAATTCACACAACGAAGCATACACATACACACTCACATAAAGAGAAAAAGGAAACAAAATCTATGTATAAAAAAAAAGGGAGGGAGCAACCAAATCAATAAACAAATCTACCTATTATATAAACTCTAAATACTAAACTAAAATAAACATAAAACCAGAAACAAATTAGATGCAAAAAGCAAACTCCAAATCTGCAGGTGTTCCAAAGTCACCACCTCAATTTTGGGATGATTCGTTGTCCATCCAGGTATTCCCGAAATGCAGGGTACGTCAAGTTGATTGTGGAGATTTAATCTGCTGCTCCTGAGGCTCCTGAGAGAAATTTCCCTTTCTCTTCTTTTTTTGTGCAGCTCCTGGAGTTCAGCGTTGGATTTGGTCTCGCCTCTACATGTAGGTCACCTGAGCGTGTCTGTTCCCCCCAGACAGGTCACGGTTAAAGTAACAACCGATTACTCTGTTTCTCTCAGGCCAGAGGGAGGGAGGGATTCGGGGCGAGCCTGTGGAATGCAGCGCGAGCCTGTGGAAGCAGAGGCCAGCATGATGTTGCAACAGCCTGAGGCGTACTGTGTATTCTTCCAGGGAAGTTGTCCCTGTATCACGGGACCCTGGCAATGGCAGGCTACACAGGCTCCCAGGAGGGGAGATATGGATTATGACCTGTTCTTGAACACAGGCTTCTCAGTGGCTGCAGTAGCAGCCTTAGCATTTCATGCCCGTCTCTGGAGTCCACGCTGGTAGCTTTGGTTTGCGCCCGTCTCTAGAGCTAGTTTAGGCAGTGCTCTGAATCCCCTCTCCTCTCGCATCTTGAAAAAATGGTCTCTTTCCTCTTAGGCAGGTCCAGACTTTTTCCTAGACCCCCTCCTGGCTAGCTGTGGTGCACTAGCCCCCTTGGGGCTGTGTTCATGCAGCCAACCCCAGTCCTCTCCCTGGGATCTGCCTCCAAAGACAGAGCCTCAGCTCCCAGACCCCACCTGCCCCGGCGGGTGAGCAGACAAGCGTCTCAGGCTAGTGAGTGCTGATCGGCACTGATCCTCTGTGTGGGAATCTCTCCACTTTGCCCTCTGCACCCCTGTTTCTGCACTCTCCTCAGTGGTTCCGAAGCTTCCCCTCCCCCCTGCCACACCCCCATCTCCTCCAGTGAAGGGGCTTCCTAGTGTGTGGAAACCTTTCCTCCTTCACAGCTCCCTCCCAGAGGTGCAGGTCCCATCCCTATACTTTTGTCTCTGTTTTTTCTTTTTTCTTTTGCACTACCCAGGTATGTGGGGAGTTTCTTGCCTTTTGGGAAGTCTGAAGTCTTCTGCCAGCATTCAGTAGGTGTTCTGTAGGGGTTGTTCCACGTGTAGATGTATTTCTGATTATTTGTGGGGTGAAGGTGATCGCCACATCTTATTCCTCCACCATCTTGAAGGTCTCCCCTGAATCTGTAAACCTTAACTTTTTATTTTGAATTACACTTATTTAGAAAAAAAGGTAGTGCTCTTTTAATACCTGTACACCTGCTCCATTATTAACTGTTCAATCATGGTTTTCAAGTGTTCTATAGAGTAGCACTTTTATCTCTTTAGAGAAATCATGTAGTTGATATGTTCTGAATGTGAATATACGTTAGACTGTGATTCTTATCCTTCAAAATGAATAGCTTACTATCATGGTTACTGGGAGGGCTTCCAGAAGATAACCCTTGATTTTGTTTCCCCAACTCAAGCAGCTCTGTAGAGTCAACCCATTTTCTGTAATCCCACAGGGTCAGCTGAGATATCCAGTGAAACTGTATCACAGTTCAACTTTTCTAGCTGCTAATTTTTGCTTCCTTCTTTTTCCTTCACAGGATTTTATTCCAAAAGTACTCCCTAATAATCCTTCTGCCTCCATCTTAGAATCTGATTTCTTGGGGATTTCAACCAGTGACAGAATATCTGAAGAGCAATAAAGAGTTTCCAAGTATTTGAGCCTATAGCTTATATTGTAGATTAAATATGGCAGCAAATTTTTATGACTTGCCTTATTGAAAAGTACACTGTAATTCCCTTCTCTTTACTTCCTGGCAGGAGTTCATGAGTTGCTTGACCAACAGAATGTGAAAGTGGAAATGTTCTGGAACTTCGAAGGCTGGGTTATAAGAAGCCCTGTTGTTTTTACCTTAGTCTCTTAGAGCATTTTCTGAGAGTCTTAATCCATGATATGTCTAATTATTCCAAGATTACTCAGCCTGAAATGATACATGTAGGTGCTTTGGTCAGTGGTTCCAGCTGTGCCCAGTCATCTGTGTTTTCCTGCCAAGGGGCCAGACATTTGAATGAAACCATCTTGGACACACCAGAAGAGACCATTGGCCAGCTAATATCTATCATTAAGTGACCTTGGTTGATGGTGCATGACACAAGAGAATCACACCATTGAACCCTCACCAGCACCCTAATTCTTTAAATTGTGATGCATAATAACGTATTTGTTGCTAAAAACCAATATATTTTTACACTATTATAGAGCAATAGAAAACAGAAATGGATATAGGTAGCAGAAGAAGGATGCTTTGTAAAAGAGACTTTAAAACCATATGAATTTGTCTGTGGGATCCAGCAGTGGGTGAAAGCTAAAAAGCTTGGAGGAAATTGTAAGGAAAGATGAGTATCTCAAGAAGACTGTTAGTGAAAGATGAAAAATTACCACAGATACTATTAGAAATGTTGATAGAAAAAGACAATTATTATTCATAGTAAAAAAAAATAGTTGAATCAAAAGCTAGATTTGGCAAAGGAGAGATTCAGGTGGTAGGGATTACTGTACTAACTCGTTTCTTTTAGCTGTTTTTGATAATATATGAATACATAAAGATGATATTAAAATTGAATCCTTCAATTTTAAGCAGAATTTGGAAGAGAGATAAATGAAATAGAACATAATAAATTTTATGAAGAAAAGATCTTCTTATTTTCAAAATTTCATATGGCAAAAAACTCTCAGAATAAGAAATAGACTCAAGTTAAAATCATGTCGAAGTGTTGCTTTAAAAACCCTTTATTGAGACCTTCAAGATGGTGGAAGAGTAAGAAGTGGAGATCACCTTCCTCCCCACAAATACATCAAAAATATATCTACATCTGGAACAATTGCTACAGAACACCTACTGAATGCTGGCAGAAGACCTCAGACTTCCCAAAAGGCAAGAAACTCCCCCACGTACCAGAGTAGGGCAAACGAAAAAACACAGACAAAAGAATAGTGATGGAACCTGCACCAGTAGGAGGGAGCTGTGAAGGAGGAAAGTTTGCACACACTAGGAAGCCCCTTCATGGGCAGAGATGGGGGTTGGTGGGGGGGAATTTTCGGAGCCGCTGAGGAGAGTGCAGCAAGAGGGGTGCGGAGGGCAAAGCAGAGAGATTCTCGCACAGAGCATCAGTGCCGACCAGCACTGACCAGCCCAAGAGGCTTGTCTGCTCACCCTCCGGGGCGGGCAGGGCTGGGAACTGAGACTCGGGCTTCGGAGGTCAGATCACAGGGAGAGGCCTGGGGTTGGCTGCCAGAACACAGCCAGAAGGGGCTAGTGCACCCCAGCTAGCCAGGAGGGAGCCCAGGAGAGTCTGGACCTGCATAACAGGCAAGAGACCATTGTTTTGGGTGCGCAAGGACAGGGGATTCAGAGCATGGCCTAAACGAGCTCCAGAGATGGGTTCGAGCCGCGGCTATCAGCGCAGACACCAGAGACAGGCATGAAATGCTAAGGCTGCTGCTGCAGCCACCAAGAAGCCTGTGTGCAAGCCCAGGTCACTATCCACACCTTCCCACATGGGAGCCTGTGCAGCTTGCCAGAGCCAGGGTCCCGTGATCCAGGGACAACTTCCCCGAGAGAACACATGGCGTGCCTCAGGCTGGTGCAACATTCCGCTGACCTCTGCCGCCGCAGGTTCACCCCACATTCCGTACTGTCTCTACCCCCAGGCTGAGTGAGCCAGAGCCCCCGAATCAGCTGCTCCTTTAACCCCGTCCAGTCTGGGTGAAGAACAGATGCCCTCAAGGGACCTATATGCAGAGGCGGGTCCAAATCCAAAGCTGAACCTCAGGAAGTGTGCGAACAAAGAAGAGAAAGGGAAATCCCTCCCAGCAGCCTCAGGAGCAGCGGATTAAATCTCCACAATCAACTTGATGTGCCCTGCACCTGTGGAATACCTAAATAGACAACAAAACATCCAAATTGAGGCGGTGGACTTGGGAGCAATGATTTTTTTTTTTTCCTTTTTCTCTTTTTGTGATTGTGTATGTGTATGCTTCTGTGTGTAATTTTGTCTATATAGCTTTGCTTTTACCATTTGTCCCAGGGTTCTGTCTGCCCATTTTTTTGTTCTTGTTTTTTTTTTTAGTATATTTTTTAGTGCTTCATAGCATTGGTGGATTTGTGTTTTGGTTTGGTTGCTCAATTCTTTCCTTCTTTGCTTCTTTTTGCTTATTAATTTTTAATAATTATTTTTATTTTAATAACATTTTATTTATTTATTTATCCCTTTTATTCTGAGCTGTGTGGATGACAGGATCTTGGTCCTCTGGACAGGGGTCAGGCCTGTGCCTCTGAGGTGGGAAAGCCGAGTTCAGAATATTGGTCCACCAGACACCTCCCTATTCCATGTACTATCAAACAGCAAAAACTTCCCAGAGATCTCCATCTCAACTCCAAGACCCAGCTCCACTCAATTACCAGCAAGCTGCAGTGCTGGACACCCTATGACAAACAACTAGCAAGATAGGAACACAACACAACCCACTAGCAGAAAGGCTACCTAAAATCATAATAAGGTCACAGACACGCCAAAACACACCACCAGACATGGACCTGCCCACCGGAAAGACAAGATCCAGCCTCATCCACCAAAACACAGGCAGTAATCACCTCCACAAGGAAGCCTACAAAACCCACTGAACCAACATTAGCCACTGGGGGCAGACACCAAAAACAATGGGAACCATGAACCTGCAGCCTGCAAAAGGGAGACCACAAACACAGAAAGTTAAGCAAAATGAGAAGACAGAGAAACACACAGCAGATGAAGGAGCAAGGTAAAAACCCACCAGACCAAACAAATGAAGAGGAAATAGGCAGTCTACCTGAAAAAGAATTCAGAGTACTGATAGTAAACATGATCCAAAATCTTGGAAATAGAATGGAGAAAATAAAAGAAATGTTTAACAAGGACCTAGAAGAACTAAAGAACAAACAAACAATGATGAACAACCCAATAAATGAAATTAAAAATTCTCTAGAAGAAATCAACAGCAGAATAACTGAGGCAGAAGAATGGATAAGTGACCTGGATGATAAAATAGTGGAAATAACTGCTGAAGAGTAAAATAAAGAAAAAACAATGAAAAGAATTGAGGACAGTCTCAGATACTTGTGGGACAACTTAAATGCACCAACATTCGACTTATAGGTGTCCCAGAAGAAGAAGAGAAACAGAAAGGGACTGAGAAAATATTTGAAGAGATTATAGTTGAAAACTTCCCTATTATGGGAAAGCAAAGATTATGGGAAAGCAAAGAGTTAATCAAGTCCAGGAAGTGCGGAGAGTCCCATACAGGATAAATCCAAGGAGAAACACGCCAAGACACGTATTAATCAAACTATCAAAAATTAAATACAAGGAAAAAAATTTAAAAATTAAAAAAAAGGGAAAACAACAAATAACATACAAGGGAATCCCCATAAGCTTAACAGCTGATCTTTCAGCAGGAACTCTGCAAGCCAGAAAGCATTGGCAGGACATATTTAAAGTGATGAAAGCGAAAAACCTACAATCAACATTTCTCTACCCAGCAAGGATCTCATTCAGATTCAACAGAGAAATTAAAAGCTTTACAGACAAGCAAAAGCTAAGAGAATTCAGCACCACCAAACTAGCTTTATAACAAATGCTAAAGGAACTTCTCTAGGCAGGAAACACAAGAGAAGGAAAAGTCCTACAATAACAAACCCCAAACAATTAAGAAAATGGCAGGAACATACATATCTATAATTACCTTAAATATAAGTGGATTAAATGTTCCAACCAAAAGGCATAGACTGGCTGAATGGATACAGAAACAAGCCCCATACATATGCTGTCTACAAGAGACCCACTTCAGACCTAGGGACACATACAGACTGAAAGTGAAGAGATGGAAAAAGATATTGCATGCAAATGGAAATCAAAAGAAAGCTGGAGTAGCAGTTCTCATATCAGACGAAATACACTTTAAAATAAAGAATATTAAAAGAGACAAAGATGGACACTACATAATGATCAAGGGATCAATCCAAGAAGAAGATATAATAATTGTAAATTTTCATGCACCCAACATAGGGACACCTCAATACATAGGGCAAATGCTAACAGCCATAAACGGGGAAATCGACAGTAACACAAACATAGTAGGGGTCTTTAACACCCAAATTTCACCAATGGACAGATCATCCAAAATGAAAATAAGTAAGGAAACACAAGCTCTAAATGATACATTAACCAAGATGGACTTAATTGATATTTATAGGACATTCCATCCAAAAAAAAGATACACTTTCTTCTCACGTGCTCATGTAACATTGTCCAGGATAGATCATAACTTGTGTCATGAATCAAGCCTTGGTAAGTTTAAGAAAACTGAAATCGTATCAAGTACCTTGTCCTACTACAATGCTTTGAGACCATATATCAATTACAGGAAAAAATCTGTAAAAAATACAAACACATGGAGGTGAAACAATACACTAATAAATAACCAAGATATCACTGAAGAAATCAAAGAAGAAATAAAAAAAATACTGAGAAACAAATTACAACAAAAACACAATGATCCAAAATCAATGGGATTCAGCAAAAGCAGTTCTAAGAGGGACGTTTATAGCAATACAATCCTACCTCAAGACACAAGAAACATGTCAAATAAAAACTTAACCTTACACCTAAAGCCATTAGAGAGAGAAGAACAGAAAAACCCCAAAGTTATCAGAAGAAATCATAAAGATCAGATCAGAAATAAATGAAAGAGAAATGAAGGAAATGATAGCAAAGGTCAATTAAACTAAAAGCTGGGTCTTTGAGAAGATAAACAAAATGGATAAACCATTAGCCAGACTCATCAAGAAAAAAAAGGAGAAGACTCAAATCAATAGAATTAGAAATGAAAAAGGAGAAGTAACAACTGACACTGCAGAAATACAAAAGATCATGAGAGATAACTACAAGCACCTCTATGCCAATAAAATGGACAACCTGGAAGGAATGGACAAATTCTTAGAAATGCACAACCTGCCAAGACTGAATCAGGAAGAAATAGAAAATATGAATAGACCAATCACAAGCACTGAAATTGAAACTGTCATTAAAAGTCTTCCAACAAACAAAAGCCCAAGACCAGATGGTTTCACAGGCGAATTCTATCAAACATTTAGAGAAGAGCTAACTACTATCCTTCTCAAACTCTTCCAAAATATAGCAGAGGTAGGAACACTCCCAAACTCATTCTATGGGGCCACCATCACCCTGATACCAAAACCAGAAAAAGATGTCACAAAGAAAGAAATCTACAGGCTAATATCACTGATGAACATAGATGCAAATATCCTCAACAAAATACTAACAAACAGAATCCAACAGCACATTGAGAGGATCATACACCAGGATCAAGTGTGGTTTACCCCAGGAATGCCAGGATTCTTCAATACATGCAAATCAATCATGGGATACACCCTATTAACAAACTGAAGAATAAAAACCATATGATCATCTCAATAGATGCAGGAAAAGCTTCCGAAAAAATTCAACACCCATTTATGATAAAAACCCTCCAGAAGTATGTGTAGAGGGAACCTACCTTAACATAATAAAGGCCATATATGACAAACCCACAGCCAACATCGTCCTCAATGGTGAAAAACTGAAACCATTTCCACTAAGATCAGGAACAAGACAAGGCTGCCCACTCTCACAACTATTATTCAACATTGTTTTGGAAGTTTTAGCCACAACTATCAGAGAGAAAAAAGAAATAAAAGGAATCTAAATCAGAGAAGAATAAGTAAATCTGTCACAGTTTGCAGATGACATGATATTACACATAGAGAATCCTAAAGATGTTACCAGAAAACTACTAGAACCAATCAATGAATTTGGTAAAGTAGCAGGATATAAAATTAATGCACAGAAAACTCTGGCATTCCTATACACTAATGATGAAAAATCTGAAAGTGAAATTAAGAAAACAGTCCCATTTACCATTGCAACAAAAAGAATAAAATACCTAGGAATAAACCTACCTCAGGAGACAAAAGACCTGTATACATAAAACTATAAAACACTCATGAAAGAAATTAAAGATGATACAAACAGATGGAGAGATATACCATGTTCTTGGATTGGAAGACTCAACATTGTGAAATGACTATACTACCCAAAGCAATCTACAGATTCAATGCAATCCCTATTAAACTACCACTGGCATTTTTCATAGAACTAGAAGAAAAAAATTCACAATTTGTATGGAAACACAAAAGACCCGAATAGCCAAATCAAACTTGAGAAAGAAAAACGGAGCTTCAGGAATCAGGCTCCCAGACTTCAGAATATACTACAAAGCTACAGTAATCAAGACAGTATGGTACTGGCACAAAAACAGATATATAGATCAATGGAACAAGATAGAAAGCCCAGACATAAACCCATACACATATGGTCACCTTATCTTTGATATAGGAGGCACAAATATACAATGTAGAAAAGACTGCCTCTTCAATAAGTGGTGCTGGGAAAACTGGACAGCTACATGTAAAAGAATGAAATTAGAACACACCCTAACCCCATACACAAAAATAAACTCAAAATGGATTAAAGACCTAAATGTAAGGCCAGAGACTATAAAAGTCTTAGAGGAAAACATAGGCAGAACACTGTATGACATAAATCACAGCAAGATCTTATTTGACCCACCTCCTAGAGAAATGGAAATAAAAACAAAAATAAACAAATGGGATTTAATGAAACTTAAAAGCTTTTGCACAGCAAAGTAAACCATAAACAAGATGAAAAGACAACCCTCAGAATGGGAGAAAATATTTTCAAATGAAGCAACTAACAAAGGATTAATGTCCAAAATTTACAAGCAGCTCATGCAGCTCAATATCAAAAAAAAAACAACCCAATCCAAAAATGGTCAGAAGACCTAAAAAGACATTTCTCCCAATAAGATATACAGATTACCAACAAACACGTGAAAGGATGGTCAACATCACTAATCAATAGAGAAATGCAAATCAAAACTACAGTGTGGTATCACCTCACACCGGTCAGAATGGCCATCATCCAAAAATCTACAAAACAATAAATGCTGGAGAGGGTGTGGAGAAAAGGGAACCCTCTTGCACTGTTGTTGGGAATGTAGATTGATACAGCCACTATGGAGAACTGTATGGAGGTTCCTTAAAAAACTAAAAATAGAACTACCATATGACCCAGTAATCCCTCTATTGTGCACATACCCTGAGAAAACCATAATTCAAAAAGGGTCATGTACCACAATGCTCATTGCAGCTCTATTTACAATAGCCAGGACATGGAAGCAACCTAAGTGTCCATCGACAGATGAATGGATAAAGGAGATGTGACACATATATACAATGAAATATTAGCCATAAAGGGAAATGAAATTGAGTAATTTGCAGTGAGGTGGATGGACCTAGAATCTGTCATACAGAGTGAAGTCAGAAAGAAAAACAAATACTGTATGCTAACACATATATATGGAATTAAAAAAAAGAAAAAAAAAGGTTATGAAGAACCTAGGGACAGGACCGGAAGAAAGACACAGACATACTAGAGAATGGACTTGAGGACTTGGGGACGGGGAAGGGTAAGCTGTGACAAAGTGAGAGAGTGGCATGGACATATATACACTACCAAATATAAAATCAATAGCTAGTGGGAATCAGTCGCATAGCACAGGGAGATCAGCTCGGTGCTTTGTGAACACCTAGAGGGGTGGGATAGGGAGAGTTGGAGGGAGGGAGATGCAAGAGGGAAGAGATATGGGGATATATGTATATGTATAGCTGATGCACTTTGTTATAAAGCAGAAACTAACACACCATTTTAATTATACTCCAATAAAGATATTAAAAAAAACCCTTTATTAAGACCTCAAAAAATATAAAAGAATATAGACCCTATACACAAACAAAAAGCTCTTTAGAAAGTATTTTAAGGTCATTGTCCCACAATAGTCTAATTCTTAGTCTTATCTAAAGACCTATATCAAAGAGATATGTGGATGTGTCACTGTCTAATGAATGGACTCCAACAAGATTCAGAGTAATCCTACATATTTTTAAGAGCATTGTATTGTCAAAAGTACCATCAATTTTTACTGAGTTGGAGACATTTTAAAGTTAAAAGCAGCACTGAGGCTCCCAAACATCTAAAGACAGGAAATGATCTAAGAGGTCTACTCAGCTGCAAATATGAGTTATTTCTTTTAGAAAAATTAAAGATTATCTTAGAAAACAGAACATAGAGCAGTAACAATAGAGCCAAAAAACTTGAAGAATTATTCCAAGAGTGCCTTAATAAAGTGACTGGCAACACGTGCCCAACAGAATTTCAGAATTGCTGTGCATCTGTGACTGCTGTATGCCTACTGCTCCCCTGCTTTTGAATCAGATGTAAATGGAAGTTATCCTTTCATGTGTCATAATTGTATATTGTGGTCAAAGATGCAACTGGAGAAGGGGTGTAGGTAATTGGTCTCTTTACTTCAAAGGTCTGAGAATTAAGAGGAATTGTACTTGAGGAACTGTGCCCATAGATACTCTCATCTGTATCTGGACCTAGACCTGATTTAGATGCTTAGATATAGGACTTTGAGCAAATGCTATAATAGAATGAAAGACTCTGTGCCTTGTAAGAGGTGAAGTTTGCATGTGACAGAAATGTAAATATATTATGTAAATGTAAAAATATTATGCTGGGCATATTATGCTGGGTTAATGGTAACCCCAAATTTTGATAATCTTCCCACTGAGAGGTGGAGTCTCATTCTTCTCCCCTTGAATCTCATTTCTCATTTGAGATTTGTTTTCCCCAATAAATACTACAGATATTATGTTTTGGAACTTCAAGGCATATGTCTTAAGAAGCTTTGCAAGTTCCAAATGGATTTCTTGACACTCTCAGCCTCAGATAAAAATAGATGTCCAACTACCCTGAGAGTGCCATGTAGGAATTCGCATGCTTAGATACATGTCTAAATTATCCATCAATAGTTCTAGCTGAGCTAAGAATAATATTCATATATCTAAGGAAGTTTCCTATATACATGTATATATAGGAAGGAGACCTCCTTAGAATTCCAGGTCAGACCATTAGCTGGCTAGCCTTCATTGTGTGACTTTCATTGCTGACACATGGAACAAGAGACTCATCCAGCAGAGCTTTGCCCATATTCCTGACTCACGACTCCAAATTGTGACAGATAATAGAACTGTTGTTGCTTTCAAGTACTAAATTTTGGGGTAGTTGATCATCCAGACACAGAGTATTAGAAAAGCTTAGAATAATAACAACTTTATTTGGCCTTTTAAATTTCTAATTGCTCCTACAGTACATGTAATAGTACCTGTATTTATATATAATACTCAAATTAAAAGTCAATACATGTATCTTATACCCCATTTTAAAACTATAGTAAAATTTAGCTTGATAAATTTAAAATAAAAAATTTGACAAAAAGCAGAAAAGAAGAATGGAAAATTAAGTACTGATGATTTAATAGAAGAGCTATATAAAAATTGATAGAGAAATAATTTAAAGGCGATAAGAATGGACTTAATTAGGGAATAATATCTACCTTATCTTACACAGAATGCCTAATTTATGTGTTACTTTGTAATAGTGGAAACATCTGGGTATAGCTAGAGAATGCATGTTAATTCAGGTCAAAGGAGTTACATACTCATATAGAAATGGAGAATAATTAAGTAAGTATTTTTAAGCAAAGGTCATTGGTCAGTGTGTGCTAAAGAATATTAATCAGATGATGCTCTTTAGTGTGAGTTAGCACAGAAAGAACATAAATGTACAGAAATAATTTTAAAATTACTACAATAAGTCAGGCAATTGATTGTAAATATCTCAACCAATGGAAATGGAAAGTCTGAAGCCTTTGACATAAATTATTTGAGTGTATCTTCATAGGTCCCAGTGACTGAATGAAGGTAATGACAAAAAGAGGGTTTTGAACTTGAGTCATCCAATGGAAGGTGATACCCTTATCAGATTTTGAAAGTAAGTGATGAGAGAAAATTTTGGGAAACACGAAATACTTAACTTCTCTTTTTCTCTCAAATATGATAAATTGTTTTTGTCTTTGTATGTTTCCTATTCTAAAGTTATCTATATTTAATAACTTGAAAAATAAATCATACAATTTAAATGATTTGAAATTAGTAGTATAATTTGAAAATTGTGAAATTTCTTTTATAAGAAATACTTTCCTAGTTTTATTTTGGGTTTTAAAAATCCTTTGAATATTTATATATATGCATTTTCATGAATGTGTACACCTCTTACTGGCTAAAATTACTGATATTTATACTTTGCAGACTAATTGCTCCTCTGAAGTCATAGGAAAACCATGTACAAACGGCTTTTCATTAAGTCCTATAAAGAAGCTGCAGCTTTGCCATTACTGATGAGATATTTAACAAAAATCCCTGACAAATAATATCTCTTTTTTCATTCCTTTGTATTTATGTGGCATCTTATTGATTCAAACCTCGCAATATTTACTGCACATCTGTTTTACATTTCCAAATACACAGAGTACTGCTTCATTCAAAGTGCTAGTCTTTACATTCTTTCTGCCTGATGCCATTACTGCATTTAAGAAGAGGATAGAAATCTAGTTGAATGGGTAACAAGAAAACAAGTGCATCCACAGCTGTATAATACTTAAACTTTATAATACATACAAAAACAAGTGCATCCACAGCTGTATAATACTTAAACTTTATAATACATACAAATAGAGTTCTCAAGCCCCTGCAGGATGCCTAAACACCTGGTAGATGAAATGGAAATGCAAAGTAGCTTAAATATTTTAATTCGTTTTGCTCAGAGAATCAGAATATGTAACTATATTATACAGTCATAAACTGAATATATGGGCTGCATAAGATATCTCCTCCTAAAATGTTCTTCAATAAATGGTGCCAGAGCAGTTTTAAATACCTGTCAACCTAAATTTGGTGGAGCTTATCAAGATGTGTTTAGTGACTGCAATCCATGCCTGTAGTGGACTGATACAAAAGGTTTTTTCTTTCTTCTTTTTCTTCTGTTAGAATAAAAATCTCAAGGACAATATGTTTGACAGAGGAATTTCAAGGAGTATATACATATATTATTTGAGGGACTGGTTTTCAGAAGGCATTCTGGGAACTATCTACACTATCAGTTTGTTTTGCAAGGGGAAGATAATGGTAACCATGTCATTAAATTTTTCTCTTTTCTTTCTCTGCATCAAATATTCTAAAAGCAGATATTGGGTGGAATGTTATCCTATAAACCCAAAGCTTGTTATCTGCTACACTCATGTTGTTAATCTGTCTTCAGTGTGTTCTATTCATCTACTATACTTTTCTACAAAATCCTTCCTTCCATGAAAACCAAAATAAACAACAAATAAGAGACAGGGCTAAATAGCCAACTGTGTCTCACAGAAGAAGCTAGAGTCCATGTCTATATCTTTGGCTTCAACCCAATGGCAACCATTGGCACCAATAATCCAGCTCTTAGAAATACGACTGCAGTTTCTTTTGAAATGTTATGGCCTAACATCTACTAATCTAGGAATATATAAACACCTGTCTTTTTTATTCCACATGCTATGTACAAACAAAACAAAACAAAAAATAGATTAGTCTCTCAAAACATAGTAAATATATATTTTTATGCTACAGGTGATACTAATGTATACATTATTATACACGATTAAACAATGTTTGCACATATGTTTTTATGTAAGGTATGTATTAACAAATGCATGTAAAATATATACCTAAGAAAATAAAACAAACATTCTAATTTATTTTTCTGCAAATCTAGTAGATTATCATGCATAGGATTTCTTTGGAAATCATTGCCCAATCAACCACAGCCTTTCCTTGGGGAAGTCACGATATATGAGATCATGATAAATTCACGATCTACTGGCTGGCAATTGGACAGATCAGAAAGAGAGAAGTCTTGCTTTTTTTATTGTGTTTGTAATGAAAAGATTTTCTTGCCATATAAGATTAAAATCCCCAATAAAATTACCCACAAAAATGGTTTTGCTTTTATTTTGGACCATCTGGTGACTTAATCATTATGTGTATTATTTTGTGTGAAAATGTATTTAGAAGTTTACGTATTAGAATCACAAACAAATATTTGGAATACGGTATCCTTTAAATCTGATATTTGTCTGTTAAAATAAACATATCTCTTATGCATCAAGATTGTTCAGTCCACATCCTAAATTTGTCAGAAGAAATGAACCATATACGGACTTCCGGGAAGATGGCGGAAGAGTAAGACGCGGAGATCACGTTCCTCCCCACAGATACACCAGAAATACATCTACGCATGGAACAACTCCGACAGAGCATCTACTGAACGCTGGCAGAAGACCTCAGACCTCCCAAAAGGCAAGAAACCCCCCACGTACCTGGGTAGGGCAAAAGAAAAAACTAAACAGAGACAAAAGGATAGGGACGGGTCCTGCACCAGCGGGAGAGAGCTGTGAAGGAGGAAAAGTGTCCACACACTAGGAAGCCCCTTCGCGGGTGGAGGCTTCGGGAGGCGGAGTGGGGGAGCTTGGGAGCCGCGGAGGAGAGCACAGCAACAGGGGTGCGGAGGACAAAGCGGACAGATTCCAGCGCAGAGGATCGGGCCGACCGGAACTCGCCAGCCGAGAGGCTTGTCTGCTCGCCCGCCGGGGCGGGCGGGACTGGGAGCTGAGGCTCCGGCTTTTGTCGGAGCGCCGGGAGAGGACTGAGGTTGGCGGCGTGAACACAGCCTGCAGGGCGTTAGTGCGCCGCGGCTGGCCGGGAGAGAGTCCGGGGAGAAGTCTGGAACTGCCGAAGAGGCAAGAGACTTTTACGTCCCTCTTTGTTTCCTGGTGCACGAGGAGAGGGGATTAAGAACGCTGCTTGAGAGAGCTCCAGGGACGGGCGCGAGCCGCGGCTAAAAGTGCGGAGCCCAGAGACAGACATGAGACGCTAGGGCCGCTGCTGCCGCCACCGGGAGGCCTGTGTGCGAACACAGGTCACTAGCCACACGCCCTTCCGGGGAGCCTGTGCAGCCCGCCACTGCCAGGGTCCCGGGATCCAGGGACAACTCCCCCGGGAGAACGCACAGGCGCGCCTCAGGCTGCAACTTCTCGCCGGCCTCTGCCGCCGCAGGCCCGCCCCACACTCCGTGCCCCTCACTACCCCCGGGCCTGAGTGACCCAGAGCCTCCGAATCAGCGGCTCCTTTAACCCCGTCCTGTCTGAGCAAAGAACAGACGCCCTCCGGCGACCTACATGCACAGGCGGGGCTAAATCCAAAGCTGAGCCCCTGGGAGCTGTGAGAACAAAGAAGAGAAAGGGAAATCTCTCCCAGCAGCATCAGAAGCAGCGGATTAAAGCTCCACAATCAACTTGATGTACCCTGCATCTGTGGAATACCTGAATAGACAACCAATCATCCCAAATTAAGGAGCCCTGTGGATGAAAGGCTCTTGGTGCTGCAGCCAGGAGTCAGTGCTGTGCCTCTGAGGTGGGAGAGCCAACTTCAGGACACTGATCCACAAGAGACCTCCCAGCTGCACATAATATCAAACAGCAAAAATTTCCGAGAGATCTCCATCTCAACGCCAGCACCCAGCTTCACTCAACGACCAGCAACCTACAGTGCTGGACATCCTATGCCAAACAACTAGCAAGACAGGAACACAACCCCACCCATTAGCAGAGAGGCGGCCCAAAATCATAATAAGTCTACAGACACCCCAAAACACACCACCAGACGTGGACCTGCCCACCAGAAAGACAAGATCTAGCCTCATCCACCAGAACACAGGCACTAGTACCCTCCACCAGGAAGCCTACACAACCCACTGAACCAACCTTAGCCACTGGGGACAGACACAAAAAACAACAGGAACTACGAACCTTCAGCCTGCAAAAAAGGAGACCCCAAACACAGTAGGATAAGCAAAATGAAAAGACAGAAAAACACACCGCAGATGAAGGAGCAAGATAAAAACCCATCAGACCTAACAAATGAAGAGGAAATAGGCAGTCTACCTGAAAAAGAATTCAAAATAATGATAGTAAGGTTGATCCGAAATGGACAATAGAATGGACAAAATGCAAGAATCAGTTAACAAGGACCTAGAAGAACTAAAGATGAAACAAGCAACGATGAACAACACAATAAATGAAATTAAAAGTACTCTAGATGGGATCAATAGCAGAATAACTGAGGCAGAAGAACGGATAAGTGACCTGGAAGATAAAATAGTGGAAATAACTACTGCAGAGCAGAATAAAGAAAAAAGAATGAAAAGAACTGAGGACAGTCTCAGAGACCTCTGGGACAACATTAAACGTACCAACATTCGAATTATAGGGGTTCCAGAAGAAGAAGAGAAAAAGAAAGGGACTGAGAAAATATTTGAAGAGATTATAGTTGAAAACTTCCCTAATATGGGAAAGGAAATAGTTAATCAAGTCCAGGAAGCACAGAGAGTCCCATACAGGATAAATCCAAGGAGAAATATGCCAAGACACATATTAATCAAACTGTCAAAAATTAAATACAAAGAAAACATATTAAAAGCAGCAAGGGAAAAACAACAAATAACACACAAGGGAATCCCCATAAGGTTAACAGCTGATCTTTCAGCAGAAACTCTGCAAGCCAGAAGGGAGTGGCAGGACATATTGAAAGTGTTGAAGGAGAAAAACCTGCAACCAAGATTACTCTACCCAGCAAGGATCTCATTCAGATTTGATGGAGAAATTAAAACCTTTAGAGACAAGCAAAAGCTGAGAGAGTTCAGCACCACCAAACCAGCTCTACAACAACTGCTAAAGGAACTTCTCTAGGCAAGAAACACAAAAGAAGGAAAAGACCTACAATAACAAACCCAAAACAATTAAGAAAATGGGAATGGGAACACACATATCGATAATTACCTTAAATGTAAATGGACTAAATGCTCCCACCAAAAGACACAGATTGGCTGAATGGATACAAAAACAAGACCCATATATTTGCTGTCTGCAAGAGACCCGTATGCTAACACATATATATGGAATTTAAGAAAAAAAAAATGTCATGAAAAACCTAGGGGTGAAACAGGAATAAAGACACAGACTTACTAGAGAATGGACTTGAGGCTATGGGGAGGGGGAAGGGTAAACGGTGACAAAGCAATAAAGAGGCATGGACATGTATACACTACCAAACGTAAGGTAGATAGCTAGTGGGAAGCAGCCGCATAGCACAGGGAGATCAGCTCGGTGCTGTGTGACCGCCTGGAGGGGTGGGATAGGGAGGGTGGGAGGGAGGGTGACGCAAGCGGGAAGAGATATGGGAACATATGTATATATATAACTGATTCATTTTGTTGTGAAGCTGAAACTAACATACCATTGTAAAGCAATTATGCTCCAATAAAGATGTTTAAAAAAAAAAAAAAGAAATGAACCATATAATTATGATACTTTTTAATATTAAATTTAATTTTTGAATTGTCAAAATATTACCACTTTTGATTAAAACTATGCTAAAATATATGTCACTTTTCCTACATTCTCAAAGAGTTTTAAATAACGAATAATATTCAATCATGACTTTAGAGACTATTCATATGTAGGGTTAAATAGGGTAATTTTGCCATTTTGACTATTCCTTAAACAATACTTTTGCATAATGTTTAGAGACTCCTCATTACTCTGTGTCCATAATATTACAGGAACTTAGGAAATAATTGAAGAGTGAATGAATAAATTAAGAAGCTTCATATAAAAAAATTATTTAATTAATTTTTCTGAAGGTGCAGAGCCAGCCACGGAGGGCAAAAAGTATGAAAGAGGGAAAGAATGAGTGCGTTTCTTGGTCAGAATTTGAGTTTACTTCAGCCAGCGTTTCTAATTTTTTCCTTCTTGATTCAGGTTAACTAAAACAATAAAACAAACAAACAAAAAATTGCCAGAGACAAAGTTTATGAGGCATTACTTTACCTGGGGTACAAGTACAACCCTAGGGAAGCAAAATTAAATTAAAAAGGAAAGTGAGGCAGGGAAAGGAGAAAAAGCTGGTTCAATGACACAAACCACCCCTAGAAAGCCCCTATGAAGCCACAACATTTTAGAAAAGTTGGTGAAAATAGTAGGAATGAGAATTTTTTTCTCCTAGCTCTTTTCCAATCTCCTGCTCCTAAATGTGTCTCAGGGGGAATTAATTTCCCAACAATTCTGCATGACGTTAACAGGCGCGTCTGGACAGAATCTGAACAAAGCCAGAGTTTCTGTCTTACTAGGAAAGTCAGATCTAGGTTGGAAGCTACTGTTCTCCTACTGGGAAAGGCTCAGTGGATGTCAAGGCAAAGCCATACACTCCCTCCTAGGGAAAGTTAAACAACTGGCAGTGTTCAGTGATGAGGCAACACATGTGGCAGCCAGATTTTACTGCCACAGAACACAGTGCAGACCATCATGGCAGCATTGCCATCGAGGAAGCAGCACAGGTGGCTGAGGCCAGGGTGGGCAATTGGGGCCGAGATTTGGGAGACACATAAATTGTTTCCGGACTACTCTACCTTCTTAAACCCTGGAGACTGCTCTTTATATTTCTGATTAATTTCTGTCTCTTTCATCCTTGATGTTTTGAGTTTGGACTTTGAATGTTCCAGAAAATCAAGCAAAGTAATAAATATCAGTTATTGAGCCAATAACATGTGATGAATACTAGTATGTTTATTAAATCACCACCACAAGCCCCCAACAGGTAGTTTTTATGCCATATTAAAGAAATGTGACTGCGACATAAGAATTTAAATAATATGCTCAAGGTTAATAGTTTTGTAATTTGTGACACCAAAATGTATACCCAGAACTTCTGAATAAAAGGAAAAGTCATGTTTTACAATTCTATACCGACATATCAAGAGTTGTTTTTGGTGTAATGCTTTTGAGCCATCTTAAGTAAGAAAGAAATTGCTTAAAATCACCAGCCTTAGATCTTAGATGTAAGTATATTTAGCTTCAGATACAATTTTAATAAGTTGTATGGTAGATCTACTCATAATGGCATCAACAAATAGAATGTTATCTTATAAATAAAGGGAGGGGGCAGATTTTCTAGTAATTGCCCATGCTCAAGAGGAAAAGCCAGAATTAAGAGAGAGTCCCTAATCAGTGTTTGGTGTTTGATGTTGTCTATATTCCATACTAACACTATTAAGATGCTTTCTGTGAGAAATGATGAGATGTATTTCAATTTTAATTCTTTCAGTTATAGTATTATGTCATAATTGTGAAGGTGATATTAGGTTGTTTTCATAAAATAGTTTGAGAACATTTTATTCTCAAATAGCTTTCTTATTTAACAATGTCTTATGAACCATCACAATGATGAAAACAATCACCAGCAGCACAACAGAACCCATGTACTTATGAATCTATGTTTGCGTGTTTGTATTTCAAGCTGAGAAGAACCCAAGAATAAACCCATTATAAAGCAGGCCATTTGAGTGATAAAGCAGATGTGTACTTTGCCCTAGATTGGGACAAGTCTCTGGAATCAGTAGTCACTGGCCCTCCATATTGCAAAATTCTAAGAGAGGATTTTCAGGGATGCAATATTTATGGAATACAACCTGAATAACAGTAACTGCCATACCTTCTATGATTACGTCCAGAGTAACTGCTTAAAAGAGCAGAAAGTGTCCAAAATTATAAATTTTATTCTAATAACTGGTTCAATTTTATGCATCTATTTTGTTAAGTGAAACACACATTTCCAGTAACATTCAAGCAATTGAAGACAGTATGTATTTCTGACAAAGTGATTATTAGTTATTCAATATCCTAAAAAGCAAAGAAAATAAGAATTGTGGCAGTGAAAATTTAGTTCCTTGACTTACAGTCTTTTTAACGAAAAGATAATTTTCAAAACAGTTAACGATGAAAGAAGTGTAAGCAAGTAACACAAGTTACTGAAAAGCTCATCTCTGCATCAGTATGAGTCTTTCTTCCCAAGTAAACAGAAAACATCCACACCTCTGTCAGCTTACTTAAGCACAGTACTGGAAACTCCTTGTTAGCTGAACATAACTGAAATTTTTCTTCGTTTAAATTCAAAATTAACTAACTGTATAGAACACTAGCAATCCAAACATATTTGTGTGTGTGTGTGTGTGTGTGTGTGTGTGTGTGTGTGTGTGTGTTACGCGGGCCTCTCACAGTTGTGGCCTCTCCCGTTGCGGAGCACAGGCTCCGGACGCGCAGGCTCAGCGGCCATTGCTCACAGGCCCAGCCGCTCCGTGGCATGTGGGATCTTCCCGGACCGGGGCACGAACCCGTGTCCCCTGCATCGGCAGGCAGACTCTCAACCACTGCGCCACCAGGGAAGCCCCAAACATATTTTTATATCCCTTTTAAAGGCACAGTTCTGTATTTTATTAATGTTCAAATAAAATTCTGATTTTCAACACAAACTAATACTGCCTTTCTCATAATAAACCCTTGAGAATCAAACTGCATTTAATCCTCAAAAAACTCAGTGTGTTTATTGTGAATTAATGCAATGACCCCAACCTCTGACTGAAGACTCTCTACTGGCAGGGATGAAAATTATTAATACAAACACTCAAAATTACTGTTAGAACTGCTTTGCTGGCACACATATTCAGAAATCTAATGACATTCTGGGGACATTGGGCATGTATATGTTTCTACCTCATGCAAAGCTAGACCAAGAGTGAATAGTATATGATTTCATCACAGTTATGGCTAAGATATTTAGCATTAATTTGAGAAAGATAATTTTCTGTATTATGTATACAGAAAAAAAAAGTAATTCTATACTTCAGTTTCAGGAATACAGCATCAAAAAAGCATAAGAATATATTGAGTGCTGAATTATAATTACTGATTATCCTGTAATTAAAGTTAAATTGTTAAACACCTGTTTGAATAGACACTATATGAAATTATTATCAGCTCTTTGAATTTTAAATGGAAAATATAATAAATGAAACCAAATATAGATTGCCCCCCTATGGATAAAAATGTTTTTCATCTGCTACAGATTGGTTGATACAAATATAAATTAGAAGGCACTCTAGTCATCATGTAATGCTCACAAAATAAGATTAAATATTGCCAGATTATTATTTTTTAAATTCAATTACTCAAAGATAAGTACCAAGAAAGCTAAAAAGAATCATTACCTCATAAGTATTTCAAATTCAATATTTTCAACAAGTATATAAAGTGTTAGGAATTTTATAACAGCAGAAAAGTAATGAAATGGAAATTAAAGTGGACTTGTATACATACTGTTAAGAAGTTTTTGGTGTTTAAATTCCAGAGGAGATAAAGTGAGTTTACTATGTTTTTGCTTCTTTATTTCTGACTGTTTTACAAAGCTAAAATGTATGTTATTTTAATTTTTGACATAAATTTGTACCTTACCTATTAAAAACAGAATATTAAGTTTGAAAAATAATTAGGTATTTTTATCTTCATTCATTAAATTGACATTTAAACATTTCCTCAATTAACTTTAAGTTCTGACAATGTACTTTGTACTTTATGTGGCTCTCTAAGGAGGAGCTTGGTTAGGAATGTTATGCTCATGCTTGAATATTTAATCTGCAGAAATATTTGAAGCCCTTGAGTCAATGAGGATATTCTAGTGAAACATACTGTTTTGAAACAGAGAAAATGTTGGTTAACTTTTTCAGAATGAAAATATCAAGTACAAAATATTTGTAGATATCTCTGTCCAAATGTACCTTGAAATTCCATAATGACCTAAGACCAAATACCTAAAGGGTTTTATTCAATTTCTTTTCTCTTGTGCTGAAGTATACCACTCCCATAGCTTGACAGCATGCAGTCTTAAATATGAGGGAAGACAAAATAAATGGCACAAAGTTATTAAGATTTTAGTTTTGTTTACTTGTTAGAAGAAGACAAATCATATAAAAGCTTTAGTTGGTAGAACTAATGAAATTAAACTAACCATTATATGTAGATATCTTGGACGTTCTCTAAATTACACATGATGTAGATAAAAAAATCATTATTTTTTATCAATATTATCCAAGTTATTCACCCTCTATAAGTAACAGGCATCAACACATAATGCAATATATAAATACACAAAGTAGACAGAATGCTGGAGAACAGAGTATGTGCTGGAAAGATGTAGAATTTGGAGATAATTTTGGAAAAGATACAGGAATGTTAAATCCAACTTACCCTTCCTGTGGGTCATACTGAAATGAAAACTGGCAGAAAGCAGCCTTTTATGCTTATGGAAAGTGAGTGTGGTGGTGAAGCAGGTGAGACAGTTTCCAACTAATTCACAATTTTATTTACATAAAGGTTTTGAGTTAGGTTCTTGAAATTAGCTATAGATTTGAATGCTTGACAAACTTGGCAGACTTTACGACTTACCTAACCTCTACACAGCAGTTTTTTCATCTGCTACATCAGATGTTTGTCACAAGCAATCTACTTGGCATGCATCACACATTTATTTAACAAATAATAGATAAATGAACACCATGTGCCAAATATTCAACTAGACATTGGGGAATAAAGTGGTAAAGAAAACCAGATGAATATGTATGCCTCCCATGTAATAGGAATTCATGAAATATTGGTTACATCGTCTCTGTGTTTATATTCAATAACTAGCTATTTTTCTTAATTCTAAAATTTCTTTTAGGAATATTGCTTATAAAAATAAAGTAGTGAGATGCTATCCAACATGTGCATGAACTCTATTTCTACATGAATTTAATAAATCCATAAATCTTTCATTTCTAAGGATAGAAGATATTTAATGCAAAATTTAAAAACTATACTTGGTATATTACATGTTTATTTTTACTAGCCAAGAATTCCTTTACTTTTATTAGAAATTAGATAAAAAAGGAAATACAGAAATTTTTATCTCAACCACAGGCAATTTCCCAGTGATAAAACTGAGGCTTAAGTGACAGAGTGACTTAACCAAGTTTCTTTGGAGTAGCATTCATTTTTAAATTACAATAATCAAGTAAACTTATTTTACTCTTTATAGTATAAAGGAACAAGTGAACAGAATATTAATTAATATAGTTCTAAATGTTTCTTTTAATCCCATTATATTACCCTAATGAGCTATGTCTCCTTGAATATAAACTTGCCTGATTAACTACAGAATACATTTCTGGGTGTATAGGTCATTCAGAAGTTCACAACTTATCTTTGTTGATGCAGTCCTAACACTGTCTAATTGGACAAATCCAAACTGTCTAACTGCAAATTGGTGCCATCAGAAAGACAATCATAATATGTATTAAATATAGCTAAAAGCTATAGCATGGTAACAACAGATGTTATATAGTCAATTTGGTGTTCTGAATATAAAGAAAAGTGAAGAAACTTAACAAATGGAGACCTGAGAAAGCAAATACAATCAGTGCAAGGAGACACATTGTGAGAGATTTGCCATGTTGGATTAGTCTAAGGTTTAATGCACTTGTCTGTATGATAGTCTAGATGAGAGCCAGTTCCTTTCTACCAGTGTGTGGGTAAAGACTCAAGCTATCAGTTTTACTCTTGAAATTATATTTGGTTTATCCTGATCTTCTTTAAAAGACACAGATTAAACTATTCCTAAGAGATAAGAGCATATTCTACCATGTCAACATTTTATTTTAATAATGTTCAATATCATCAAGCTACTTTTTGCACTAAGGAAAAAGGCATATTAGAAATACACATTACTGGGTCTTTTCCTTGTCTCTTTCTATTTAAAAGTGTGTTATTATCCCCTTTCTTGGATCAGTTATTATTGGACAGTTCCTCTAAAAATGTTCAATTTAACTTTGAGAAAGAAAAATTCCCAGGTTAAGTGTTCAGATAATGAACACAAAGATTGCCTTGATTATAACTCAAAGTATAAAGTAAATATCCATGAATCCATATTTATATAAATACACTGAATAAATAAATCAATGAGGAGGATAGACAAATGTCTTGTGCAGAAGAATTCCAAATAATTTATGTACATACACTGCCCTCAAGGAAGTGGAGCATAATTTCTCATTCTTTAGTGTGAGCCATACATAATGACTTCTTTCCAAAGAGTACAGTATAGAAGGAGGGAAAAAGAATAACTTTACAGTGGAAAAATCTGACAAACACTTCCTCAACCAGGTGATTAACGATATCATTAACAGGGATAAGTCATGTTGGTACCATGTACTCTTGACATGATGTGATGAAAATGGCTCTTTACTTCTATGGTCTCATTTCCAAAA
Source organism: Globicephala melas (assembly GCF_963455315.2). Taxonomy (NCBI): domain Eukaryota; kingdom Metazoa; phylum Chordata; class Mammalia; order Artiodactyla; family Delphinidae; genus Globicephala; species Globicephala melas. The sequence goes on from NC_083318.1 coordinate 8,527,042, forward strand.
GCTAAAAATCCTGTCTAATCATGAGAAAAATATCAGACGTACCCCAATTAAGAGATATTCTATAAAATACCTGACTATCTCTTCAAAAGGATTAAGGTCTTCAAAAACAAGGAAAGACTGAAAAACTCAAAGGGAAGAGAAGTCTACTGAGACATGATTAATAAATGTAATGTGTTATCCTTTATGGAAATGGATCAGAAAAAGAACATTAAGCATAATCTAAGGAAATCTGAATAAAATATAGACTTTAGTTAATAATAATGTATAATTATCCATCCATTAATTATGACAAATGTAATATGTAAGACGTTAAAAATAGGAGAAGTGGGCATGGCATATATGAGAAATCTCTTTACCAACTTTGTAACTTTTCTATAAATTTAAATTTATTCTAAAATCTATAAATATAATCCTTATCAAGATACCAATACATTTTTCATAATCCCTCCAATTTCTATGAAACCACAAAATACCTTGAATAGCCAAAGCACTCCAGAACAAAGCTGGAGATATCATATGCCCTGATTTCAAATTATATTACAAAGCTATAGTAATCACAATATTTAATTTAATTTATTTGATCACCCTCTGTTCCATTTGTGTCTAATTAGGAATCTGATTGTGTCTAATTAGGATCTAGTGAGAGAGAGCAAGAGAGAACACACTAGAGGGAAAGAATCTTAGGGTTGGGGGAGGAAGAAACTCTTTCCCCTACCATTAAGATGTAAACAAAGTGAGGGACCAATGAAAAACCTGACTGGTCCAGGTCAATAAATTTTTAAAAATTATTTTTAAATTTAGGAATCATGAACATTTGATCAATTAAGCCTTAGGACAGGAGGAGTAACACCAGACTTTCTGTGAACCACATCCACCTCCAAAGAAGCTCTTACGTCACAGAGGTTGGTAACATTTTCATTTCCTACTTTATTAGATGTACTTCATCTCTTCCTAAAAATTGTGTCTGGTAGAAATGGCTTCATTTAATTGAAAAAAAATGTGGGCTAAGTAAAATATTGTCATAAAGTCATTGAGCTTAGCTTTTGTCTCTCTTAATCTTATAAAGTCCTCTCCCCGACCCCCAGCCACCTTTTATTTTTATTTTGTTAGACTGACTTGTCAAAGAAATCCAGGCAGTTGCTATTTTCTGGATTGTTCTTATAGCTTCCTTATAGTGTTCTTTAGCAATTTTCTATCCTCTTGTTCTCCTATAAATGGGAAATTAGTTCAAAAGGCTCTGTTCATCAAAGGTATATATTTGTGGCTAAAATTTTCTATAGGTGAGTTACGTGGTCTATCTTTCATCACATCAGGAGTCACATAACATTAGAATAATCAACCAAAAATGAGCTGAAATTGACCACTGGGTTAGAATATTGACTGTCTGAAAACTTCATTATAGTTTCCTTTTCCTCTTCTATTGTGAAATCACTTTAATGACTTTAATGTTTTAGAAATGTTTGATAAATATTAAACAAATACATCTTATTGTTCTCCCTAAATTCTGTTCCATTCTAGCTTCCTCTTATTTAGCTTCATTTATGAGATCATTTACCCAGGCCCAACCATAGCCTTCACAGTCAGGCTGTGGGATGTGAGATTCTCTTTGAATTCTCTTCATCATGTCAAAGACAGACTGGAGTTAGTTATTTAAGATCTAGAGTTAATGCTCTAGCTTAGCACTGACACACTGTATTATGATGCAGATATTAAAATGGTAGTTCTGCATGAAGAGATTGAGGTTCTGCTTTTCTAAAAAGAACTCAGATGTTGCCAAGAGTGGTAGTCTGCTATTACATTTTGAGTAACAAGGTAGCAAGGTTCATATCTTTTACTTATCCATAAGAGATTAATTAGAGTATTACAGAGGGTACTTTGAAGGCAACTGGATTGAGTTCTGGGGGAACTGCTATCCTCTGCTTAGATGAGAGATGCCAAAGAGTATAGATGGTTAGGATAGCTCTCCCCATCCAGGGTTCCTGAAGAGTACATGGCAAAACTCTAGTGTCTATACCTACAGTGAGAACATAGATGATTTCAGGATAATCACATGGTAGCCACCAATAACTGATCTAGTTCATAGACAGAGAGATGAAGGTTATATCAGCCATAAAACTTAGCCACTGTCATAAGTAGGGTGAGCAGCCTGTAAAACAAGCAATATTTCCAGAGTGCAAAAACAATACAGTTGGGCTTCCCTGGTGGCGCAGTGGTTGACAGTCTGCCTGCCGATGCAGGGGACACAGGTTCATGCCCCAGTCTGGGAAGATCCCACATGCCGCGGAGCGGCTGGGCCAGTGAGCCATGGCCACTGAGCCTGCGCGTCTGGAGCCTGTGCTCCACAACAGGAGAGGCCACAACAGTGAGAGGCCCGCGTACCACAAAAAAAAAAAAAAAACCCAAAACATAAAACAATACACTTGTGTTATTCTAACATTTTCTCCCATCTAGGAGAGTTGTAATTCTAGGATAGTAGGAACCTCACAAGTCACAGTAAGCCAGCAAACCTACTCCCACCTCATATTCAGATACCATCTTGAAAGGAAGGTCACATTGTACTGGAGATCAGATATCAGAAAGACTGAAGATTTCTATAGAAAAATGGACTGTCAGTTTTTGAATGGGATGAAATAAGTTGTAGAAAAAAGAATAAAAACTTAAATATTCCCTCCGGAGAGAGACCTTCAAGATGGCAGAGGAGTAAGACGTGGAGATCTCCTTCCTCCCCACAAATACATCAGAAATACATCTACATGTGGAACAACTCTTACAGAACACCTTCTGAATGCTGGCAGAAGACCTCAGACTTCCCAAAAGGCAAGAAACTCCCCACATACCTGGATAGGGCAAAAGAAAAAAGAAAAAACAGAGACAAAAGAATAGGGACAGGACCTGCACCTCTGGGAGGGAGCTGTGAAGGAGGAAAGGATTCCACACACTAGGAAGCCCCTTCACTGGCAGACATCGGGGGGTGGCGGGGGGGGGAAGCTTCAGAGCCATGGAGGAGTGCACAGCAACAGTGGTGCAGAGGGCAAAGTGGAGAGGTTCCCACACAGAGGATTGCTGCTGACCAGCACTCACCAGCCTGAGAGAGGCTTGTCTGCTCACCCACCAGGGAGGGTGGGGGCCGGAAGCTGAGGCTCAGGCGGCGGAGGTCAGATCCCAGGGAGAGGACTGGGGTTGGCTGAGTGAACACAGCCTGAAGGGGGCTAATGCACCACAGCTAGCTGGGAGGGACTTCGGGAAAAAGCCTGGAACTGCCTAAGAGGCAAAAGACCATTGTTTTGAGATGCGAGAGGAGAGGGGATTCAGAGTGCTACCTAAATGAGATACAGAGATGGATGCTAGCCACAGCTACCAGCGGAGACACCAGAGACGGGCATGAGATGCTAAGGCTGCTGCTACAGCCACCGAGAAGCCTGTGGGCAAGCACAGGTCACTAGGCACACCTCCCCTCCCAGGAGCCTGTGCATCCTGTCACTGCCAGGGTCCCGTGATCCAGGGACAACTTCCTCAGGAGAACACACAGCGCGCCTCAGGCTATTGCAACATCACTCTGGCCTCTGCAACAACAGAGCTCACCCTGCATTCTGTACCCCTCCCTCCCCGCAGCCTGAGTGAGCCAGAGCCCCCTAATCAGTCACTACTTTAACCCCAACTTGTCTGGGTGGGGAACAGATGCCCTCAGGTGACTTACATGTAGAGGCAGGGCCAAATCCAAACCAGATACCCAGGAGCTTTTTGAACAAAGAAGAGGAAGGGAAATCTCTCCCAGAAGCCTCAGGAGCAGTGGATTAAATCTCCAAAATCAACTTGATGTACCCAGCAACTCTTGAACACCTGCATAGCCAATGAAACATCCCAAAATTGAGGCAGTGGACTTTGGGAGCAACTGTAGACATGGGATATGCTTTCTACATGTAATTTGTTTCTGGTTTTATGTTTATTGTAGCTTAGTTTTAGAGTTTACTATCATTGGTAGATTTGTTTATTGATTTGGTTGCTCTTTTCCTTTTATTTTTTAAATATATGGATACATATATATATTTCCCTTTTCTCTTTTTGTGAGTGTGTATGTGTATGCTTCTTTGTGTGATTTTTGTCTGTATAGCTTTGCTTTTACTATTTGTCCTAGGGTTTGGTTTCTCCTTTTTTTTTTTTTAATATACTTTTTAGTGCTTGTTATCATTGGTGTATTTGTTTTTTGGTTTGGTTGCTCTCTTCATTCTTTCTTCCTTTTTTTATTACTTTTTAATTATTAATAATTAAAAAAATTTATTTTAATAAGTTTACTTTATTTTATTTTATTTTTCTTCTTTTTTCTTACTTTTTTTCTCCCTTTTCTTCTGAGCCGTTTGGCTGACAGGGTCTTAGTGCTCTGGCCAGGTGTCAGGGCTGTGTCTTTGAGGTGGGAGAGCCAAGTGCAGGCAGGACATTGGTCCACAGAGACCTCCCGGCTCCACGTAATATCAAATGGTGAAAGGTCTCCCAGAGGTCTGCATTTCATCGCTAAGACCCAGCTCCACTCAATGACCAGCAAGCTACAGTGCTGGACACCCTGTACCAAACGCCTAGCAAGACAGGAAAACAACCCCACCCATTAACAGACAGGCTTCCTAAAATTATAATAAGGTCACAGACACCTGAAAACACATCACTGGATGCAGTGCTGCCCACCAGAAAGACAAGATCCAGCCTCATCCACCAGAACACAGGCACCAGTCCCCTCCACCAGGAAGCCTACACGACCCATTGAACATATGTTACCTGCTGGGGGAAGACACCAAAAACAATGGGAGATATGAACCTGCACATGCGAAAAGGAGACCCAAAACACAGTAAGTTAAGCAAAATGAGAAGACAGAGAAACACACAGCAGATGAAGGAGCAAGGCAAAAACCCACCAGACCAAACAAATGAAGAGGAAACAGGCAGTCTACCTGAAAAAGGATTCATAATATGAGAGTAAAAATGATCCAAATCTTGGAAATAGAATGGAGACAACACAAGAAACGTTTACCAAGGACCTAGAAGAACTAAAGAGCAAACAACAATGATGAACAACACAATAATGAAATTAAAAATTCTCTAGAAGGAATCAATAGAAGAATAACTAAGGCACAAGAACGGATAAGGGACCTAGAAGATAAAAGAGTAGAAATAACTACCACATAGTAGAATAAAGAAAAAAGAACGAAAAGAATTGAGGACAGACACAGAGAACTCTGGGACAATACACACACCAACATTCAAATTATAGGGGTCTCAGAAGAAGAAGAGAAAAAAATATGGACCGAGAAAGTATCTGAAGAGATTACAGTTGAAAACTTCCCTAATATGGGAGAGGAAATAGTTAATCAAGTTCAGGAAGCACAGAGAGTCCCATACAGCATAAATCCAAGAAGAAACATGCCAAGACACATATTAGTCAAACTATCAAAAATTAGATACAAAGAGAACATATTAAAAGTGGCAAAGGAAAAACAACAAACACACAAGGGAATCCTCATAAGGTTAACTGCTGATCTTTCAGCAGAAACTATGCAAGCCAGAAAGGAATGGCAGGACATATTTAAAGTGATGAAAGGGAAAAACCTACAACCAAGATTACTCTAGCCAGCAAAGATCTCATTCAGATGCGACGGAGAAATTACAACCTTTACAGACAAGCAAAAGCTAAGAGAATTCAGCACCACCAAACCAGTTTTACAACAAATGCTAAAGGAACTTATCTAGGCAGGGAACACAAGAGAACGAAAAGATCTACAATAACAAACCCCAAAACAATTAAGAAAATGGGAATAGGAACATACATATCAATAATTACCTTAAATGTAAATGGATTAAATGCTCCCACCAAAAGACACAGACTGGCTGAATGGATACAAAAACAAGATCCATATATATGCTGTCTACAATAGACCCACTTCAGACCTAGGGAAACATACACACTGAAAGTGAGGGGATGGAAAAAATATTCCATGTAAATGGAAATCAAAAGAAAGCTGGAGTAGCAATTTTCATATCACACAGAAGAGACTTTAAAATGAAAACTATTACAAGAGACAAAGAAGGACACTACGTAATAATCAAGGGATCGATCCAAGAAGAAGATATAACAATTGTAAATATTAATGCAGCCAACATAGGAGCACCTCAATATATAAGGCAAATAATAACAGCCATAAAAGGGGAAATCGACAGTAACACATTCATAGTAGAGGACTTAAACACCCCACTTTCACCAAAGGACAGATCATCCAAAATGAAAATAAATAAGGAAACACAAGCTTTAAATGATACATTAAACAAGATGGACTTAATTGATATTTATAGGACATCAAAAAACAAGAGAATACACATTTTTCTCAAGTGCTTATGGAACATTCTCCAGGATAGATCATATCTTGGGTCACAAATCAAGCCTTGGTAAATTTAAGAAAATTGAAATTGTATCAAGTATCTTTTCCAACCACAATGCTATGAGACTACATATCAATTACAGGAAAAGATCTGTAAAAACTACAAACACATGGAGGCTAAACAATACACTACTTAATAACAAAGTGATCACTGAAGAAATCAAAGAGGAAATTAAAAAATACCTAGAAACAAATGACAATGGAGACACGACGACCCAAAACCTATGGGATGCAGGAAAAGCAGTTCTAAGATGGAAGTTTATAGCAATACAATCCTACCTTAAGAAACAGGAAACATCTCAAATAAACAAACAAACCTTGCACCTAAAGCAATTAGAGAAAGAAGAACAAAAAAACCCCCCAAAGTTAGCAGAAGGAAAGAAATCATAAAAATCAGATCAGAAATAAATGAAAGAGAGGTGAAGGAAATGATAGCAAAGATAAATAAAACTAAAAGCTGGTTCTTTGAGAAGATAAACAAAATTGATAAACCATTAGCCAGAGTCATCAAGAAAAAAAGGGAGAAGACTCAAATCAATGGAATTAGAAATGAAAAAGAAGTAACAACTGACACTGCAGAAATACAAAAGATCATGAGAGATTACTACAAGCAACTCTATATCAATAAAATGGACAACCTGGAAGAAATGAACAAATTCTTAGAAATGCACAACCTGCCGAGACTGAAGCACGAAGAAATAGAAAATAAGAACAGACCAATCACAAGCACTGAAATTGAAACTGTGATTAAAAATCTTCCAACAAACAAAAGTCCAGGACCAGATGGCTTCACAGGGGAATTCTATCAAACATTTAGAGAAGAGCTAACACCTATCCTTCTCAAACTCTTCCAAAATACAGCAGAGGGAGGAACACTCCCAAACTCATTCTACGAGGCCACTATCACCCTGATAACAAAACCAGAAAAAGATGTCACAAAGAAAGAAAACTACAGGCCAACATCACTGATGACCATAGATGCAAAATTCCTCAACAAAATACTAGCAAACAGAATCCAACAGCACATTAAAAGGATCATACACCATGATCAAGTGGGGTTTATTCCAGGATGCAAAGATTCTTCAATATACGCAAATCAATGGACGTGATACACCATATTAACAAACTGAAGGAGAAAAACCATATGATCATCTCAATTGATGCAGAGAAAGTTTTTGACAAAATTCAACACCCATTTATGATAAAAGCCCTGCAGAAAGTAGGCATAGAGGGTACTTTCCTAAACATAATAAAGGCCATATATGACAAACCCACAGCCAACATCATCCTCAACAGTGAAAGACTGAAACCATTTCCACTAAGATCAGGAACAAGACAAGGTTGTCCACTCTCGCCACTATTATTCAACATAGTTTTGGAAGTTTTAGCCACAGCAATCAGAGAAGAAAAAGAAATAAAAGGAATCCAAATCGGAAAAGAATAAGTAAATCTGTCACAGTTTGCAGATGCCATGATACTATACATAGAGAATCCCAGAGATGCTACCAGAAAACTCCTAGAGCTAATCAATGAATTTGGTAAAGTAGCAGGATACAAAATTAATGCACTGAAATCTCTGGCATTCCTATACACTAATGATGAAAATCTGAAAGTAAAATTAAGAAAACACTGCCATTTATCACTGCAACAAAAAGAATAAAATATCTAGGAATAAACCTACCTAAAGAGACAAAAGACTTCTATGCAGAAAATTATAATAAGACACAGATGAAAGAAAGTAAATATGATACAAATAGATGGAGAGATATACCATGTTCTTGGATTGGAAGAATCAACTTTGTGAAAATGAGTCTACTACCCAAAGCCATCTACATATTCAATACAATCCCTATCAAACTACCACTGGCATTTTTCACAGAACTAGAACAAAAAATTTCACAATTAGTATGGAAACACAAAAGACCCTGAATAGCCAAAGCAATCTTGAGAACAAAAAATGGAGCTGGAGGAATCAGGCTCCCTGACTTCAGACTATACTACAAAGCTACATAATCAAGACAGTATGGTACTAGCACAAAAACGGAAATATAGATCTATGGAACAGGATAGAAAGCCCAGAGATAAACCCACGCACATATGGTCACCCTATCTTTGATAAAGGAGGCAAGAATATACAGTGGACAAAAGACAGCTTCTTCAATAACTGGTGCTGGGAAAACTGAACAGGTTCATGTACAAAAATAAGCTCAAAATGGATTAAAGACCTAAATGTAAGGCCAGAAACTATCAAACTCTTAGAGGAAAACATAGGCAGAACACTCTATGACATAAATCACAGCAAGATCCTTTTTGACCCACCTCCTAGAGAAATGGAAATAAAAAACAAAAATAAACAAATGGCATCTAATGAAACTTAAAAGCTTTTACACAGCAAAGGAAACCATAAGCAAGAACAAAAGACAACCCTGAGAATGGGAGAAAATATTTGCAAATGAAGAAACTGACAAAGGATTAATCTTCAAAATTTACAAGCAGCTCATGCAGCTCAATAACAAAGAAAAAACCCAATCCAAAAATGCGCAGAAGACCTAAATAGACATTTCTCCAAAGAAGATATACAGACTGCAAACAACCACATGAAAGAATGCTCAACATCATTAATCATTAGAGAAATGCAAATCAAAACTACAATGAGATATCATCTCACTCTGGTCAGAATGGCCATCAACAAAAAATCTAGAAACAATAAATGCTGGAGAGGGTGTGGAGAAAAGGGAACCCTCTTGTACTGCTGGTGTGAATTTAAATGGATACAGCCACTATGGAGAATTGTATGGTGGTTCCTTAAAAAACTATAAATAGAACTACCATACAACCCAGCAATCCCACTGCTGGGCATATACCTGAGAAAACCATAATTCAAAAAGAGTCATGTACCAAAATGTTCATTGCAGCTCTATTTACAATAGTCAGGAGATGAAAGCAACCTAAGTGTCCATCGACAGATGAATGGATAAAGAAGATGGGGCACATGTATACAATGGAATATTACTAGCCATAAAAAGAAATGAAATTGAGTTATCTGTAGTGAGGTGGATGGACCTAGAGTGTGTCATACAGAGTGAAGTAAGTCAGAAAGAGAAAAACAAATACCGTATGCTAACACATATATATGGAATCTAACAAAAAAAGAAAAAATCATGAAGAACATAGGGGTAAAACAGGAATGAACACACAGACCAACTAGAGAATGGACTTGAAGATATGGGGATGGGAAGGGTAAGGTGTGACAAAGTGAGAGAGGGGTATGGACATATATACACTACCAAAGGTAAAATAGATAGCTAGTGGGGAGCAGACGCATAGCACAGGGAGATAAGCTCGGTGGTTTGTGACCACATAGAGGGGTGGGATAGGGAGGCTGGGAGGGAGGGAGACACAAGAGGGAAGAGATATGGGAACATAAGTATATGTATAACTGATTCACTTTGTTATAAAGCAGAAACTAACACACCACTGTAAAGCAATTAAACTCCAATAAAGATGTTTAAAAAAAATAAACGAAAAAGGAGAAGTAACAACTGACACTGCAGAAATACAAAGGATCATGAGAGATTACTACAAGCAACTCTATGCCAATAAAATGGACGACCTGGAAGAAATGGAGAAACCTTAGAAAAGCACAACCTTCTGAGACTGAACCACGAAGAAACAGAAAATATACAAAGACTATCACAAGCACTGAAATTGACACTGTGATTAAAAATTTTCCAGGAAACAAAAGCCCAGGACCAGATGGCTTCACAGGTGAATCATATCAAATATTTAGAGAAGCGCTAACACCTATCCTTCTCAAACTCTTCCGAAATATAGCAGAGTGAGGAACACTCCCAAACTCATGCTACAAGGCCACCATCACCCTGATACCAAAACCAAAGATGTCACAAACAAAGGAAACTACACACTAATATCACTGATGAACATAGATGCAAAAATCCTCAACAAAATACTGGCACACAGAATCCAGCAGCACATTAAAACAATGATACACCATGATCATGGGTGGTTTATCCTGAGAATGCAAGGATTCTTCAATATATGCAAATCAATCAATGTGATAAACCATATTAACAAATTGAAGGAGAAAATCTATATGATCATCTTAATACAAGCAGAAAAAGTTTTAGCCGAAATTGAACACCCATTTATGATTAAAAACCCTCCAGAATGTAGGCATAGAGGGAACTTAATTCAACAGAATAAGGCCATATATGACAAACCCACAGCCAACATTGTTCTCAATGGTGAAAAACTGAAACCATTTCCACTAAGATCAGGAAGAAGACAAGGTTGTCCACTCTCACCACTATTATTTAACATAATTTTTGTAGTTTTACCCGCAGCTATCAGAGGAGAAAAATCAATAAAATGAATCCAAATCAGAAAAGAAGATGTAAAGCTTTCACTGTTTGCAGATGACATGATACTATACATAGAGCACCCTAAAGATGCTACCAGAAAACTACTAGAGCTAATCAATGAATGTGGTAAAGTAGTAGGATACAAAATTAATGCACAGAAATCTCTTGCATTCCTATACACTAATGATGAAAGATCTGAAAGAGAAATTAAGAAACACTCCCATTTACCATTGCAAAAAAAAGAATAAAATACCTAGGAATAAATCTACCTGATGAGAGAAAAGACCTGTATGCAGAAAACTATAAGACACCGATGAAAGAAATTAAGGATGATACAAACAGATGGAGAGATATATCATCTTCTTGGATTGGAAGAATCAACAATGTGAAAATGACTATACTACCCAAAGCAATCTACAGATTCAATGCAATCCCTATCAAACCACCAATGGCATTTTTCACAGAAGTAGAACAAAAAATTTCACAATTTGTATGGAAACAAAAAAGACCCCGAGTAGCCAAAGCAATCTTGAGAAAGAAAAACAGAGGTGGAGGAATCAGGCTCTTGGACTTCAGACTATACTATTAAGCTACAGTAATTAAGATATTATGGTACTGGCAGAAAAAAAGAAATATAGATTAATGGAACCCAGAGATAAACCCACACACATATGGTCACCTTATTTTTGATAAAGGAGGCAAGAATATACAATGGAGAAAAAATAGCCCTTCAATAAGTGGTGCTGGGAAAACTGGACAGCTACATGTAAAAGAATGAAATTAGAACACTCCCTAACACCATACACAAAAATAAACTAAAAATGGATTCAAGACCTAAATGTAAGACCGGACACTATAAAACTCTTAGAGGAAAACATAGGCCGAACACTCTATGACATAAATCACAGCAGGATCCTTTTTGACCCACCTCCTAGAGGAAGGGAATAAACAAATGGGACCTAAAGAAACTTAAAAGCTTTTGAACAGCAAAGGAAAACTTAAAAAAGATGAAAAGAGAACCCTCAGAATTTGAGATACTTTTTGCAAATGAAGCAACTAACAAAGGATTAATCTCCAAAATTTATAAGCAGCTCATGCAGCACAATATCAAAAAAACAAACATCCCAATCCAAAACTGGGCAGACCTAAATATACATTTCTCCAAAGAAGATATACAGATTGCCAACAAACACATGAAAGGATGCTCAACATCATTAATCATTGGAGAAATGCAAATCAAAACTACAACGATGTATCACCTCACACCAATCAGAATGGACATCATCAAAAAATCTACAAAGCAATAAATGCTGGAGAGGGTGTGGAGAAAAGGGAACACTCTTGCATTCTTGGTGGGAATGTAAATTGATGCAGGCACTATGGAGAACAGTATGGAGGTTCCTTAAAAAAATAAACATAGAACTACCATACGACCCAGCAATGCCACTACTGGGCTTATAGCCTGAGAAAACCATAATTCAAAAAGAGTCATGTACCACAATGTTCACTGCAGCTCTATTTACAACAGCCAGGATGTGGAAGCAACATAAGTGTCCATCGACAGATGAATGGATAAAGAAGACGTGGCATATGCATACAATGGAATATTACTCAGCCATAAAAAGAAACGAAATCGAGTCATTTGTAGAGAGGTGGATGGACCTAGTCTGTCATACCGAGTGAAGTAAGTCAGAAAGAGAAAAACAAATACCGTATGCTAACACATATATATGGAATCTAAAAAAAAAAAAAAAAAAAGGGTTCTGAAGAGCCTAGGGCAGGACAGGAGTAAAGACGCATATATAGAGAATGGACTTGAGGACATGGGGAGGAGGAAGTGTAAGCTGGGACGAAGTGAGAGAGTGGCATGGTCATATATATACTCCCAAATGTAAAATAGCTAGCTAGTGGGAAGCAGCCACATAGCACAGGGAGATCAGCTTGATGCTTTGTGACCACCTAGAGGGGTGGGATAGGGAGGGTGGAGGGAGATACCACAGGGAGGATATATGGGGATATATGTATATGTATAGCTGATTCGCTTTGTTATAAAGCAGAAACTAACACACCACTGTTAAGCAATTATAGTCCAATAAATATGTTAAAAAATAAAAACAAAGGAATAATGGACCTTCCCAATTTGGGGGTCACCACTGGGTTTGATCCTTTGAGGGATAGAGATTCCCTATAATATTTGTATTTAAATTTCCTACCAGCCCAATAAAATGGAAGCTCTAAAAAAAAAAAAAAATTCCCTCTGCACATTTGAGTTTTAGTGGAAGTAAATTTGTTACTTTTCAAAATTCATTATTTGTCTGAGGGTTAATCTAACAGAGATATTATCACAAATCTTTTGTACACAAACTTCATTGAGCATACAAATTTCATTAATTAAATGTATAAAATACTTTTCTTATGCATAAAATCTCCATTTTAATTTTTTTCTGGATACTTGGTCTGAAATTAAAGCTGTTGCAAATACAGGAATCATTTCAAACAACTGTTTTATTGTTTTTGTCACATTAATAGGATACAGTTCTTCTGTGCATCAGTTTGTGCACAGATTGTTCTGCTCTCCATCCAGCTACCACACCATATTCTGATTCTTTTTGAGGAAAATTCCTTGAAAGAATTGTCTACATCATTTGTTCTTACTTCCTCTCCTCCAGTACTTTCTTGAACTAGGTCAATTTTTATTTGATCCACATCACTCCACAAATTCATGTGTACGTCACCAGATGATATATCCAAAAATCAATCAGTTTCATTTTCTTTCTACTTTAATAGTAGTTTTTTCTTATCTCTTCATTGTATCCTTCATATCTTTGACCCCTAAAGTTTACTTATTTTGGCTTTTTATCTTTTTTTTTGTATCTTTCAAATAAAATATAAATTCCATTAGGAGAAAGAGTTTTGTCTGTTTTGTTTATTCTTGTAGCTTTAGCATTTAAAACTGTTTTTTAACACCTAGTTCATGACCAAGAAATATTTCTAATTTAAGGAATGAAGGAAAATAGTGAATGACTTGGCTTCAGGACAATGTTGTACTGAAAAGAAGGTACATATAATGGCATGTTATCCCATGCTCGCTTTTATACTCATTAATTAATGTTGTTATTTTGTCTAGACTATCATGTGTCTTTTGTATTAGCAGAAATAATTTTCCTAGAAATTAGGAATGGAATATATTGTAAAATGAAATTGTATAATTTAGACTTGAATTTTCTTAAACTATATTACTTTTCAGTGGTATAAATTAAGTGCATAATTAATTAGCTGTGTAGACCAATTCCAGGATGACACCCATATATATTTACCTCATGGAACATAGGCAGAGGTCGGAACAAACATGTGAACCAACAAATTTTCTCAGCATGTATTATTGCTTCATTTTCAGTCATCCCAGGAACAGAAAATGTTCTTCTACACAACTGATTTCTGAATAGCTATCAAAGGCAAAACAAAACATCTTAACATTAAAGTTCCTCCCCAAAGTTATATATACATATATGTATAAACATTTGTACAGTTTGTTTTCTTGACAGAATGTGACATAAAAACAAGTGTCATCAAATTGATTTAGTATCACATTCTAGAGAGGTGCTGATATCTATTTTCTGAGCACTTTTTAGGTTTAAACTAAATCTAATTTGCCTTACAATTATCTGTTTGTTAAAACAAGATGGAAATGTTTATATATTTCTCCTGTATATTTTTGTTACTTCACTTAAATTGTTGATTTTATCAAATGTTGGCCTTTTCATGGAACTAAGAAGATGAAAGAATATGTATATTTCAAAATAAACAGTACATTTTCTTGTTTCTATTTGATATTCACAGTTCTTCATTTTCTTTGCTATGCTATATAATAGCTAAACATACTTTGATACTTTATAGATAAAAATGTATTAGACTTAAGAGAGTTATTTAGATTTGCTTAGCATATCAGAATATATATCAACTCCTGAGTTCACAAAATTTACCAAAAAATTAATGAAAGTGAAAATAGCATTTAAAAATTCACAATTAACGAAATTTAGAAATCAAGGAACTCTAAGAAGTCATTGGTATTGTTATATTTTAACTGCAATTAAAGTTTATTTAGGTTTAAACTACTGTAACATTCCAGTCTAAATTGGGGGTAGTATATTATTTCAAAGTTTATTACCTGTAGTTACTTCCAGAGTTCCAGGGAGCAAAGATCAGCTTTACATAGGTTATAGTTGACTAAGCATAAGAATGAGCTTGAGTATAAATGAAATGCCCTTATGGTTATAAGCAAGAATGACCCAACTTTTCTGACATTTACTGCCTTCTACAGTTTTGCAAGCCTTTTTTCTCTGCTGGATTTCTTTGCAGCAGACACAGAGTAAAATTTCCCAAGTGATTATTTCTTTTTTGAACTGATACTACAAAAGAGCAACTCCATTTTTTTTAAGTGCCATGGGTTTTTAACACACAGGCAATGCTGAAAACATAAATGTCTATGCAGAAGTCACCTTCTCATGCCCTTTATTGATATATATTGGCATCACAGGAAATGTAAATAATAGAAGGGCGGTAAAGACTTAGACAGCCTCAAAGTAAAAATGCACCCTGCTAGCAACTTGTTTTCTATGTTATTGAAGAATAAGACTAAGTGGAGAAAAGGCATGTGGAGATCCAGGCACTTTTAGAATTTAATATAGAGTAAAACAGAATAGTAAGACAAGGTGATAAAATGTCAACTGACATATGCTAGAACTTGCCATTTATTTCTTAAATGATGGTTGCTTCTTTTAAATAATTTTTATCTTGATGGTAGGTAACTAAATAGAACTTCTTCCTAAACCTCACAGTCATTGCATATGTGTTTGTGTAGATAGTTGTCTAAATATTCATAATATCAATTAGAAATTATTCTGAATATAATACATTTTAAATTTCTATGAGATATAAACTTATAAGATATATTGTATTCAAATTGACTATTCTAGTAGATTGTTTTTCACATATTTATCCCTCTATAATTAAAATTTTAAGCAAATTATGAAAGTAATATTTAAACAGAGTTAAAACATTTAGATCAGTAAAACAACAGTTCCCTCCCTTACTCTTTTTTACTTTTAGTCTCACTGCTCAGAGACCATCACATTTAATTACGTATTTCTGTTCTTAACACTTTGGCTTGTCATTTCATCTCTAAATAATATGGAAATTTTATTATTTTTTTGATTTATCAGAGCTAGAGATTATTGATTTTGTTTTCACATTATCTCTACATTTATGAAGTCACTATTTTTGCAATGACCACATCTGGAATGTGAGACCACATGCCAGAAGTTTCATTATTTCTGCTAGAAATCATAAAAAATATGTCTCATTCCTCATTTTTTAGAATAAAAATAAAAGTATGGTTGTCCTTTCTTCCATCTCTCTTTCACATTCTAGTTTTCTACCTTTAAGAAAAGAAAGGAAGAAAGAAAGAAAAGAAAAGAAAGAAAGAAAGAAAGAAAGAAAGAAAGGAAGGAAGGAAGAGAGAAAAGGAGAAAGAAAGAAAGAAGGAATGGAAGGAAGAAAAAGAAAGAAAGAAAGAAAGAAAGAAAGAAAGAAAGAAAGAAAGAAAGAAAGAAAGAAAGAAAGAAAAAGAAAGAAAGAAAGAAAAAAGAAAAAGAAAGGAAGGAAGAAAGAAAGAAAGAGAGAGGGGTTTCCCTGTGGCACAGTGGTTAAGAATCCACCTGCCAGTGCAGGGAACACGGGTTTGATCCCTGGTCTGGGAAGATCCCACATGCCACGGAGCAACTAAGCCCGTGTGCCACAACTACTGAGCCTGTGCTCTAGAGCCTGTGAGCCACAACTATTGAGCCCACATGCTGCAACTACTGAAGCCCATACGCCTAGAGCCCATGCTCTGCAGAAAGAGAAGCCACCGCAATGAGAAGCCCACGCATTGCAATGAAGAGTAGACCCCTGCTTGCTGCAACTAGAGATAGCCCGCGTGCAGCAATGAAGACCCAATACAGCCAAAATAAATAAATAAAATAAATAAATAAATTTTAAAGAAAAGAAAGAAAGAAGGAATGGAGGGAAGAGAAAGAAAGAAGGAAAGAAAGAAAGGAAGGAAGGAAGGAAGAAAGAGAGAAAGAAAGAAGAAAGGGAGGAAGGAAAGAGAGAGAGGGAGGGAGGGAGGAAGGAAGGGAGGAACTTTTATACTGTCAATTGAGACCTTTTTATATCTGTTATAGGGTAATTATTTTGTCATTTACCTTTAAAGTTACAAAATTAAAAACCAATAAACAGCATAAAATAATTTTTATAATGCAAATATCATTTAATGCTGCACTGAGTATTTTCTTATGAAAATATTTCACTCTCAAGGGATCCATTCTGAACCACTCAAGGAAGAGTTTTCTAACATCAAGTTGAAATTGATTTTTTTTCTTATAGTCTTCTAGTCACTCAGAATCATGCTGTTACTTAGTTTGTTTATATATAAACCATACTTTCCTTTGATTTTCTTTTCATTTTTTTTGTTTCTAAATACTTTTTTAAAATTCAAATTTTACTTTTACAACTCAAAGTTTTTTTTATCTTTTTCATACTCATATTTTTCTTTTTCCTTGAAGTGTTCTTCCTCATGTCAGTACTGGTCTGCTCCAAATCACAGCTTTTCCCCGTAGTTTTTCCCTAAAGCTGTTTATCTGGAAATTGTTGCTCATCTGGAGCTTCCTTTCATGGTTCTGCTAGTTCCTGTATCCATGCCTTTTTCCTTTGGGGATTTACCTTCCATTTGACTGTCCTAAACCCTAACACCCTAAGAGAAAAAAATGCTTTGGCGGTAATGTTTCCTTTTTAGCAGGTCTAAAATATCTTTGTTCTGCAGCTACACTTGCCTGATAATTTGGCTAGATAGGGAATGCAAAGTTAAAATCTATTTTCTTAAGATTTGAAAAGTTATTATCTCTTCTTTTAGTTTCATAACAGTTTGATCTTTACTTCTTTGTAGGTGACTAGATTTTCCTCAAAAGAATTGTTTCCTCTCTCCATTTTTAATTTTAATAATTCACAATGTTTTGAGTTTTTAAACATCCCTACAGATTCTAATCAGTGTTTGTTAGGGATGTCAATTTTAGATTGTGTTCATTTTAACAAAAAGTCATTTTAATATGTAATATATTTGATAAATTCTTCCTTTCCATTTTCCCTCTTCAGTATTTCTGGCCTCCTTAATATTTCTTTGTTGGATTTCCTAATAACTTCTCTATGGCATTTATCTTTTACCTAACATGCTCTCACTTTTATTTTTAGTTCATTTTGGTAATCATGAATTTTTGTATTCTAAATTTTCTATTGATTTCTTCTCATTGTTGGCAATGTATTTTTAGTTTTCTTCTGGAATTGGTCTGTTGTAGTAGATTTGTTTTCTTGTCCTTTGAATCCAAACTCTACACAAAATTCTTTGAGGACAATAATTGGAAGCTACCTTTTTATTTGTTTGCTCATGTTAATTTTAACATTTTCTCAGTACCCCAAATTATCACAGTATGCTTAGATTCTTTTACTTCTTACTTTTTCTTTTACTTTTTTTTTAAATAGGTCTTTCTCTGTCATGTTGCAGATTTTCTCTAAATGCTTAGTGATTCTGGTTTATCCACAGTTATTTGAATAAGACTCTTCAGATTTTAAGTGCATAAATGAATAGAGTTGGTCAGCTGGTTGTCTTTGCTTTTGGTTGAGCAGATAAGCAGCCAGCAATGACACTGAGGGACACATATATTTCAGGAACACAAAGGGTCACCTTCTTGGAATTTGTGCTGGATCTTTTCTGTTTGCTTTTCCAGCTCTTCTCTAGACCCCTACACCTACTACATCAGCCACAGTCTTGCTAGTTCCGGTACACTCCTCCTTCCCCTTGCCCCTTCAGGCCTCCAGGTGACCAGGTGACTACAGTTGCAGGATGTTGCCAGACTGAGGTACTTCAATATCTCTAATTGGTTTCATTAATCCTGCCAGCACCTCTGTGGTTAGTGCCTTCAATACACTTTCCTCCATTACTCTGGTGGAACGTGCCATATGTTTCCTGACAGATTCCTGATAGAGTATCTAACACACAAAGGATCTGACCTAGTTCTACCATGATAACTAAGTCAATCTGTAAAGAAAATAACATTGCATTTTTTTGACGTGAGATTAAGCCATCCTAAAATGCAGACCTTCAACTAACCCCCCCTCCTGCCCCCGATTCCCGCCACTTCCAACCTTATTTTTCCCTCTTCTCTCTACAACACATGGATTCTCCCAGAATGGATCTTCTGGAGTACTGCAGACAGGTTTGCTCTCTCTCTCGGCTGCAGCCCTCTCAGAACATTTTCCAGACTGGATCTTCCTCAGCTTTGCTCCCACAATAGTTTTTAATGGGATACAAGAGGAGAAGAAAATATTGTATTTGTTCTATTTGCCTCACTAAATGGAAAAATCCCTCTTCCTCCAGTTTACTTTAAATTGAGACATAAGATGCCATTTCAATTTTATTAAAAAGTATATAAAACACTTATGAGGTACAAAATGTAATCTTTATACAAATGTATGCTGTGGGAATTCTCATTCCCATTTTCTTACTCTTTGCCCTAATATCCTCTAGTTCATATTGGTAAAATTTGTGTTAATTTCTCCTTACTCCTTACAGTATTTCTTATTGCAAAAATAAACAAAGATATATTAAGGTCTATTCTACACAAATACTAACATATGTACACAGATGTGTCTATATTTAAATTAAAAATCCTTGAAATCAATTTATTTCAGTTTATAGGTTTTATTTCATTTCATATTTATAGGTTATTATACTAAGTATTCCATTGTGTAGAGATATACTATATTTTATTTAAACTTTTCTTTAGTAATGGGTATTTGGTCTGTTTACAATATTTATCTGTACAAAACAAATTTGTATCTTCAGGTGTGTAAATTCGAGGAGGATTATTAGTAGTATGATTGTTGGGTCAAATTGTAAATTGGTACATATAGAGAGAAAGAAAGATAATCTTGTTACATGTCAAATTAATCTCTGCAGGAGTTGTATGATTTTGAACTCCCACAGACTCCCAGCAGAATGTTCTGTTCAATTTCTGGATTTGTGCCAATATGATAAATGAGAACTAGTATTTCATAGCATCAATTTGCATTTCTCTTATTATGAATGAGTTTGGGTATTTTTCATAATTTAAAGATCATAGAATAGTAATGAATAGAGGAATAAGTTAAAAATAAATCATGAAAAGCAGTTATTAAAATTGGTGCTTATAATATTAATTTAAGTCATAAGAAGATTTTAATGATATATTAAGTGATAAAGCCTTATAAAGCTGTAAACTATTCTTAGCCTTAAAAGTCTATCTTTTAGGAATGTGATGACCACTGTAGATCCTTCCTTAGAGGTGTGCAGATATAAGCAGAAAGAATAGTAGCCCTTTTCTTAAAATTTTATTTAATTTGTAGAAATAAATGTATATATTTCTTATAAATTTAAGAAAATGTTACTTATAGAATGATCACATTAAAAATATGTTCATTTTTAAGCATACGCATATACATGTTTACCTGTGTTAAATTCTTAAACAACAAAAAGTATAAACTAAAATGTTAACCATGATTATCTCTAAGTTGTTAGGATCAAAAATGACTTACAACTTTTAAATATATATATTTTTAATTTTCCTATGATAAACATCTATTTTTTATGATAAGAAAAATAATTATTTTATTTTGATAGAAAATCAGAAATTGAAGAAGTTGATATCACTGACCTTGATTAGTTTTCTAAAGATTTGAACTTTTACATAAGCTGGGTCATATTTCAGTGTTCTTCTATTAATTATTTTAAAAATTCTCTTGCTTTACATCTTTGGAAAATATAACCATAAATATTAATTAAACTTCAGGAAAAAATTTGTCCTAGAATTAACCAGCAATAAGCTAAAGTTTGTACTCTATATAGTCTTGTTATTGTTTTCCAATTTGCTTCTGAAATGTTTAGAAAGGTGAATTACTTCTTCAACAATTGTCTTTAGAATTTTTCTACAACTTTTTGAGGGCAGGGTCAACCTGTTCCTATTTTTTTCTTCAGAGTCTAGCTAAATATATCAAAAGTAATACATATTCGATAAATATATTTAAATTAATAAATGGACAAATATTTAAAGGAAGAAATCAACACCATAAAATACACTAAATATGCTAAATCATTCCAACTTCTCTTACCAAGTATGAACCACCACAGATTAGATATATGTGCTTTCACATGTAAGATATTTTTTTGAAAGCAATCTCAGTGAATTGACATATGTGCTAAATATGAGTATCTTATTCACTAAACAAATTTTTTACTAGTTTCTATAATCTGATTCTGTACTAGAAATTGGACATATACATTGAACAAAGGAGGCATGGTCTCTGCCTTTCTAGAATTTAAACTCTATGGAAAAGATATACAAAGCTAAACAAAAGACTAATCACAAAAAATTTAAATCATGATAAATAAAAATAATAGTGTAAATTAAAGAAAACAAATATGTTTTAGATTTGATGGATTATGAAGGCCATTGAATTTGGATATGTTATGTTACACAGAAATATTTAACTGATACAGACATTATTTGAAAATTCTACCAAAATTGGTAAGATTATTTTGAACCTCTTTACAGAAAAATAAAGTGAACAAACAAATGTAGGAATGAAAAGAAGACATAGCTAAAACTACAGAAAGCTTTTAATAATTTATTATGCAATATACAGCAATTTAAAGAAAATATATTCTAGAAATTAAAAGTAATAATCTTCCAGCAACATATAAATTGCCAAAAAATATCCAATAGGAGAGTGCTTGAAAAAATTACAATAAAAATTAGAATTTTAAAAGGATTGATGAGCTCTATTAAAACTGTTACTAGGAACGGATGGTTTTTCTAATTTCTACTTAATTATAAAGAACAGATAGTCCCAAAGTTATTTAAACTTTTCCTGATCATAAGGAATGATCAAAGTCTCCTCTATACATGCTTTCAAGTAAGCACAGCTATAACTTAAAGAAAAAACTTGTATAAGAGGATGAAAAGAAAGTAAAATCATAGGTTGATTTCACTAATGGATATCAACACAAAATTCTAGGTAAAATATAATCTGCATCACCTATCAAATAATACAAAGTATAAACCTTTATGAATGAAGAGTATTCATTCTAGGAATCCAAGATGTTTAAGTATTAGGAAACATCAAAATAAGCTATTATAGTAAACACACACACAGAGTTATATAATTGTCAAAAATTCTTGATAAATATCAAACAACCATTAAAATGTCAATAATTCTTTATTAGTAGGGAGAACCTAAAATAGTAATCATAATGAGTTATAAAAATTAAAGTGAAAAAAGTTTAAACATCTAGGAGTAAATTCAACAAGAAAAGTAAACAATATTAAGAAAACTCTAAAATCATATTTAAGGTCCTAAAGGAATTTCTGAATAAAACAATGTATAACTTGACTTAGCAATTGGATATTTAAATATAAAATTGCCAAATTAAAAAAAAATATCTGTGCATATATTTGCTTGTATGTACTTAGCACTATGGTAACTATAACCTATGATATAAACTTTGTTTTGTTTGTTTATTTCTTTGTATTTTATGCTGTCTTGACCCAGTTTTGAGGCCCTGGCTAGGGGCAGGTCAGTTACCCTGACCTAATTAAGAAACAGGTGACTTTCCCCACTACTTCACCATATGACAGCCCAAGTTTACTATGACCTTAATGCTGTGGTCTCATACGTTAAGGGTCCCGTATGCAATAACCCAATACTATTAAAATTTCTAACTCAGTCTAATCACCAATCAATAAAAGTTTTGCTAGTATACAATGGCTAATAAGTTCTATTCAGTGTCTATTTCAGTAAACTTTTTCAACCACAGTTTGCTTTCATATCTGAAGACACAATACATCTTTTCTAGGCTACACTCAGGAGAACTCAGGAAATTTGCCATCATACACTGTCTTTGCAGATAAGATTTTAACTATACTCACCTTTTCCTGGGAACAAAGGTATGACATTACATTGATGACATTGTCCTCCAAAAATGACAAATGCTGAGGCCCATATTCCATCTAGTCTGGCTAATACAAGTCAGCAGGCTAAAAACCTCTCCAACTTGCCCAGCTCCATATAAGGGTATAGAAAAATGTCAATTAAATATGGCTCTTGAGATATCATTGACAAATATGGCAAGAAGGGCATCAGTGAGAGTTTAAAGCATAAATAAAATTGTAGTGGGTGGAATAATAAATATACCAGAGCATACAGAGTCAGCATATCTGGTTTACCTTTTGAACATTTTGTAAAGAAGAAATGGTAAAGTATTTGGAGAATAATTTGTGCTCATGAGATATTTTCTTATATGAGACAATATTAACTTAAATATGAATGTTGTTGGAAATGATTTCATAAATTGTGGGCACTGATGAGTTGGAAGAAACAAGGATTAATGGCGGGAGCAGGGTGCTATGGAAGGAGAAAGAGATGGTATTTAGAGTGATAACACCATGTGTGGAAAAGGATTTTGACAAGGGGATAGTGGTTTCCTTCATTCTGAGAGAAGAAGGAAGGAGTCTATGTAGGTGCATTTTA
Source organism: Globicephala melas (assembly GCF_963455315.2). NCBI lineage: Eukaryota > Metazoa > Chordata > Mammalia > Artiodactyla > Delphinidae > Globicephala > Globicephala melas. The sequence continues at coordinate 8,550,503 of NC_083318.1, forward strand.
TAATTAGATTTGATTGTAGAAAAATGAGAAAAATGAAGAATGCTAATTTCTCAAAGACAATATAAGGTAAGTCATCAGCTAGTGTGTATGTGGAAGGAATTTGAGATGAAAGGAATAGGAGATAGAAAGAAACCAAAATATAAGGTTGTCTTTTGAAAAGCAGATAAAAAAATCTAAAAACTGTTCTAAAAAATCCTGAAATTACTGAGGACATTTTTTACGTTAGTAATTCTAATGGGAATATACATATACATGGACAAATATATATACATATATATATATAATACATATGTCACCCCCCCAAACTATATCCTGCTTATAAAATAATTTTATGAAATTACTTAGATGGAGTGGGAAGTGCTTTCAGTATAGAATATTTATTGTTGAAGGCATGTTGTAGCTATGTGAAATAAATATAAAATTAGAAATTTGATTTTTTACATATTGTCAATGTGGAGACAAAAGTTAAGAAAACTATACGGCAAGAATGAATCATTTTAAATTATTGAAGTACTTAATGTTAAGATAGGTATGTACCAGATGTACAAGTAAGTTTACAAAAGTTTGAGTAAAGGAAAGTTAAGCTATAAGAAAATTTGTTGTTTTTCCTTCACACACAAAAAAAAATTGCTAAAATTTTCAAGTAGTTTTTATTGTGAAGACTATTCTATGTGATTTTTACTTCAGAAAGTTGAATCTTTGAATATGCATATCTAATTTGCATTAAAATAGTTATCTGCATAGCTATTTTTTCCAGTCTTGACTATCAAAAGTGCATCATACTGAATGACTATTTTTTAAAATGAAAATTTGAGCACATAAGCTTTGTATAATTTTAATATAATTACATGCCTGGTGCCTAATGTCCAATACCTGATTTCATGGCAATCATGGATAAACTTATATTAACACAATTATATAGGTTGATATTTTGTAGGATTATAATTTATTGGCAGTGGTAGGAATCTATGGGAAATGTTAGGAATTACTTAAATAAAACACAAGATAATCTGCTAACAAGTAGAAAGTCTTTTGCTTTGTATGAAGGACTTTTCAAAGCATAATTGTAACAAACTGGAGATCACACACAATTATGTAGCTTGAGAGTATACAAGTGTGAATTCAATACAACATTGACATGCAGGATAACAAAATCGTTACTGCATAGAAAATATGTGAAAAACACATATTAATGGAAGTGTTTATTCTGCAAATAGGTTTTAAACACATGACACAAAAGGCAAATATTTTTCAGGCAATATAAACATAAAGTTGATATGGTCTTTGTAATAAACTCTCTTAAAACTTTTGTGACATAGAAATTGACTATGTTTCTTCAAGCATATGGGCAATCATTAATCAAATATCTTAGAGCACCTACCATACACCAGTACCTATAGGCACTAGGGATACAGGGGCAAACAAAAGAGAAAAATTGTCTTTCTTCATGGACTTTATAATCTAGTGTGGCACTCAGAAATGAACAAATACTTCTCTCAGGTGATGACAAGTGATAGGAGAATTAATGCAGCTAAAGGAAATAAGGAGGGACATCGGAGTACATCAATCAAGCACTTAACACTGCCAGTGACACTGCACGGAGCTGAAAACTACTGGCAGCAAATTAGGGTTTGTCTTACATCAAAATTACTGCATTGCCTCATTAGCTGAATGAATGGTGCGAAGAAGGTATGTCAAAGAAGGAAAAAAAACCTACTGAACTAGTGTATCATAATTGAACAATCAATAGTCAAAGATCATTTTATCTATTCTTATAGCTGACCTTCTCCTATGACCCTGATATTCTCAATAATTATTGTGATTTTATAATACTTAAAGGAATAAAAGATACATATTTTGTTCAAGCCAGTTTAAATCATGACAGCATGAACCTTTCTTTCTGGCCTCAATGGGACATGCTAAAACATGTTACATGGAAAGCAGTTTTATGGCATTTTAGCTATTCTGTAAACCTATGTGTTTAAAATATAACACTTTAATAGGCACAAGTCTTCACATTTTGTCAGGTAGACAAATAAGAATCGATAGGATCACATGCATTCAGGGAAAAAAATAAAGTTGAAATTAGCTAACTTTATGTTAAATTAATAAAATTTGTAAGAAATTGTCATGAACTATGAAACAACAAAAATACTTTTCCTTATATTTCGAACACACACGTATTATTATTTCTGGATGAGGAAAGAGGGAGGGAGGGAAGGAGGGAGGGAAAAAGGAAGGAAGGAAGGGAGGGAAAGAGAAAGAGACAGTCATTTTCCCTTCAATATTATAGAAGGTAATTCACATTCCCTATTCGCCTTTTGTCTTGAGAAATAAAAGGGCTTATTTGATTATAAAGTAATCATCTATTGAGTTCCTTTATGTTATATACTTCTTAAGGAAACTCACATTATGATTTAAAACTTTTCATTTCTGCTAATTTGTTGGTAAATCTGATGCTGATATCAGCATGTCTTTCTTATATACAGTGTGGAGTATGTAGAAAAGTTGCCCACAAAAGAGGTTCACGTCTCCATCACCCAAACCTGTGAGTATGTTATGGTACATGGAGAAAGTGACTTTGCAGAAGTATGTAAATCAAGGAATTTGAGGAGGGAGATTATCCTGCATTATTCAAGTGTTTTAATTTAATCACATGGGTCCTTAAAAGCTGAGAACATTTTTTCCTGTGGTCGGAGGAACATAGGACAAGGGAAGAATGGTCAGAGAGATGCAACCTTGCTGACGTTGAAGACAAAAGGGAGCTGTAAGCCAAGGGAGAAAAGTGGCCTCTAGATGCTAGAAAAGGCAAGAAAACAGAATGTTTCCAGTCTCTCCAGAAAAGAACATAACCCTGTTGATACCTTAGTTTTAGCCTAGCATGAACTCTATCAGACTTCTAACCTTATAGGATTCGTGTTGTTTTAAGCCACTAAGTTTGTGCTAGTTTGCTATAGCAGCAATGGGAAGTTAATACGTAGTGGGAAGTTACTGCTCAATAGTATGGGACATTTTATATCTTTCCTGTTGCCTCAGGAACATGCATATGAGAAACAGAAGAACAATACTCAGTTAAAAAAAAAATACAACAGTTTTTATAGAAATACAGTAAGTCCCCAAATACAAACCTTCCAATTGCGAATTTTCAAAGATGCGAACGTGCATCAGCACGTCCAAACACGTAAGTTAGTTCATGTGTCTGGCGTACATCGTCACGTGCGTGCATCCTCTACAGGTTGTTACGCTTTTGTGTACTTTATTGTATAGTACTGTATAGAGTACAGTAGTATAGTATCTTTATTTCAAGCCCAGGATGTACGGAAGCAAGCGTAAAAGCAGTGGTGATGTAGCTCATACTACTGCACTTTTCAAGGTACTCTACTGTACAATTTAAAATGTTTTCTTTATTTTTTTGTTTGTTTTTATGAATTATTTGTGTGAAAAGTATTATAAACTTATTACAGTAGGTTTATACAGTACAGTACAGTACTATATAGCCGATTGTGTTAGTTGGGTACCTAGGCTGACTTTTTTGGACTTACGAACAAATTGAACTTACGAACGCACTCTTGGAATGGAACTCTTTTGCATGTAGGGGACTTACTGTAATGGAACTTTCTTTCCAAATCAATATTTTCCCATTACTTCATGATTCTTTCCCAAATTAAAAAAATGGAATTGTACCCAAGGCATACGACCATGTACTTTAGTACTATTACACCAAAGAAAACAAACACATTTTCATGCAGTGTCATAAATAGGTAGAAGATAGTTCAAAACTCCATTGCTTATAAAGGATCATCTAGGCTGCAGTACTGTCAGTGTGTGTTTGTTTTTTACAATTGATGGATTGGGTTAAAATCCAATGAAATATTTGTTTTGAGATGTTCCCTCATGAACTTTTATTGTGCTATTAAATTTAATCACAAACAATAAGAATGATGGCATTTATATTAGATGTGAGCAAACAAGGCAAGGTAAAACATTGAATTATGTGTTGAAATTCTGCACAATATCATTTACTTTCTTCTAAATTACTCAAGTATATTTATTTGTTAATCAAGGTTACAATAGACAATAATTATATATTTAATTTCTAGCTGATATTATTTTCAATTTAGCCTATGGAAAGAGGAAATCCTTATTTTAGTGAATGTAAACACTGTTCTGAAGCAATATTCTATGTTCAACTCTTTATTATGTATTGAAATATTCTCTATAGCAAAGAAGACCAGTAAATTTTGATCTCCCAACCTTCAGCCTAGTAATTAACTGAGCATTAGTAACATGGCACACAAGCAAAAGTCATTCATCTGGTGAGCATGAGGAGGGAAAAAGAGGATATTTAGAGAAACGGAGGGGCCAAGATTATTATGAGTTGAGGAAGATTAGTGGAATATCTAGAAGGGAGTATAATTGGCCAGAATGTATTTTACATCATTTAAGAGAAATTCTCTGAGCAGAACAAAAACTTGCTAAGGAAATGGGGCATAAAAATGTTAAATGAAACCAATAACATTGAATAGGCAGATACTAATATGTGTTGGCAAACTGACACTGAATAAAGTAACAAAATCGAATTTGGAGACAAGCAAATTAGATTACTTAGTATGGATCAGTCTATAGTATGAACAAAATGCAAATGAAAAAGTGTCAACTCAAATCATTTTGGCAATATCAAGTTAACCAGGAATCAGTAAACTATGGAGTTATATCAAAGTATCTCTAACCACCTTCTGCATGTGAATATGGTTTGATAACATATCATGAATGATGGGTGCTGGAGAGGATTAAAGGAAAGAAAAGAATCTCCATCACCTTCTGTGGTAGTGATAGGACATAACTAATGGTGGGGAATAATCCTGTACAAATCTTTTGGGATACTTTATTAACTATTCTAATAATGAAGCATATTCTCAAGTATCCATAACGATGCCTCAAAATCTGGTGTAAAATTATTAAATTTCTGCTCATTTTTTATGCTTTGCTCTGATACTAGTACCTATTGATTCAAACTTAGGACTGCTTTTGAAGTTAGGCAAGTGCTGTTTGCTTTGATGTCAACAAATGTTCCAAACTTGACTCAGCTCTATAGAGGCAAGGAACAAAGAGAGAATCTGAGTAGAGACTTCAATAAAATAGGTTCTCTGTACACAAGTAAAGCATAGATATACAGGAGAATATAAGAAATATAAAATAAATGTCAAACCAGACAGAAAAACTTTTTGATGTAGGTGTCACAGATCAAATTTTTGTTGAGAAAAATGTTGTTGAAATGTCTCTGAATCCTCAAGAAAAATATATCTGTTCACTCGGAGACTTATTAATAAAAGTTTCTTTAATATCAACTGGATATATACAATGAGCTTTCTACAGTTTTACAAACAAATTGCAGGTTTTATAACTTCTCTGGGTTTAGGTTATATGGTTCTCTTAAAAATAAGTATAAGCACAGTATATTTTAAACTATACTTTTGGGGTTTCCTTAAAATTATGGTGTAACTTCTGTATAATATCTTGAGTTTTGGTGAGAGATACTGTAAGAAGGATTTATTTCATGTAGATATGTTTAGAAGACAACATCAGTATGTCAAAGTAGAAGCTAGAGAATACCAATGTCCTCATTTCCTTGCTTAATCATATTAGATCCCAGCCCCTCAATATAATCAATCATTTGTCCTCCCTCAATTCCTTTGCTCTTTCTGGCTTCACCATACTTTGCTGGAAAAAGATGAAAACAAATACAAAACAATTTGGTTAAATCCTATCTTCTACTCTGCACCTGACTGGTTTTCACTTTATTCATGCTAACTGCACTCTCTTTTAATTACTTAGCAATATCGCTAGTAGACGCTTATTCCTACAATTAACTTCAGTGCATTTTCCGTTTGTTTACTTCTCACACTCTTAAGACAGTTGCTTTGTAACTTCCTCTCCCTCCTTAAATTTTTAATGCTTCCATTCTCACTCTTCTCTGATGAATTCTCTTCCAGTTTCATTGAGAAAACAGAAGTTGATCAGAAGAGAACTTCCATGACACTTCCCTGAAAAAAACTCTCAATAATGCCCTGCTAGGTTGTACATAAATGTCACAGTTCTGCTAATGCCACATAAATCCGCACATGTTCTAAGCCCATTACTCCACTTTTTTCTCTTATGTTCTCTCTGACTTCTCTCCCTTTTTTCCAGCCAAGCCTTTGTTGATGTTTCATGAAAACACCAGGCATTTGACTATGCAGATGTCTGGAAGTTTTGCTTAGAAAATTCCCAGATATCAGCATGGTCAAAAGTCTCCTTCTCAGTGAGAACCTCCCTGGCCATCCTCTTTTTTTTCAGAGGACGTCGCTAACATGGACACTTCCTTCCTCTTTGCCCTGTCAGATGTGTCTCCATAGCACTTACCATCTCTGACCAACAATATTAGAGTTCATTTACATATAGCACATAAAGTATCTATCCTGTATCAAGAGCTATATGAGTATTGGCTGCTATTACCATTATTATTATTAAAATACATTGCGCTTAAAAATTTTTATGTCACCCTAAATCCCAATGTAAATCTGATAGAGACAAGGGTTTTGCCTGTTTTGCTCACTTTTGTTTATCACCAGGTGTTTAGGCCCTGGTACACTGCATGGTATACAGTATGGGCTTCACTGATGTTTGTGAAACTATAACTGAATATTTGAACTGCTTCAGGAGTATAATTATTAGTCATTATATATCTACCTAGTTTATTTTCTTTAAATAAGGGAGCCATTAAAAAACAAGTTGAGGGCTTCCCTGGTGGCGCAGTGGTTGAGAGTCCGCCTGCCGATGCACGGGACGCGGGTTCGTGCCCCGGTCCGGGAGGATCCCACATGCTGCGGAGCGGCTGGGCCCGTGAGCCATGGCCACTGAGCCTGCGCGTCCGGAGCCTGTGCTCCGCAACGGGAGAGGCCACAACAGTGAGAGGCCCGCGTACCGCAAAAAAACCAAAACACACAAAAAAACCAAGTTGGAAATAGCTATTTCTTATCCCAAGTTTTATAAAATGGATATGTTTCTGTATCTTTAAAAATTATATATATTTTAAATATTTACACATTGCTATGAATAGAAATTATAATCCACTGCCCCAAGCTTGAAAAGCACAAGTATTTTATTTCCAATATTTTTGAGATAAGTACGGGATAACACTTTCTGGAAATGATTGTACCATTTTTTAAATAGTGACTGTTGCACAGCAGACTCAGAAACTTAATTTTTTCAGTCCATTTCTCTGTCTTTCAAACTTCTATATAATATATAGCCTGTTTGGAGAGCACTTCACTTAATAGACTTGTTTCAAATATTTATACTTGAATCATACATTCATTATAGCACTAATCATATAGGAATATAGTTAATTATTTAATTATTTGTCTTTTCAGTTAGAGGGGAAACTACCTGAATCCATAACAAAAGGGCTGGAATATAAAAGGTGTTAGGTTAATTTTTGTTAAACCAATCTCATCTATTCACATCTATTAATCAACCAATCAATCAATAAGTCAGGGTCTTTCCTATGTCATCTACTCAGAAAACTGTTTTGCAGTTCCCTGCTTTTCATTTGTGTTCTGAACAGTTACTTTCCTATGTAAGTGATTTTTCATTAAGAAGAGTTAACTTACATAGAAAATCACTCCATGTGTATATAGGCATACTATCTCAATATCAAAACAGGAGGATCCATAATGCAATGTCTGTGTGTAAAATATAAACTATAATACATCCATATTAATATTCATATATATGAAAGTTACTGTATCAGTAAAAATGGCTAAAATTGAACTATATATGAAATATAGATAATTGAGTTTATGGTTCCCATTAAAATCTTATACAAATATCTGAATTTAAAATTTGAAATTTAAGATATCTCAGTGTGTACACATTCCAGCACTTTCTCTCTGGTGCTTAGAGAGAACAGGAAGCATGGTCAGGTGCCTTTACATCACAACGATAGTTTGACAACCATGGGAACCTGGAGGATGGCCTCTGGTAAAGGTCATGGACATTCCTTTAGTCCTCAGCTGTTCAGCCTGTGAGGTAGTTGTTGGTTCCCAGAGATGTCAAGAGTCTCCAAGGGAGTGTCTGATTGACATGAAGTTATTAGTGTCTGTCAGCCTCTCATGCAGCAACCCACAAAACTTCCCGGAAAGCAGGCATCTAGTAAAAATTTCAGGATTTTGCTATAGGCATATATGATTTTCTTGCTGAATTTTTTTCCCTGAGACAAAAAAATAATTGTCTCATTGGATGTTGAGGTTGAATTTAAAAATATCACTTTGTAGTACGAAGTAATCCCTAATTTTACTTCAAAACCTATATCTAAATATGCCTCATCCTTTAAGAATGATGGCTTAAGACCCACCAAAGCAGACCATAATTTCGTTTTGTTTATGACAGGAATTTTTAAACAAACAAAAGTTTTGTTGTGACATGGATTCATGACTTTTTCCTAATTAGATATTTAGAGAATAGTCCTGGTAGAAAAAGTCCTACTTAAATCAATTTATCTTCTAGTGAAAGCAAATGGGATTTCCTTAAGTGTGTCACTGCCTATGCAAAAAAAAAAAAAAGATTCTTGCATCCAAGATAAATAGTCTAAGAGAAAGAATTCTCTGTTTCCACTCTCAAATAAACATCTAATCATAGCTGTTAAAAGGAAAAGAGAAAAGCAGTCCTCTTTAGCTGCTGGATTGCTTTTCTTTACTGCAGCACTATTCAAAATAGCCAAGGTGTGGAAACAACCCAGATATCTATCAACAGATGAATGTCTAAAGAAAAGGTGGTGTCCCTAAAAAGATGAAGCCTAAGACACATCAACCTATCACATTTATTTTATAAATATAAAGAATTCTAATGTTCCTAGAGTAAAAAAATTCTCTTTAATTCAAACCTTTGTGAAGAATTAAATTCATATATACTTACATAGACAAATAATTTCAATGCTGCTGAAAATTTTATAAATACTTTTTTCAAATAAAGTATAAAAAAGTATAAAAAATTTTATAAATACTTTTTTCAAACAACTTTTTTGCAGTTGTTTTAGCATATATTTAGACCACAAACATTATCTCAGTTATGACAATCTGCCACCTTTTAAACACCTGCACATGGCTTTTGGTTGCCTGTGATGGTGTTGGAACTCTTTACAGCCCATATTTGTTAATTAATATTCTGCTTATAGATTTAATGTCACTGGAAACTAAACAAAAGTATTATATGAAGCAACAAACAAATGTCAAATAAAGTTAATAAAGCAACATGCTACAAAAATAGTAATAAAGAACACAAAGAATCAATTTAGATGATAAGTCAGAGATATTATTACAAAAGGAAAACATTGAAGTGTTAATAGAGATTTATTTAACCAAATCACTGTGCATAAGAATTTATTTCTTGGTACACAATTGAATGGGTGATTATTTTAAGATGTCCCTGCATACTTAGTTATGAGACAGCAATGAGCCACTTGTATGCAATAAGATCCTCAATACCACCAATGCCCTTGCTGTGTGAAGAGATACAAATGGGCTGCAAGTGAACAAGGTCTCATCAGCTAATGATGGAATAGTTAACGAGACTACATTCTCTCTCAGGTACTTCTATGGACTGATTTGTGTTCCCCCATATATTGAAACCTTAATCCCCAATGTGACTGTATTTGGAGATGGGGCCTTTGGGAGGTAATTAAGGTTAGATGGAGTCATGAGGGTAAGGTTCTCATGATGGAATTTGTGGCTTTATAAGGAAGGAAGAGTGAGAGATTGATCTCTCTCTGCCAGGTGAGGACACAGCAAGAAGGTGGCTGTCTGCAAGCCAGGAAAAGGACCCTTACCTCAACCAAAGTGGCTGAATTTCATGATGGACTTCCCAGTCCCCAGAACTGTGAGAAATAAATGTCTATTGTTTAAGCCACCCAATCTGTGGTATTTTGTTATAGCAGCCTGAGCATACTAATACAGGTACTTTGGAGGCAAGTGTTCGCTCCAAAAGGCATGAATGCTTTTGTCCTGGCTTGAATGAGACCGGCTAATGAACTTCTAGTTCCCAAAAACTGTAGTCAGAGAGATTCCTGTCAAGGTACCTAAGGCCAGTTTCCCAGTGCTTAGAAGGGAAAGCCCCATTCAGTTCAACATTTATACTGTGGAAAAAGGTCGCTGGAAACCTCTCCCAGGGCAGGTCCTTTGGAGCCATTAAGTGGGTCCTTTGGAACCCAACTCTGACCACACGTGCTTGTCTACTCCTCTGTAGCAGATCTGCATGTACTGCCTGTCCATATTCCTTGAACCTTTCCTTGTCCTACAGCAAATTACTCCCACTGCTATCTGCATCTATGGTCTGAGGGATGTCTTTCTCTTTTCTTTTTTTCCCTTGGAGCCATATAAAGCTACTCTGACTCCCGCGTGGTAAGAGCTTTAATGCCAGGAAATGAACATTTCCCCCAGAGTAGCCTTCAGGCAATGAGTATAAATACCCCCGCCCCCTCATCTTTTTCAGGGATATATTTCTGAGATATTTTACACAAAGTCTCAGAATTTCTCTGTGAGAGTGATCTCCATTGGCCTCCATTTTAGTTGAATTATAAGTGTGTCCTTTATTGGTTACCTTCCCTTCCCTGTATTACTCTCCACTCCTTGCTGGAAATTCCTGCACGTGCCAAATAATCTACCAATAATCAAATCCTTAACCCTGATCTGCTCATTGACAAACCAAGCTAACACACACTGACACTCTGAAGAGCTGTGTACTTACTCTTAATGGATACAAGATAAAATTCTATCTAAGCATATTGGTACTTGAGAATGGGGTTTTCTTCCATTGTACAGCTGGACTTCTGTGTTGAGCAACTGAGCTAGTAGCTATCACTGTTTCTGCTCTGCATGGTCTTTTCAACTTAGCTGTTCACAGCCTAGATTGTAGGGTTAGCATGGGGTAGCAAAGCAATAATAGCTAAGCTTTAATGAACTCTTCAGACCTTGTTCTAAGAGTTTGACATATGGTATTTCATTTTATTATAACCACTCTATGAGTTAGATACCATAGTGTCACCCAAATGTACAAAGGAATAAACATGCAGAGAAATGTACCCAAATGTACAAAGGAATAAACATGCAGAGAAGATGGTAATAATAGGTTCAGAATAATAGCACTAGTAAATAGCTTAGTCAGGATGTAAACCCAGACAGTTTAATTCTGGAATCCAGTCTTAAACAGTATACTCTCGTCTCATTGACTAAGTTTCTCGGATGATTCAATTTTTGTTTCCAAACTGGTAGAGGGTAAGGTTCATTTTTGTTCTCAGCTTTTTCTCATTTGAATTCAGTCACTGTCTCACCTGGAGAATATACTCCATATTTACAAATAGATAGTTTGGCCATTGGTAAGAACAGGAATAACACCACTGAGAGAAGGACACTTATAACTAGTTCCCTTACAACGTGGAAGCAAAAAATTAAGAATAAAACTGGGGAATACCTCTATTTCTCAGTTTAATCTTTCTTTCAATATATTTTGATCTAGTAGGCTAAGGAGATAGTGTAGCAGGAAAGAAAAATCATGTCTCCTCTCTCCTGGAATTTATATTCTAGTGAGCTGATAAAGAATATAATCATAAAAAATGAATAAAACATTTCCAGGAACTTTTAAGTACTCTTTAAAAACACACACAACAAGGTGATACAATAGAATGTCTGAGGTTACTTGCTGAGGGTGGAACAATTGTGCTCAGACCTGAAAAGAAAGAGAGCAAGGCATGCAATATTCTAGGGTGAATGTTTGAGGCAGAAGGGATAAAAATCCCAAAGCCGAATATGAAAAGAAGTTTGTGATACTCAGTGAACAAGAAAAAGGCCAGGATGGTTAGGGAGTAATGAGCAAGGAGGAGGGGTTTCAAAACAAGCTTGAAGAGTTAGACAGAAGTCTAGTTCTATAGAGCCTGGTACCTGGGGAAGAAGTTTGGATTTTATTCTGAGTATAATTAGAGACAGTGGAAGATTTTATGCATAAAAGACGTAATCTGATTTATTTTTTAAAAGATACATTTAGCTTCTATGAGGAGAATCAGTGAATGGGTCTGAGGGAAGAACAGACAAGATACTTTGAAAGCTACGCAGAAGTTCAGGTGAACGGTGGACCAAGGTGGTATTGGTAACGATGAAGAGTAGATCCACATAGGATGATGGTGTGCATGTGTATCCAATAATAAGACTGCCTCACATCCTTCCTGCTGAATCCCCTAAGCTGACTATATTCCAAAGTCTTATATAGTAAACAATGTAAGAGAAGGAGTAGGTGTGATAGCAAGAGCAGAGAGAGTGCACCTGATGTAGTACAGAGTTTCTTTATCATGCTAACCCTACTGCTTTATTGTAATTTCAGTATCATTGATTGGGCCTGGTCTTCCTGAAGTGCACCATGCTCATTTCATGGGGTCAAAAATCAAATATAAGAATACAGACAGGCAAAGAAAATGAAAAAGTTCTAATTCTCAAGTGAGTGATCATTTTGGACACTTATAGTCTATATTGGAAATAAGAGCATAATTAAAAAAAAAAAACTACCTACCACTATATTATGTTTCTATAGTGCTTCAACATCTGAAATGAATAAATTACTCCTAAGAAGTAGAAAATAGATTGCTTATGTGAAGCAAGAAATTAAAGTAAGCAAAGTCAACAGCTGAATTTATCTGTTGAATTTAAATAATATAAATAATCCAGGTGATTTTCCTTTTACTTTAAAGTATTAGTCTTGAAATCCTCTTCATGCTATAATTCAAACTGAAGTCAAAGTTTCATCATGCAAGAGTAGAAAGTATTTCATAGAATGTCACTCACTAATCTCATACCAAACCAACCACTTATTGCTATTTTCTAAGATTCTTATTTAGGTTCCACAAATTGCACTGAATTAATCAGGGAGATGAAAAAAGCAAAGATGGCCACATTTAGTGAGGTCTAACTTGCACATGCTATTCATTGCAGATAACATATTACCATATTCTCTATCTATAATACAGAGTATTAGTTTGGATAGGAATGTGATTTTAAATAAACCTTATAATTTCACAATGAATTGCTTAGGGAAATTCCCACTCGTTTAAATCAAACCAGAAACTAGCATTTAAATTATCAGATGTAACATAAAAATGAATACACTGGTGCATGAAAATAATAAATACAAACCAATTTCTATGTTTTTTATTTCCATTTTCTGGAGTAATTTACAGCACCTATTATTGAGTCTTTAATTTATACTTCACATTTATGTGAACTATCTCTTAATGTTGACTGCTATATAAAGAAATCATATTTGTCACTATTTCCAGGATCCTACAGTGATCTAGAGATTTAATACAACAGAATTTAAAATTAGATTTTGCATCATGAACACATATAATGGACACTTTAGCAAATCAAGCACATTTTATGAAACATAATGATGTGATCAAATAATGTAAATCAATACAATATTTTTTCCCTGTTTTTTTTGCCCATGTTAGGCAGAGGCATGCCTTAAAATATTCTTATGACCTGTGTTTCCAGTAGTGAGAAACGATGCCTTTTTAATAAGAACCCCCTCACTTCTCACCCTTGTACTCTAAATTCCATTGTAAGGATTTATTTTTCTTTCTTTCTTTACTTATTTATTGTTTTCCCATGTTGTCTTTAATTTCTAGTTTTATTGCATTGAAATCAATGTCATCTGTACTGTTTTCTTTTGGAGATTTATTAAGAATTTCTCTATGGTCAGTTTCTGTGGTCTCTTTCTCTTTTCAGCTATATTGAAATATAATTAACATATAACATTGTGCAAATTTAAGGTGTACAGTATAATGATTTAATAGAAATATATATTCCAAAATGATTATCACAATAAGGTTAGTTAAAACATCCATCACCTCACATAGTTACAATTTGTGTGTGGGGTGAGAGGGTGTTGAGAATTTTAAAATCTAGTGGGTGATGACATTTATTTCAATGCATATATATATATATATATATATATATATATATATATTTAATCTTAGAACTCATTGAAAAAGAGAGGTATAAGAGAGGTATAAGACCTAAGGGAAAAGGAAAAAAAGGAGCAATGAAAATAAATGAAAAGATGTGAAAATAATTAGCAAGATGATAAACTTAAACATACCATATAAATAAATGTATTAAGTCTAAATGGGCTAAAAATGCAGAGCTTTTTAGACTGGATTAAAAAAATACTCATCTTTATGTTCTCTATAAGAGATACATTTTAAATGTAAAAACACAGATAGGTTAAAAGTAAATAGAAATATTTATACCATACAAACAAGAAGCGTAAGAGCATTAATAGCAGATGAAGTAGATTTCATTCAAGGAATATTGCAGGGGATAAATAGCGAATTTCCTAATGATTGAACAGTGAATTTATCAGGAGGTAAAAATGGTCTAAATACACATATATACCTAATAACAGCTTCAAACTACACATAGCAAAGACTAACGAAAGTAAAAGAAGAAACAGACAAATTCAGTCACAAGTGAAGATTTTAATATCCCTCTCTCAGTAATCTACGAATTTGAACAATACAAACCACCTTGCCCTGATATTTATTGAATATTATAACCAAGAACTAAAGAATGCACATTCTTTGTCATGTGCACATTAAACATTAACAAAGCAGACCATATACTGGAATATAAAAGCAAATACCAATGCATTTAAAGAAATGAAACAATACCAAGATATCTGTAATCTCCCCAATATTCAGAAATTAAACACACACACCCCCACACTCCTAAATGGTTCATGGAAAAATAAAAGACCCATAACCCAAGGAAAGAAATCATAAAGAAAATCAGAAAATGTTAATAAAAATGTCTCAAAATTTATGAGATGCAGTAAAGCAGTGCTTAGATGAAAGTGTATAGCTTTAAATTACTGTGTTAAGAGGAACATATTTAAACTCAATTATAAAAGTTTTTACCTTAAGAAGCTAGAAAAAGGAAAAAGAATGTAAGCACAAAGTGCCTGAAGGAAGGAAATGATTATATACAGTATATTACTATTAATTAGTATAGTATATTAATACTAGTTATTATATATTTCTACCAATTACTATAACAGTATAATATATTACCAGTTATTATAATAATTTAATAATAATAACAGTAGAAATCTATGAAATAAAATCCCACAAACAATAGATAAAATAAATTAGACCAAAGCTGTGTCTTTGATGAGATCGATAAAATTAACTTCCAGATACACTAAATAAAGAAAATGAGAGATAAAAAAATACAAATTTGGCATTCTAATTTTTTTCTCCCTGGCCTAGCATTAGCAATTTAAATCCAGATTTTTCAGTAATACTCAGTGGGCAGTAAAATCAAGATGTCATCTTTTCCCCAGACCTGGATGAATTAGCCAAAGAATGTCCTGAGTCTCTAAATCTGCTTGCTAATGACACAGGTGGCCTGTGTCACATACTCTAGGCCTGGTAAGGGTAGTTCTTCATTTCTTGGTCCTCCAAAGCCATGCACATGTGTATGAAACCAAACACTTTGTTGAAGGAGTGGGAGAACTGTGGTGAGTTGCCTAACAATGCCCCTAATGTTTCATCATTAGGAAATTTCCCTCTTTACCCCCTACGATAATACTCCTTGTATGGAATCTACTTCCTCTGATGTTAATAGTCACACTAGTACTAAGTGAAATTTCTTATAGTGCCATCCTGACTTAAACAGACATAACCAGCTGATAAAGTGATAACTCTAGACCTGATTTCTCCCACACTTGATGATGCAAAGAGAAATACATACTCTATGCAAGAAAGAGAATAAGGAGAAGGAAGAGGCGAATTTCTGAATGTTACTCTATGTTCAGGTACCTACTCGCAGGAAAAAAAATGTGTCATAAGATACAGCTGTTCCCTAAAACTGTAGAAATCTGAAAAGGGAGCTGCTGGGCTGGCTTTGTCACATTTTGGAATCTTGCCTTGGTTTAGCAAAAAAAATTTTTTTAATTTTAATTTTTACACCCCAAATTCGTGTGACATATCATACAATATGCTCCATATTTCTAGAAGGAAAAATCCCCAGAGGTTGTTGCTTTTAGTGAGAAAATTGTAAACGAAATACTTCCGGTGGCTTTCGTTGCTTTATAATTATTAGTAGAAAACAAGTGACCATAAGGACTCTATAAATTCCTGAAACTGTGGTCCTGGTATGTCCACAGACATCTAGTTTTACTGAAAATGAAAAAGGGTAATAGTTCAGTAAACAGAGATGAATTCATAGCTCTAAGTAATAGTAATTGATTCACTAAAATAATGACATTTGTCTTGCAATTTACTTCAAATACTATTTGTGCATAAGTAAATATATCTAAGTAATAGATCCAGTTAATAATTATGGCACAATATTAATATAGATGCATGTTAATGTCTTGCCTGGCCCATGGCTTGTTAGTTTTTGTATCTGCAAACTAGAGCAACTTAAACTTCAACCTTCAGGTTCATATACATTTCTGGGTCTCACCTTTGAAAAATGAAGATGAATAACTAAATAACTCCTAAGAATACATTCAACCTTTCGGTATCTATGATGCTGCTGTCTCTGCACTGTATTTTTAACTCAATTCAAAATGGACATTTCTTTTTTTCTCTTGTTTCTAACCAGTATTTCATTTTCTCTCCCAGTTTTAGAATCTTAGTCTTACTGGACACTTGTATTTTTCTCTCATTTTAAATCTATGTCTCAAATCCTTACTTCTTGGCCTAACTTCCCCTGAAGAAGAAGTCTCTCTTGACATCCATTCATAATCTTTCTACGGTTGCACATTCTGTTTCTTTACACTGTTCATTGAGATTGGATCTTCATCCCTTGCTTCTAAATCTCATTCCCTATATGATCTTAACAGCCTTCTTAATCTGCACCTAATTCCTTTTCTCAAGTACCTTAATTTTCTTCTCTGCCATATCACCTGAAGTCTCTGAATTTCATTGCTTTTGGCATATCCTGAAGTGTCTTTTCCTACCCTGTCCACACTCAACTAATCTTCATGGTTGTGTTAAGTTCCATATTCTATATTGTTATCTTGTAGTTTCTGGAGCTTCCTGTAATTTTTCATCCTGTAGTTTGACAATACTGAACAAAATGAAACCTGCATATGCATTTACCTTTTTACCCCCAAAACCCCACTTCCAGAGGTCAACTCAGAAGATTTAACACCAAGAATACCAATATACAGATATATAAGTTTATTATGTACCATAATTTATTCAACTGCTCCTCTATGTAGGGACACATAGGTTGTTTGCAATATTTCCCAGTTTAAACAATAGACTGCAGTGCATTCATACAATGAAGAACTTTGCAGCAATAAAAGCTAGAATGAGAAAGATTTCTATGAAATGATACAGAATGATTTTCAGAATTACTGTGTGTGCTGGAGCTTTTTGCCCCTGCATTACTGCTGTTCAGATTGGCAAGCAATCCTTTTGTAGCCCTTTTATGCTACTGTTCATGTAAGAAATAAGATTTAAGAAAATACATAGTACCTGGCCATTTGTAGAAAAGAAATACAGGAAGAGAAAAAAAAAAGATTGTTTAATTACAGGGGTTGGGTTCAAAAAGGGATGTGTAGTGGAGAATTTAACCTTGTCCAGAGAGGTCTGGTCATTGCCCTCAGCTTCTGGGAGGTAATCTCTAAGCCTTTAAGACTTTGTGCCTGACAGGAAAGTCTTTGTTTGCCCAGGAGCCTTGATTCATGACAGATAGTCTAACAAAATGACTTAGAGTGGGGGTTAGTCAAACCAGAGAGTCTAACAATATGATTTAGAGGGGGGGGATTTGGGGTCACATCCTATCAGCTTGACCTCTGGAGAGGCTGGAAACTAAGGCAGTCCATTCAGGTTCCCAGGCAGTGTTGCATGATTGAGCCACAATAATGACTCCAGATACAATGTGCAGGTGAGTTTGCCTGGTGGGCAATGGTCCATGTGTATTGTCACACATGGATGCAGGAAACTAAAGCTGTCCGTGACTCTATAATGATCAGACAAATGGAAGCTCAGTGCTTTGAAACTCCTGTACTCTGCTCTATGCACTTCTTTTCTGACTGATTTTAATCTGTACTTTTTAATGTAATAAACTGTAACTATGAGAATAACAGCTTTCAGTGAGTTCTGTGAGTGCTTCTAGCAAATTATCAAACCTGAGGATAATCTTGGGGGCCCCCAAACTTGCAATTGGTACCAGAAGTGAGGGTAGTCTTGTAGACTATGTTCCCTCTAACATTTCAATGGATGGAAATTTTGTGGGTGTAAGTTTGAAAGAAATTGGACATTTGCATATACTGAAAGTATCTCAACCAAGATATTTATTAATTATGAAGGGAAAAATAATTATAACTTAAACTGGAGAAACCTAGATGATGCCACCTTAACAAAAAGATCAAGGTTATATCAGTAATTCAAAGACATAGTCACATTATATGAACCAGTCCCCCTCCCGCTGCCACCCCAATATGCTACACTGAAGATAGGACAAGGGACAACATCATTTCTGTGGTTCCTTCCAAAAATACATGTAACCTCAGTATAATCATGAGGAAACATTAGACAAAGCAAAGTTGAGAAACATTCTACCAATAGCTGATCAGAACTATCCTAAAATAGCAAGGTCATGAAAAACAAGGAAAGACTGGAGAATTGACACAAATGGAGAAGACGAAGGAAATATAATAACTAATTGCAATGTGGGATCTGTGATTGGATCCTCGAATAGAAAAAGGATATTAATGGGAAAACATAAAATCTGAACCTTGGCTTAGAGTACCGTACCAATGCTAACTTCTTAGTTTTGATCATTGTGCTGTGGTTGTACAAGATGTTAACATTACTGGAAGCTAGGTGAAAGGAATGTGGGAAGTCATTTTTTACAACTTCAGTAAGTCTAAAATCATTTCGGAAAGAAAAAAAGAAGGAGGGAAGGAAGGAAAGAAGGAAGGAAGGAAGGAAGGAAGGAAGGAAGAAAACTACACTTAACATAAAAATATTGTTATTAGTCATCTGCTTCCAAGTAACTTTGATTTATGAATCAAAAACCATAATATTTAGTTATATTTATGTTTCTTTAATTGTTTTAGATCTCATATGAAGATTGGAAAGAACTGGAAAGCATTTCATATACACAGATGCTCAAAGAAGTAAATCAAAATCACTAGAGCTGGAGACTTGTTATCAGGAATTTTTCAAAACACCTCCAGGTAACCATTCAGACAGATCTAAGAACGTGTAGCTCAGATCATAAACTACTTGATTATGTGACTGTAGTAAAAGAAAATGCACACAAAATATTAGGAAGTGCTCTTAACTGAAGATATAGCAGAAATGAAGGTAACACACTTCTATAATTATAATGTAATTTTATGGCAAAACAGGATTACATTTTTTCACAACTTCTCTCTAGAACATCTGTTGTGGAAAGCAAGGCAAACATAAACATTTTAAAGATGCATTTCCTAAAGGAAAGAAAACAGTCTTGAACAATAGCGATTGACTTGGTTTGAGAGATATAGAAAGATAATGAGGTACATATTAAAAATAAAGGTTATTGTCATGAAAATATTAAACTGCTAAACATCTACATTAACAGGAATTTGGTGGTCTATCATTGTAATATCTGGTATTTGAATATGTGATATATACTGTTTAAATTGTTTTAAAATAGAGTCATATTTTCTAAAATACTGCCAAAGATGTTTCTGCTCATTTCAAAAAACTAAAATCGAGAGATTAGATTGCAAAATTTGTAGGCTGAATTCATACATTTGTTTCTCTGAGAAATTTCAGTCTTTTCTCACTGAAAATGCTGCATCCAGAAGCTACAATATAAAGTTCCAGGTACACCTTTTCTAGAGCATCTTTTTTTCCTTACTGATCATTTCACATCATTCTCATTCACTCAGTGAAGTGCTCTAACTTTGAAGTATCCAAAGTTAGACCCATGTACTCTTTTCTCCTACACATGCAATTGATATATGAGGCAGAATCTGTATTGTCTTCTATCATAGTAAGCACCAAATCTAAAAATAAGAGATATGCCTTAATTCGACTATGTCTGCATCTATAGCTATATTTTGAAGAGTTGCATTGACAGCACATTACCACTGAAGAACATATTTGATACATATAATTATGGGGAAACAGTGAAGATTATTCAGTAAGCATTAGAAGTAATTTATTTCACCCCACTTCTTTTAGGATTATCCGGTTAAATTTTTGAGTAGAATTTAAATTTATATGTTATAGTTTTCTTTTCTTGTGGCGTCTTTGTCTGGTTTTGGTGTCAGGGTTAATGTTGGCCTTATAAAATGGGTTTTGGAGTGTTTCTTCCTCTTCAACATTTTGGAGGTGAAATATATATGCACTGAAAGCTACACAACATCAATGAAAGAAATTGAACAAGACAAACAAATGAAAGACATTTTGTTTTCATGGATTGGAAGGATAATATTTTTAAAATGTGTGTACTACCCAAAGTAATCTATAGATTCAGTGTAATCTTTACCAAAATTCCCAAGACATTTTTACAGATATAAAAAACACAATTCTACAATTCATATAGAATCACAAAAGATCATGAATAGCCAAATCTAGTTTTAAGAGAAAAGAACAAAGATGAAGGCATCACACATCCTGATTTCTAAATATATTATAAAGTTACAGTAATCTCAACAGAGTGGTACTTATGTAGAGGTAGGAATATTAACCACTGGAACAGAATAAAGAGCAAAGAAATAAATCCAGGCATATATGGTGAATTGATCTTCAACAAATGGTGTTGGGAATACTGGAAATCCACATGCAGAAAAATGAAACTGGACTTTTACTTTACACCATACATAAAAATCAACTCAAAATGGATTAAAGACTCAAATGTAGGACCTGAAACTGTAAAGCTCTCAGAAGATAACATAGGGGATAGCTTCATGACACTGGTCTTGGCAATGATTTCATGGATATGACACCAAAATCACAAGCAACAAAAATAAACAATAAACACATGGGACTGTATCAAACTTAAAAGCTTCTGCACATGAAAGGAAACATTCAGCATTGTGGAAAGGCAACCTATGGAATGGGAGAAAATTTCTCAAAGCATATATTTGATAAAGGGTTAACATCCAAAATATATAAGGAACTCATACAACTCCATAACAAAAAACTAGTAAACAAATTAAAAATAGGCTAAAAACTTGAATAGACATTTTTCCAAAGAAGACATACAAATTACCAACAGTTATATTTAATAATACTCATCATCACTAATCATCAGGGAAATGTAAATCAAAACCACAATGAAATACCTTGCACCTGTCAGGATGTCTCTTATCAAAAAACAAAAGACACCAATTGTTGGTGAGGATGTAGAGAAATTGAAACCCTTGCACATTCTTGTTAGGAATGCAAAATGGTGCAGCCACTGTGAAAGACAGTATAGAGTTTCCTCAAAACACTAAAAATAGAATATTAGAATCAGCAAGTTCACTTCTGGGTATATATTCAAAAGAATTGAAATCAGAATCTCAGAGATATTAGTACTCCCATGTTCACTGCAGCACTCTTTGTAAGAGTCAAGGTGTGGAAACAACCTAAACAACATGTGAATGGATAATGTATGCACATACAATGGAATACTATTTAGCTTTAAAAAAGAAAGAACTTGGACAACATATGACAGCATGGATGGACCTGGAGGATACTATGCTCAGTGAAATAAACTAGACACAGAAAATACTGCATGATCCCACTTAAATGAGGTATCTGAAATACTCAAATTCAGAAAATCAATGATTAAAATAGCAAATAACAGGGTGCAGGGATTAGTAGAAAAAGGGGAGTTATTAATCAGGAAGCACAACGTTTCAGTTAAGCAAGATGAATAAGCTCTAGAGACCTACTCTACAACACTGTACCTATAGTCAACAATAATGTGTTGTACACTTAAAAGTTGCTAAGAGGATAGATCTCCATAGCTGTTCTTACCACAATGAAATAAAAGAAAAGAAAAGAAAATCAGAACTGACAATGAATGCGGGTGTGTTCACATTCCTATATAAAACATGGCATTTTACATAAAATGTCTAGGAAGCTTTATATGAATTATATACAGATAGATTTGGGTGACAGTAGAAAATATTTATATTAATGTGCATGTGCCTGCACTTGTAAGATTTTGTTGTAGTCATGCAACAGTGGGATTGTGAGAGATCACATATATAAGTTCACACTAAAGGTGAGAAGCTTACCGACTTGTCAGTGCTACCATAGAGCTCATTGAAGAGCTGGCACTAGAAAAGAATTTCACTCATGATAGGGGCTATGTGCTGTCAGGCAGTTAAAAACAACTAAATTATATATATTATTCAAGCAACAAAGGACTCTGGTCATATAATGTGATAGATGTTTTAAATGCTTTCCATTTCTAATTACATAAATCAAGGAAAATACCATATTCAAATTCATACAGCATGGAAAATACACTTGTCATAATAATTTGTTTAAAGAAAAATGAAAATAAAAAAGAACAAATTCTGCTAGCCATTCAATGCCTTAGTCAATCACTTTAGATAATATGTTAGGTATTAAAATTTTAGTTTAAAAGTTTAAAAAGCATATCTTTTTTTTGTTGTTTTAGTGCTATTTCATTTTTAAACCTTTTGTTTAATTTAAACTTAAGGAACCCTAGCTTGTTAGGAGTTTCTGTAAGTATTTTCCCTCTGGGGCACCTGTAAATATGTGTCAGTGTATAGAAAGTAAATTTAAATATTATCACATCTTTCACATTTATACACAAACAGATCAATTTTGTACATAATTCTTATTATTTATAGTAAATTATTTATTCAAGCATTCTTTAAAGTTTCATTTACTATTATGTTTCTATTTTTTAAACTTAGCTTTACTGCGTTTCATTGAACTTTGGTCACTGTTTATCATCAAAGAAATCATATTTCTCGCGGATTCTTCCAGCAGCTTTCATTTGGGCTGCAACTCTTCCCAGGGTCTCTGGCCTGCAGGTCTACTACATCAGATTTTAGATTCACCAAGCCTCCACAATCATAGAAAATAGAAAGCCTATCCTGGAGGACCTTCAAGATGGCAGAGGAGTAAGACGTGGAGATCACCTTCCTCCCCACAAATACATCAAAAATACATCTACATGTGGAACAACTCATGCAGAACACTGGCAGAAGACCTCAGACTTCTCAAAAGGCAAGAAAATCCCCACGTACCTGGCCGTGTGGCTGACAGGGTCTCGGTGCTCTGACCTGGTGTCAGGGCTGAGCCTCCAAGGTGGGAGAGCCGAGTTCAGGACGTTGGACCACCAGCGACCTCCTGGCCCCAAGTAATATCAGTCAGTGAGAGCTCTCCCAGAGATCTTCATCTCAACACTAAGGCCAAGCTCCACTCAATGGCCAGCAAGATCCAGTGGTGGATGCCTCATGCCAAACAACTAGCAAGACAGGTACACAACCCCACCCCTTAGCAGAGAGGCTGCCTAAAATCATGATAAGGTCACAGACACTGCAAAACGCACGACTGGATGCAGCCCTGCCCACCAGAAAGGAAAAATCCAGTCCCAACCAACAGAACACAGGCACCAGTCCCCTCCACCAGGAAGCCTACATAAGCCACTAAACAAACCTTACCCACTGGGGGCAGACACCAAAAACAATGGCAACTACAAAACTGCAGTCTGTGAAAAGGAGAACCAAAACACAGTAAGTTAAGCAAAATAGGAAGACATAAATATGCAGCAGATGAAGGAGCAAGGTAAAAACCCAACAGACCAAACAAATGAAGAGGAAATAGGCAGTCTACCTGAAAAAGAATTCAGAGTAATGATAATAAGGATGATCCAAAATCTTGGAAAAAGAATGGAGAAAATACAAGAAATGTTTAACAAGGAACTAGAAGAACTAAAGAGCAAACAAACAATGATGAACAACACAATAAATGAAATTAAATATTCTCTAGAAGGAATCAATAGCAGAATAACTGAGGCAGAAGAACGGATAAGTGACCTGGAATATAAAATAGTGGAAATGACTACCACAGAGAAGAATAAAGACAAAAGAATGAAAAGAATTGAGGACAGTCTGAGAGACCTCTGGGGCAACATTAAATGCACCAACATTCGAATTATAGGGGTCCCAGAAAAAGAAGAGAAAAAGAAAGGGTGTGAGAAAATATTTGAAGAGATTACAGTTGTAAACTTCCCTAACATGGGAAAGGAAATAGTCAATCAAATCCAGGAACAGCAGAGAGTCCAAATCAGGATAAACCCAAGGAGAAACACCCCAAGACACATAGCAACAAATAACATACAGGGGAATCCCCATAAGTTTAACAGCTGAACTTTCAGCAAAATTCTACAAGCCAGCAGGGAGTGGCAGGACATATTTAAAGTGATGAAAGGGAAAAACCTACAACAAAGATTACCCAGCAAAGGATCTCATTCAGATTCGACAGAGAAATTAAAAACTTTACAGATAAGCTAAAGTTAAGAGAATTCAGCCCCACAAAACCAGCTTTACAACAAATGCTAAAGGAACTTCTCTAGGCAGGAAACACAAGGGAAGGAAAACACCTACAATAACAAACCCCAAACAATTAAGAAAATGGTAAGAGGAACATACATATTGATAACTACCTTAAATGTAAATGGATTAAATGTTCCAACCAAAAGACAAAGACTGGCTGAATGGATACAAAAACCAGACCCGTCTATATGCTGTCTACAAGAGACCCACTTCAGACCTAGGGACACATACAGACTGAAAGTGAGAGGATGGAAAAAGATTCCATGCAAATGGAAATCAAAAGAAAGCTAGAGTAGCACTCATATCAGACAATATAGACTTTAAAATAAAGACTATTACAAGAGACAAAGAAGGACACTACATAACCATCAAGGGATCAATCCAAGAAGAAGATATAACAATTGTAAATATTAATGCACCCAATATAGGAGCACCTCAATATACAAGGCAAATGCTAACAGCCATAAAAGGGGAAATCGACAGTAACACAATCATAGTAGGGGACTTTAACACCCCACTTTCACCAATGGACAGATCATCCAAAATGAAAATAAATAAGGAAACACAAGGTTTAAATGACACATTAGACAAGATGGACTTAATTGATATTTATAGGACATTCCATCCAAAAACAACAGAATACACTTTCTTCTTCTCAAGTGCTCATGGAACATTCTCCAGGATAGATCATATCTTGGGTCACTAATAAAGCCTTGGTAAATTTAAGAAAATTGAAATCATATCAAGTATCTTTTCCACGCTATGAGACTAATATCAATTACAGGAAAAAAATCCATAAAATATACAAACACATGGAGGCTTAACAATGCACTAAATACGCTAAATAACCAAGGGATCACTGAAAAAATGAAAGAGGAAGTCAAAAAATACTTAGAAACAAATGACAGTGAAAACACGATGACTCAAAACCTATGGGATTCAGCAAAAGCAGTTCTAAGAGGGAAGTTTATAGCAATACAATCCTACCTCAAGAAACAAGAAACATCTCAAATAAACAACCTATTTAGCATAAACAATCCTATCAGCTAAAGTAATTAGAGAAAGAAAAAAAAAACAAAACCCAAAGTTACCAGAAGGAGAGAAATAATAAAGATCAGATCAGAAATAAATGAAAGAAATGAAGAAAACAATAGCAAAGATCAATAAAACTAAAAGGTGGTTCTCTGAGAAGATAAACAAAATTGATAAACCATTAGCCAGATTTATCAAGAAAAAAAGGGAGAAGACTCAAATCAATGGAATTAGAAATGAAAAAGGAGAAGTAACTGACACTGCAGAAATACAACAGATCATGGGAGATTACTACAAGCAACTATATGCCAATAAAATGGACAACCTTGAAGAAACAGACAAATTGTTAGAAAAGCACAACCTCCCGAGACTGAACCAGGAAGAAATAAAAAATATAAACAGACCAATCACAAGCACTGAAATTGAAACTGTGATTAAGAATCTTCCAACAAACAAAAGTTCAGGACCAGATGGCTTCACAGGCGAATTCTATCAAACATTTAGAGAAGAGCTAATACCTATCCTTCTCAAACTCTTCCAAAATATAGCAGAGGGAGGAACACTCCCAAACTCATTCTATGAGGCCACCATCACCCCGATACCAAAACCAGACAAAGATGTCACAAAAAAAGAAAACTATAGGCCAATATCACTGATGAACATAGATGCAAAAATCCTCAAGAAAATACTAGCAAACAGAATCCAACAGCACATTTAAAGGATCATACACTATGATCAAGTGGGGTTTATCCCAGGATTGCAAGGATTCTTCAATATACGCAAGTCAAGCAATGTGATACACCAAATTAACAAACTGAAGAATAAAAACCATATGATCATCTCAATAGATGCAGATAAAGCTTTTGACAAAATTCAACACATATTTATGATAAATACTCTGCAGAAAGTAGGCATAGAGGGAACCTATCTCTATATAATGAAGGCCATATATGACAAGCCCACAGCCAACATCATTCTCAATGGTGAAAATCTGAAACCATTTCCTCTAAGATCAGGAACAAGACAAAATTGCCCACCCTCACCAGTATAATTCAACATAGTTTTGGAAGTTTTAGCCATGGCAATCAGAGAAGAAAAAGAAAGAAAAGGAATCCAAATTGGAAAAGAAGTAAAACTGTCACTGTTTGCAGATGACATGATACTATACATAGAGAATCCTAAAGATGCTACCAGAGAACAATTAAAGCTAATCAATGAATTTGGTAAAGTAGCAGATACAAAATTAATGCACAGAAATTTCTTGCATTCCTATACACTAATGATGAAAAATCTGATAGAAATTAAGGAAACACTCCCATTTACCATTGCAACAAAAAGAATAAAATACCTAGGAATAAACCTACCTAAGGAGACAAAAGACCTGTATGCATAAAACTATAAGACACTGATGAAAGAAATTAAAGATGATACAAACAGATGGAGATATATACCATGTTCTTGAATTGGAAGAATCAACATTGTGAAAATGAGTATACTACCCAAAGCAATCTACAGATTCAATGCAATCCCTATCAAATTACCAATGACAGAACTAGAACAAAAAATTTTCACAATTTGTATGGAAACACAAAAGACCCTGAATAGCCAAAGTAATCTGAGAAAGAAAAATGGAGCTGGAGGAATCAGGCTCCCTGACTTCTGACTATACTACAAAGCTACAGTAATTGAGACATTATGGTATTGGCACAAGAACAGAAATATAGATCAATGGAACAAGAGAGAAAGCCCAGATATAAACCCATGCACATATGGTCACCTTATCTTTGATAAAGGAGACAAGAATATACAATGGAGAAAATTCAGCCTCTTCAATAAGAGGTGCTGGGAAAACTGGATAGCTACATGTAAAAGAATGATATTAAAATGCTTCCTAATACCTTACACAAAAATAAACTCAACATGGATTAAAGACCTAAATGTAAGGCCAGACATTATAAAACTCTTAGAGAACATAGGCAGAACTCTCTATGACATAAATCACAGCAAGATCCTTTTTGACCCACCTCCTAGAGAAATGGAAATAAAAACAAAAATAAACAAATGGGACCAAATGAAGCTTAAAAGGTTTTGCACAGCAAGGGAAACCATAAACAAGACAAAAAGACAACCCTCAGAATGCGAGAAAATATTTGCAAACAAAGCAACCGACAAAGGATTAATCTCCAAAATTTACAAGCAGCTCATGCAGCTCAATATCCAAAAAACAAACAACCCAATCCAAAAATGGACAGAAGACCTAAAAAGACATTTCTCCAAAGAAGATATACAGATTGCCAACAGACACATGAGAGAATGCTCAACATCATTAATCATTAGAGAAATGCAAATCAAACCTACAATGAGATATCATCTCACACTGGTCAGAACGGCTATCATCAAAAAATCTACAAACAATAAATGCTGGAGAGGGTGTGGAGAAAAGGGAACCCTCTTGCCCTGTTGGTGGGAATGTAAATTGATACAGCCACTATGGAGAACAGTATGGAGGTTTCTTAAAAAACTAAAAATAGAACTACCATACGACCCAGCAATCCTACTATTGCGCATGTTCCCTGAGAAAACCATAATTCAAAAAGAGCCATGTACCATAATGTTCATTGCAGCTCTATTTACAATAGCCAGGACATGGAAGCAACCTAAGTGTCCATCAACAGATGAATGGATAAAAAAGATGTGGCACATACATACAATGAAATATTACTCAGCCATAAAAAGAAATGAAGTTGAGTTATTTTCAGTGAGGTGGATGGACCTAGTGTTTGTCATACAGAGTGAAGTAAGTAGAAAGAGAATAAAAATACCATATGCTAATACATATATATGCAATCTAAAAAAAAAAAAGGTTATGAAGAACCTAGAGGCAGGATGGGACTAAAGTTGCAGAACTACTAAAGAATGGACTTGAGGACACAGGGAGGGGGAAGGGTAAGTTGGGACAAAGTGAGAGAGTGGCATGAACTTGCCTATACTACCGAATGTAAAATAGATCGCTAGTGGGAAGCAGCCACATAGCACAGAGAGATCAGCTCGGTGCTTTGTGACCACCTAGAGGGGTGGGTTAGGGAGGGTGGGAGGGAGGGAGACACAATAGGCAAGAGATATGGGGATATATATATATGTATACCTGATTCATTTTGTTATAGAGCAGAAAATAACACACCATAATAAAGCAATTATACTCCGATAAAGATGTTAAAACAAAAAAACTACAAACAATAAATGTTGGAGAAGGTGTGGAAAAAAGGGAAGCTTCTTATACTGTTTGTGGGAATGTAAGTTGATACAGCCACTATGGAGTAGAGTATGGAGGTTCCTTAAAAAACTAAAAATAGAACTACCATATGACCCAGCAATCCCACTACTGGGCATATACCCTGAGACAACCATAATTCAGAAAGAGTCATGTACCAAAATGTTCACTGCAGCTCTATTTACAATAGCCAGGACATGGAAGCAACCTAAGTGTCCATCGACAGTTGAATGGATAAAAAAGATGTGTGTAGTGGGATAACTGAGGACATGGAAAGGAGACGTGACCCATGAGCCCCCCCCCCCCCCGGCAAACCGGGGGCCTGCAAAAGAAGCATTGAGTGCTTTGGGCACTGATCCATGAGATGTCCTCAGTATAAACAGAGTGGTGGGAACGCAAGGAGATGTCCTTGTGCTAGTTCAGTATAATCAAAATAATGGTGGGAACTTTGTACTGTTCTTGCGCTCAAGGACGAAGCACGGCAGGTGCTCACGAAAGCAATTATTGCTTGAATAATTAATAAAAACATAGGTTGCTGCTTTGGCACTTCTGAAATGTTAAGAAAACAAGTCTTAAAGTGTAAACCTAGATAATGCTTTAATAAAAGTTACCACAGCAAGACGGACGGCGCTGTTTTGCCTGAGCGAGCGGCAGCCCTCTACTGTTGTGCTTCGGCGCAATTCATCTCGTGTGATGAGCTTACTTTCGGCCCTGTCCTAAAAAACTACAACAGATGTGGTACATATATACAATGGAATATTACTCAGTCATAAAAAGAAACGAAATTGAGTTATTTGTAGTGAGGTGGATGGACTTTGAGTCTGTCATACAGAGTGAAGTAAGTCAGAAAGAGAAAAACAAATACACTATGCTAACACATATATATGGAAAGTAAAAAAAAAAAAATTGTTTTGATGAACCTAGGTCAGGACAGGAATAAAGACGCAGACGTAGAGAATGGACTTGAGGACACGGGGAGGGGGAAGTGTAAGCTGGGACGAAGTGAGAGAGTAGCATTGACATATACACACTACCAAATGTTAAATAGATAGTAGGAAGCAGCTGCATAGCACAGGGAGATCAGCTGAGTGCTTTATGACCACCTAGAGGGGTGGGATAGGGAGGGTGGGAGGGAGACTCAAGAGGGAGGGGATATGGGGATATATGTATATGTGTAGCTGACTGACTTTGTTATACAGCAGAAACTAACAAAACATTGTAAAGCAATTATACTCCAATAAAGATGTTATAAAAAAATTATATTTCTCTCCATTGTATACATCTCTAAAAATCACTAAAAATCCACATGTGTTTTCATTACTAAATTGATTTTTCTCTAAGTTAGAAGAAATTTTTAATTGCACTGCTTTGTTGAATAACTCTTAGACTTTATTTTGACCAATACGTCGTGAAAATTAGATAAAATATTTTGAAGAACATTAGAGAAAACTAAATTGCTTCTCCCGGGGCTTCGCTGGTGGCGCAGTGGTTGAGAGACCGCCTGCCGATGCAGGGGACATGGGTTCGTGCCCCGGTCCGGGAGGATCCCATATGCCGCGGAGCGGCTGGGCCCGTGAGCCATGGCCGCTGAGCCTGCGCGTCCGGAGCCTGTGCTCCGCATCGGGAGAGGCCACAACAGGCCCGCGTACCGAAAAAAAAATTGCTTCTCCTGGAAAAATTAACAGTATTGTATTCAAAATTCGATGCCTTCATTACAGGATAAAATTGGCATTTTCCTGTAACTGTATGTTATTCTATTTACTGGTTACCTGACTCTCCAATTATAGGAATTTATCAATCATAAATCAAATGGAGGTGTTCATTTCATTTCATTTTCCTCTGCCTTTTCTTTCTCTATTTGCCAGGTCCAGAGACAGACGGTGAGCTGCCAGTCACTCTGGCGGGCTTGACTGACTGTAGCTGTGTCTGCACTGGTTGTAGTGCTCATCAGGGAGTATGTGTTCCTAGAAATCTTCTGAAATATTAATACAGAAATCTGTACTGAGGTTTCTGATAGCAGAAGCCTGGCTGCTCTGTGGTTTTCTGATTAGGGCTCTATTGGTGATTCCGAGAAGTCAGTGGCACCTAAATGGGTTAAGTCTAATGAGGTTTGGAAAGCTGATAGCATTATTTAAGACAACTTTCAATCTCAAAGCTACAGTCCTGGCTGACCCCAGCAGTTTGTTAATGCTCTGTTATAGACATCTTCTCGTCAACCAAAACCAGATATATTAAGTGAAAAAATTGAGTTGTGGTCCTCTAAGAAATGTCCTTGTGTACATTTTGACAGACCTTCTGATGGTAATTTTTTTAAGGTATCTGATACTTTCTAGTATTTTAGGGGATGAAATCAATAAACACACACGCACAGTCACACAGTTGTATTACTTCTTGCTGAGGAAACGTGATCACCTTAAAACTTTACCATCATGATTTTATACACTATATTTCTCATGGGAAATCAAAAATCAATTTAAATAATCTCAGACAGAAGGAAAAGACAAAACCACAAACTTCCCATGATAAAAAAAACAGGCAGAAAAACAAACTAAACAAATGAACAAAAAACTCCTAAAAACTATATGTTTCTGTAAAAGAAGAATGTGAAAAAAAGCAGTGATTAAATTTGTTAAAATGCATTTTTACAGACTCAGTGTTGATAAGAACTAATGACGAAACTAGTGGTGCTTTAGAAGTGAATATTCTCACATATATTAAGTACTACAGGTAAAATATTATATTATCTCAAGGATAGAAATGATATAAAGTACATTTCATAAATAATAGTTTGAGATATTTATAATTTCCTTACAGCTTAAGGCAGTTATTTACAAATATAGCACTGTAACAGAAATATGCTACACTGGACAAAATCTTAGAAGCT
Source organism: Globicephala melas (assembly GCF_963455315.2). Classification (NCBI taxonomy): domain Eukaryota; kingdom Metazoa; phylum Chordata; class Mammalia; order Artiodactyla; family Delphinidae; genus Globicephala; species Globicephala melas. The sequence continues at coordinate 8,582,314 of NC_083318.1, forward strand.
TTGGAAACTTCTTTTGAAGTTAACATTTCTCAGTCTTTTATAATTGTGGGTTTTCCTGAATTATATAAAGTATTTTCTCCCATTTTTAATTTTTTAAAAAGTTTTAGAGATCTGAACTTCTTTTTATCATGCAAATCTTATAGTCAAATTCCAGTAGATAAGAATTAGTAATAGCTGTGAACTGACTACGCATGTCTTCTTGAACAAGCTGATGGTGCCAATGTTATAAAGTAAATGTTTATTTAAAGTGAAGTGTTTCTTCTTTAAAAGTTTGTGATTCCGTGTATATCAAAAAGTGTCTTCCCTCCAGCAAGAGGGAGGAGATATGGGGATATATGTATATGTATAGCTGATTCACTTTGTTATAAAGCAGAAACTAACACACCATTGTAAAGCAATTATTCTCCAATAAAGATGTTAATAAATAAATAAATAAATTTTAAAAATGTGTCTTCCCTCCAGTTAACTGAAATTATAGTTTCCTTTAAATTTTAGTATTTTAAATAATTTGCTTTCTTCTTTAATATTTTATCAACAAAATAAAAGAGCACGTTTTTATCAATTAAAGCATCTTTACAAAAACTTTAATGTCTTATGATAAGTATTTTGTTCAAAATAAGTAAAATAATTAGAAGTGTTAGAAAAAAGAGAAAATTTTATTAAATGTTTACTATTTTAGAATCATAGATTTAAAAAAATAGTTCCCAATATATTAAAGCCAAGCATTAATTAACATTTTACTTCTAGCTACTTAATAGTCAATTAAAAGTTATTTGTGTTTTGTAATTTGGGATGGGGTGGTTGCTTATAGCTCTCCAAAAGCATAAACCCCTCTACTAAACATGAAATACTAAAAACTCCTGAATTAAAATACTGCGATATGGGGCTCCCCTGGTGGCGCAGTGGTTGAGAGTCCGCCTGCCGATGCAGGGCACACGGGTTCGTGTCCCGGTCCGGGAAGATCCCACATGCCGCGGAGCGGCTGGGCCCGTGAGCCATGGCCGCTGAGTCTGCGTGTCCGGAGCCTGTGCTCCGCAACGGGAGAGGCCACAACAGTGAGAGGCCCGTGTAAAAAAAAAAAATACTGTGATATGAAAAACATATTTAAGATTATTTTTGAACAAATGTACAAAATTTTATGTTCTTAAATACCTGCTGAACTTCAAATAAATCACTGTGGATGGTTACATATATATTTCAACAATGCAGTCAATTCTCCAAACATTTTGATATTCCTCTTTTAGAATTTGCTCACATTCTGACTCCAAAGCCTCTAAACATTTAAAATTACTGTGACAGTCCTTGATTTCACCTGAAGGTCTTTTACTAAGCTATGTCACTTGTAATTGATCGTTTCTAAAACCAACCAACCAACCAACCAAATCTAAATTCTCTTTTAAAAAGAATTATAGATTTTTGAGGTAATTCCAAGAAAGCAACAAAGTAGTTTAAATAAAAACGATTTCATTAGAAGATGGATTATCAGTTTCAATGAAGATAATACATTTGAGTGAAGTAGTCATTTAAATATTTAGCTCATGGACACTGTTACTTACAATATGAAATAGCCTAACAACAACAGTTAAGCATTTTGCATCTTAGTGTAAAAGAAAAGTCAGAATGATTTATATTATTGCAAAATAATCCCAGACATTAATTTTACAAATAACATTTCTTAAATATAGCATTGTTAGTTGAAATGGAAACTCCCTGACTCTTGACTGCCCTTGGGAAATATCTGAAGAAATTATATGTAAAAATTCTTAATCTAGTTATCTTTGCATTTCCTAGACTTTTATATGATCGTTTTGCATGAATTTTATACAGTTATTTAAATATTTATTTGCTTATCCACAGCCTATGAACAATGTTATTTAGAAACAGATGAGTTAAATTGAACAGGTTTGTCGGAACAGAAGTGGGCTGGAGGAGTAAAAAACACTTTGGATCTATAATACTGCTTAGGTCATTAACCAACATCTCTATAGAACACTTTTCAGAAAGAAAGAGAGATGGATGCTGTCTTTCCTCTCCATTTAATTTTTATGGTTATTTATTCACAGATGATGTGGGCAGACTGTGTGCAGAGAGAAAGCATGGGTAATTTACAAGCAGATGTAATCCTCACTTGGCTAGGATATTCAAAGTGCTCTAAGGAATTAAGAGGAAAGTAGGTCATTTGAATCATAAACATTTTTAACTTTTACTTCATAAGTGAAGCTAATATGTACTTGTTCTAAAAGCAAAGGAAAAAATTGGCTTCAAATAGGATAAGGAAGAAAGTTAAACAAAACAGAATTATTAAACCATCCCAGTTTCCACACCTCTATGAATGTCAGTAGGAGATCTACTTCTGACAGTGTGCAAACCAGCAGGAGAGTTTACTAATGAAAGACAAGATACATGTGTTGACATAGCATTAAATGACTGGTTTGTCACTCCCCGCAGGATGTGAATTGTGGATTCTATGCTGCAATAGCACAAACTAACTGCTTTTATCCTCTTGTTTTCTTCATTTTAACTTCTCACACAAATTAACAGCTTTCTGCTTGCCATTTGCACGTTTATTTCATGTCATGCTTGGTTAAAATGAAAACTGGCCCACTAGTTATGGCATTTCACAATGTAGAACTTCTTCAGAGACCTGCAGGATGACTTAATGGGTATGCCACGCAATTCTCTTCTTTAAATCACATTTAATATGTTATTTATGTTCAATACATACATTGTGTATGATATAAATTGAGAATACTCAATATAAAGAGATGGTTTTATGTCTTCCATGCCTAAAAAAATGCAGTGATTGGCCTCTCATGGATTTTTCTCCTGCCACAGAGAAATTTCTGAATTCAAACACTGAAGATCTATGACATTGTGTCCCTGATTATGAACAGCAGCAGGACCTAAAAAGATCAAAGCTCAAGTTTTCCTTTGAAAAAGACACTGTTGGGCTTCCCAGGCGACACAGTGGTTAAGAATCCGCCTGCCAATGCAGGGGACACGGGCTCGAGCCCTGGTCCGGGAAGATCCCACATGCCGCAGAGCAAATAAACCCATGCGCCACAACTACTGAGCCTGCGCTATAGAGCCCACGAGCCACAACTTCTGAAGCCCACGTGCCACAACTACTGAAGCCTGTGTGCTTAGAGCCCATGCTCCACAACAAGAGAAGCCAACGCAATGAGAATGCCGCGCACCATAATGAAGAGTAGCCCCTGCTCACCGCAACTAGAGAAAGCCTACACGAGGCAACAAAGACCTAACGCAGTTAAAAATAAATAAATTTATAAAAAGAAGAAGACACTGTTGTAAAACACAACAAAAAACAATTTTCTCCCTTTTATCACCATGGGATACATCCATAGGCTGGAGAGGTCACCTTGTCATTCAAACTCTTTAAAGTCAGTTTTTCAGGGTGAAAGAATAGTCAAACTAAATCACATTCCTGAGAGGCATGTAATTTAGTTAACTTTGGCAGCAACGTTACCAGTGGCCAGGGAAGAGGACCTATAACCAGGTAACACAAAAATCAGGGGATCTATTAGTCTTCAAGTTTTTCTTTTAGTATCAGCAGCATAAGAATTACCACAACTGGTACACTGACTAGTACTTCTAATTAAGAGATGAACACGAAGATCATTTACATGAAGAGACTGACCTAATTTGCTGTTATCTATGTTTACATATATATTGCAGACTGAGATTGGCTTGAGATCATTAATCTTAGTTTGACAATTACTGGCAAGTGGCATTTTTCCCCTAGAAAATTAGCACTGTATCCTTAATCTAATTGAGGAAGTGCTCACCTATGCAGGTTTAGAAATATAATACTTATAAATTCCAACAATTCTATTCATTCTAGATGTAATTTTGTTAAAGTAAGACACTTTGGTCAGTTTGAAGAGAGACAAATTTTAGAAAAAATATTAAAGTTGAATAATATTTTAAAATATTAGAGTGTGTCCACTTTCTGAAAATCAAGTTTCTAGAAACAAGTCTGATAAATATGTTTTAAAGTTAATATTTTTTAATCACATCAAGGCTGATAATTCTTGTACTAATTTTGTCAAACATCACTGAAAACATTAGTAAAAATATTAATAGAAATGATTGCTCCATTAAATACATAGATGTAGATAGCATATTCCAATTTAAGAAAGCATAACAGCAGTTTTTTAAAAGTAGGATCTGGTTTAAACAATATTAAACTAGACTAATCTATTTTGGGGCCTAACCCTGTTAGTTATACTAGCTTCAAACAATAATTACATATTTAGCACTTGCTGAGCAAGCCAATGTGTAAAATGCTGTGGGAAATTCAGATATGAATCATACTTTTTTTGGAAAATTCAATATTTACCAAAGAATAAGGCTCTATTTATTTAGAGGTTAAGAGCATAGACTCTGTAGGGATAGAAGAAATTTGAATTTGAGACTAGTCATGTCATAATTTCAAATTTGAAAATTGACACTAAGCGATACCATTTTGAACTCCTGTAGTGTCGTCTAGATGTAATAAAATAATGTCTCACTTTTCTTTTCCTCAAGAATCCCTTCTTGAGGATCACTTTGTGATATAATTAGGAAGTAAAAGCAACAGAAATGTTCGATGTAGGATTTGAAGAAGAGGGACGCATCAAGCATAATTTGTAGGTTATATATTTCTTTTGTTGTTGTTGTTATTTATTTATTTATTTACTTATGGAGTAGAGTTGCTTTACAATGTTGTGTTAGTTTCTGCTGTACAACAAAGTGAATCAGCTATCTGTCTACATATATCCCCTCCCTCAAGTTATATGTTTCTTTCTCTTTTTTTTTTTAAACATCTTTATTGGGGTATAATTGCTTTACAATGGTGTGTTAGTTTCTGCTTTATAACAAAGTGAATCAGTTATACATATACATATGTTTCCATATCTCTTCCCTGTTTCTTAAGTGAATGCATGTGGGTTCACATTCATGAAAAAGATGAACACATTATAAAATCATGTTTAGAAATGACAGCTTATTTTCAGTTATGAGCACATTAAATTTGAAATATCTGAAAGCAAATATGAAATTGTAACAAAGAGGACTAGGTTGGAGATACACATGAGACGATCATCTCTGTATAAGTAGAACTGAAGTCATTGATAAAAGTAAGGGTCACTAGTTTGAATGGCTGGACACAAATTTTAGTTATACTAAATGAGCCTTCAAAGGGAAGAACTTATGAGGAAAAAGAAAAAATAGGAGTATTTGATATCAAGAAAGCCAAGGGAAGACAGTTTAAAGAAAGAGCAACACTCAAAAGTGTGGAAAGCTTCCAGAGTCAAGTACAAGAAAAAAAAATTCCTGATGGATTTAGTTACTTGGAAGTGAGTTGAGATTTATAATGGAACCAGAACCTGTTTTGCAAAAGGTTGATATATGAATGAAAATTAACCAAACGGTGATCAAAATTTTAGAAAACTCAATACAAGATTGTGAACAAGTCAGAGAAAGACAGATGCTATATGTCTTCAATTATAAGTAGAATCTAAAAAACAAACAAAACAGAACTCACAGATACAGAGAAGAGATTGGTGCTCTCCAGAGGCAGGGGGTGGGTGTGGGTAGGTGAAATGGGTGAAAGTGGATCAAAGGTACAAAGTTCCAGTTATAAGTCCTGAGAATGCAGTGTACAAACTGATGGCCAGTTAATAATACTGTTTTGCATATTTGAAAGTTGTTAAGAGACTAGATCTTAAAAGTCCTCATCACAAGAAAAAACGTTGTAACCATGTCTGGTGATGGATGTTAACTGGAGTTATTTCGGTGCTCATTTATCAATATGTATAAATATCAAATCTTTACATTGCACCCCTGAAATTAATAGACAGTCTACAGCAAAAAAAAAAAAAAAAAAAAAAAAAAAAAAGGACTAGAAGCACCTACCCTCTTCAAAGTTGAAAATCTGAGTGTAACTTCTAGTCAGACCTCCATATCCACAGTTCCACATCTGGGGATTCAACCAGTCTTGGATCATGTAGTACTGTAATATTCACTGCTGAAAAAAATCTCCCTATAAGTGGACCTGCACAGTTCAAACCCATGTGGTTCTAAGCTCAACTGTACTGTTATATGTTAATTGTATCTCAGTAACAACAACAACAAAAGAGTTTGACTCCCTGAGCTGGGGCCTAGAAATACCCTCAAGTCAGTAAGATTTCACCCCGTCTGTTTCCCATTTCTCACGGATTACTGTCCTTACTTTCTTGATGTTTAGTGTCTTGAAAACTGCTGTTTCATATTTTTGGTCCTTTTTTGGGGGGTTGTAGTTTGGTTTCTATAAGTTATGAGGTTAAACCCGGTTCCTGACACTCCACCTTGGCTGAAAGTGGAAGTCCATTGCTTATGATTTCTAATAGATTTAATATGGTGTGTGAAAAAAGGATGAAAAGTCAACATAGACTCCAGAGTTTTGGTTTGAACTACTACAAATAAGCCGTTGCTATTAATTGAAACAGAAAAGACTCTTTAATGATGCTTCTTAAGAGGTAATGTTATTCATTACCTTCAGTTCTCAAATCTGGTTGAAAATTAGAATCACCTAGTGAGCTTTCCTCGAAATGCTTAGATTCCTCCCCGCAAAATTTACAGCTCAGGTTTTTTAGTGTGGCACCAGAGAATTGATATTAGAAAAAGATTTCTACTTTATACTAATGTTCAGCCATGTTTGAGAACCAGTGCTCTATACTATTGCTTCTCACTTCAATGTGCTTGTGAATCACTTAGGGATCTTGTAAAATTCAAATTCTTATTCAGTTTTTCAAGGTGATAAACTTTGTATTTCTAACAAGGTCCCAGGTGATTCTAATGCTGCTGGTCCACACTTTGCACAGAAAGGCACTGCTATTCAAATTCATGAGAGAGCTTTTTCACTGTACAGATTAATGACATTAATTAAGTTTGGCAAACAGTGAGTTAAAAACGTTAGAGAGGTTTCTTTATTGCAGGATTTTTCATAGCTAACACCTTTCTAAAGTTATTTCTTGCCGAATCCCATTTTCATGGAGCATATTATAGGATTAGGGATTTGCAAAATGCACTATCCTGTACTAATACAGAAGTTGAGCTATGTTCAAATAATCTTTGCTACTTTCTTAAAAGCTTTAAATTTTACTGAAACATCTATTTAACTGATTTGTTTTCATTTTCCTAATCTGATTCATGACTTGATGATTCTAATTTATTTACAAATCCAAATAGGTTTTATAAAAAACAAATTAAACATGCTCTGGATTGTGAAGTGATTATGTTGCACATACTTATATGATTCGTTTGTTTATATTTTAAAAAATACTTGACAAGTATTTCTTTTCTACAGCATTTCTATGCACACATTTTCTTATGATTTTCTTTGCATGATTTCATAGCACATCGTTTGTTGATATATTCCTGTTTACTAACATTTGGGAAATATATGACATAAAAGAAAATATTCTTTCCACAAAATTACACTGAGGTTTCATTAACAGAAAAAGTTTTGTAAATTTTCTTAATAATTAGATCAGTTTTATATAGATAAGAATTCTAATATAATTCATTATTTCTTCGGAAACCAGTAATGAAAGCCAAACATGCCAGGACTTACCAGCCTACAGGTAAACAGAGGCTCATTTTATGTTAATGCTCAAATTATGATAGGTTTTAGTTTCTGTCACCTCATGTAGAACTTCAGAGCCTTCCCTGACATCCCCCAGGGCACTGACTCTAAATATTTTGAAACTTCCCCATATGTGGTTGAGTTTCCTAAATACTCAGGCTCCCCTTTTTTTCTGTTCCAACCTCCTTATCCAGATGTCTTGTCTGGCAGAGAGGCAATTAAGACACAGTCAACAGGTGGGTCATGCTTGGGTGTGAAGGGGGTGTGGGACCTGAGGTATAATTAGTTAACTCTACACCAAAATACACAGAATGCTCTAAGAATCAAAACCAGTTACACAGCTTACAATTTACATTAACATAATTTTAATCCATTGTATTCATTAATATAACTTTATAATGCTAGAAAACTCTTGCCCTGGAAGATAAAATTCCAAATAATTTCATTCCAGGAACTTTCTGAAAGGTACATCAACTCTTCAATAGGAAGCATCAAACAATAGTTTACACCTTAGAAAGTTTTAAATCCCTTGCCTCAAGACCTTGCCTTGCTGTTCTTAACCAATTCTAAACTGTTACATCATGATTCTTACCATAACCTAATTGAACCCCTCCACTGAGAGACGCACCCTAATAAGACTTCAAAATCTGACTTTGCCATTCCCTCTCAGAAACCCTACTAAGCCACTGTCAAGGTAGTGCTCTCCTATGGAGAATATTTTTATTTTTCTGCACAATCAGGGCTTTCTGATAAAGACAACTGACGTGCTCTAATGAGAGTGTCTCCTTTTTTCTAAAATCATTTACCCCTCATAATCTAAGGAGATAGGTTTGGAGCCCTGTGTTTACATTTCAAATGGTAATAAAACCCAGAATCATTCATTACATTCCAAATGGTTGTGAGAACCTAGGTGACTTTCACCTTCTCTCCCAAAAGGAGGATTTGTTTACATTCCAGAGTAAAAATAATCACTCTATCTCTAGAGGGGAGTTGTAGGTAATATGCCAACACCTATATATTAAGTTTCTAGTTTTATTATTTCGAGTTCCTCTCCTACAGTATGGATCCCTTTCTACTCCTCCCCTACACATGCTGGGTCCAGCTGGCTCTCACCATATTGCCCCATGGAGGAAAATGTAGCGTGGACACCTAGCATTAAGATATTTTTTTGTAAGCAAGTAATCAATCTGCCTCTGATCCAGAAACCTTGTATTTACTGTCAGGATAAAATAAAATATGAATATATATTTACTCCCTTACCATTTAAGCAATAAATGTAGGCTGTGTTACTAACAGGTTGCTTTGGTGACATTTTGAGAGCCAATATTCAATGGTGCTGATTTTCCCAGTGGTTTTGTGAAAAGAAAAAACAAAAAAACCCTCATCCATTCTGTCCTTGAGAGCTCAGAATAGCACCTTGGCTCTAGTGAAGGTTCAGAAAGTTCCATATTCCTTTGTTCATATCCTTCCCGTTACCCTACGAACCAACAAACAAAAAACCCCACAAAGGACATAGATATCAGCTGTTACAAACTGCTGCCTAGAGAATTAACTGTTCCATCTATTTCCCTAAAACTCCAATTAGCGCTCAACAAAGGCACACTGCTATCATCTAAAACGTTTCTATGGTCCAATGTACTCCTGCATGATACACAAGATATGCAGCACGATGAGTGATTCCGTACCTCCCCAGTAAAATATTGATTAGCACTTGTTTCAAAGGTTCTCAGATGGAAGCATGGGTTACACTGCTATTCCTATCTTTACCAGAAAGTTGTAGTCAGTCTCCAACAGACTTTCCTAGATCCTCTATGCTCACTAAGTCCTCCAGCTTCTCTCCACAGTGTACTCTGGTATAATCCTAAATTCCTAGTGTAAGATTCATCTGAATGGTCAAGTATCTCTTCCACATTCAGTCATTCTGATTTGCAATTTCATATAAAGTGGTTTTATTTCTAAATTTAAAAATATGTAATAAGTGGTACTTCCCAAGTATTTATGTGTGTTACAAATTACTTGGGGTCTTGTCACAAATGTCTTTCCAACAAGCTCCCAGGAGATGCTGTCATTGATGATATGAAAACTACTCATTAAATATCAAGGTGTTAGAGAAAAACAAGTTTCCAAGAGAAGAGTTTGCCAATTTCAATAAATATAAGGAAGGCCCTCCAACATAAAATGAACTGTTATTTTTTATTGAAGTATAGTTGATTTACAACATTGTGTTAGTTTCAGGTTTCAGCAGTGATTCAGTTTTATATATATATATATATATATATTTTTTTTTTTTTCAGATTGTTTTCCATTATAGGTTATTACAAGATATTGAATACAGGTTCCTGTGCTTTACAGTAAATCCTTGTTGCTTATCTATTTTATACATAGTAATGTGTATCTGTTAATTCCACACTCTGAATTTGTCCCTACCCCTCCCTGCCTTTCCCTTTTGGTAACCATAAGTTTGTTTTCCATGTCTGTGAGTCTGTTTCTTTTTTGTAAATAAGTTCACTTGTACTATTTTTTAGATTCCACATGTAAGTGATATATAAAATTTGTCTTTCTCTGTCTGGCTTAGTTCACTTAGTATGATATTCTCTAGGTCCAACCATGTTGCTGCAAATGGCAATATTTCATTCTTTTTTATGGCTGAGTAATATTCCATTGTATATATGTACCACATCTTCTTTATCCATTCATCTGTCGATGGACATTTAAGTTGCTTCCATGTCTTGGCTACTGTAAATAGTGCTGCTATGAACATTGCAGTGCATGTATCTTTTCAAATTATAGTTTTGTCTGGATATATGCCCAGTAGTGGAATTCCTAGATCATATGGTAGCTCTATTTTTAGTTTTTTGAGGAACCTCCATACTGTTCTCCATAGTGGCTGCACCAAGTTACATTCCTACCAACAGTGTAGGAGGGTTCCCTTTTCTCCACACCCTTTCAAGCATTTATTATTTGTAGATTTTTTTTGATGATAGCCTAAAATGAACTATTAATGTTAAGCTGTGGAAGCCATCTGTGTTAAGACAACCTGAGAATTATACCCCAAAGTGAAATTAGTGCCAACCATGTACCAAATCCTTTGCTCTTCCTCCTGTCTTTCCCTTTATTCCTTTCCTCCTTCTCTTCCCTTTGTGTCTAAATACCCACTTCTCTTTTTCATTTCCATACTAATTCTTAATCTCTTTTTACTTCTCTCCATTCAGTTCCTAAGAAATAATGTTTATATTTCTGCTTATTCCTTTCAGACTCGATTCCAAATTGTTTTGCTGTGATCTATATGTGTATCAGCGAACTCCTCCGCATTCAGAATAATCTTAAAAAGGGATGGACTATGCATATTGAACAATCATTTTTGAGGAATGGGGAAAAGATTCCAGCATTGTTATACTAGACCAAAAGATATATAATAGTCAGTTTCCTCAAGAGCATAAGCAATCCTATAATCATTTGAAAATATTTTTCTATACTGGTATCACCTTATCTACTATCTTATAAGCACACACAGAATTATATTGTGAACCATGTGTTAGTTTACTGAAACCATTTTATAGATGCATTGTTTTTCAAAAAGTAAACATTTTAGACTTATTGGTTTACTGATTTTTTTGTTCTTTTGTTTCTCTTCCCTTATGAATATATTTTGTACAGATACAGGGGCAGGTTATTTGTGACATAAATTGTCTTGAAATAGATTGTCTTAGCTGGAGAGCATAAATAAATTGTAGTACTATGATATTTTTCCTGGTTGAAAAAGGATATACGAGCTTAGGTTATGGGATTAAAAACTAATTTTTATAAAATGTTAAAAAGGCAATTTTATTTCAGCTTCCTTCTGATTTTCTGTTTTGTGACTAAGAAGAAAAGTGAAGGATGGTTGGAAACAAAATCAGCTATAGGGAGTGTGAAAACAGAACTATGAAAGATTTTAAAAAAGAAACAAAAAGCTATTACATTAAAAAAAAAGCAGCAACAAATGCTTAGGAAAAGAAAGATAATAACTAGTTCTATAAAATTAGGTTCTAGAAAAGTGAACAAGCTAGGAATACCAGATATGCAATTGATTTTTAAAAACTTTAATATATTCCTTGGTTTTGAATGTTATTACTCATAATTTTCTACCTTTGTTCTTGTAAAATAATTTTTTTTGGACAATATTCAGACTGAAAGCACAGTTTTATACAGTGAATTAGGTGCTATGCATAGCATAGAACTGGGGATGATGTGCACTGGTTCACTGAGTTTACAATCTGAGTTAATATTATTGTGTGATGCTTCAGTGAGTATGGTGTACCTAAGAGGCAAATGAACTCTATCAGACACCGAAGTGTCACTTACTGTATCAGAAGTGGTAACAGAAATAGAACCCTAGTGTTGTGGAGGAAGATGTTTGTCTCTCACCAGTGATCACCAGAAACTAATTTGCTCACAGAAAGACTGGATAATGATTGTGGCCATTTTGCCTTTACTTCCTTTTTTTAAGGGTGCATGGTCACAGAACTACCATTTCTATTCTGGGAAAAACCAAAGATAATATTCAAGTATAAAAAGAAAACAAACTTACATACACTCACTAAGACATGCTCATACTAAACAGATGATCAAGCCTCAAATTTAGTTCGTTTCCGATTATTTTACTTTTGATTTCAGTGTTAGAAAGATGCAGCAGATATATTAAAGTTATATGGGTAGAGGACTGCTTCTTAGGATGACCCCTCAAAAATTAAGTTTATGGACAAGAACAAGAAACTGCTATCTACTTGAGCTTGGGTTGATATTGGGGATGTATATATAAATCCAAGGATAAGCTTAGTTTAACTGGAACCAATGTGATTTAGATCCTTCAAATAAAGAGGTTTTATAACTGAAAGAATAATTTTAACATTAAGAGTAGGTATACTGTCTGTTTCACTATAAACCTTCTGCTTGTAATATTTCTCCACTGATTTTTCTGAGAGAATCCCCAAATGCCAGGCCATTTATCATCCTTTTAACATACATTTTTGTATACCCATGGGTGGGGCTGGTGGGGCGTGGTGGCAAAATTAGGTAAGAACAGTTGCTTGAATCATTTGACAAAATATCCAGATAATTTCCTCCTAGGATTGAAGGGACAGAACTAACATGCATAACATAACTACTATTAGACATGAACTCTGCTAGGTTATTTGCATATGACATTTTATTTCTGCTTGGAAAAAACTGCTTGGAAGTAAATGTAATCTACACACTCCTCACTTTGGAAAATGAAGTTTACAGTTATTGAAAGGCAATTTGTATGTTGTATGGACATGCTGTTCACACTTGATCATGGCTACTCTTCAGCTTTTTCTTTAGATATATTATAGAAATTAAGGCTTATTGGGAAGTAGAAAAAAAAGACAGGTTACAGGCAATCACAAAAAGTATGATTGTAAAAAATTTATAGAAGTGTATTTAAAAGGCACATGAGTCCCTAAAATAAGTGATATTATAAATAAGTACTTCTTAAATAAGTGATATGATAAAAATTGGGTGAGTAAAGCTTACAAAAATGTACTTACTACGTGTTGTCACTAATTATAATAGCATACACCCCAGGAGGTAAAGTACAAGTTTGCTTGAAAACATAATATATTATTTTCACTTATATGAATAATGGTTTTTTGGAGGATGATTTCAAGGATTAAAACACTATCATAAATTTAATGATTTTATATTTATTGTACTTTTTTATGTTTTCTTTTGTAATGTATTTCACACTGCTCTAATTTCTTATGTGAAGTAAAAACTTGATTGATTCTTGGAATATCATATAAATTGCCTTTTAGAATTTGTATTCTCAAGATTTATTTATTATAAAGTATAATAAAATAACTGTGAATAACACATAAATGTGATTGCTTAATTTATTAGAACACATTTAAAGCATTCACTACCAGTCAGAAAAGCTCATTAAATTATAGCTACTATAGATATATGGATGTCAATGTTCTAGTAAATCATTCTAAATCAACATATTTATTTTATTACTTGGCCAATGTCAGTAGATAAACTTTATAGCAAAATAATTTTTTCTTTTCTGTTACCCTTATTTTAACTCCTAATAAAACAACATACAGATTCTATAATTTGAGAGTACACTTTTCTACTTGATGTTTAACCAAAATCATTAAATGTTGATTTCCAACTATACTTGGTAAGTACTTGAGTAGAAATAATGAGCTCCTTAAATATGCCTGACTTTAAATAGTTGCTTTTACCATTTATACAAGTCTAACAAATATCCATTTCTACTTGCCCAGGAGAAACAATGTCTTGCCAATTGATTCTAAATTCAAATGTATGTTGATCTTATTTACTAAATTTTATTTAACAATAAACAGTAACAAGCAACAATAACAGTAATAAAATTTATGACTTTGCTGCCTAGACATTTAACTGGATAGAGTTCTTAATTATTGAAACTAATCCCCAAGTATGTAAAATCCATTCTATATTTTTTGTTTGTAGATTCTATATTTAAATACATTATTCAAAAAAATCTATTGTCAAAACCAAAAGAAGTATGCATAATGCACATACATTGTCTCATTGAATGCATACGTTGAGAGCAAAAATTAATTCAAATTTGCTTTTCTTTTCCATTTGAAACAAATGAATCAATTCATTGCTGACTTAGGTACTCCTATGAACTTTATCACAATTATTAGCATATGGTGGCTGGTTGAAGAGTGCTGACTAACCCCAGGGTAACATAACAAATGAAAAATAAATGCAAAGATATTTGTGAGATATTTGTAAACTGTTATCATCCAGAATATTTGCTAATTTTTCTGTACTATAAGAAGAGTTAATGGGAACTATGTATATCAATTATCTCTGAAGTTCAAAAGCCCTGGTATGTATGATTCTGAGCATCACACATGCTACTTAAATTGCTCAGGTTTTAAGTTTGCAGGTGGAGAGTCAGGATATGAGCCCAGACTTCTCACAAGGCAACGGTTGTGTCTGTGCCACACTTACACACTGTTTCTCATTCTCCACGTATGGAAACTTAGCTATCTTAATGCACAAACATGAATTCATGCAGCTTAGATATCCATGAATATGAGCCTTTTATCTGCCTACCCTTACTTGCAAATGTAGTGTTCTATTTTAAATTTCTGAATTTCATCTAGATGCGTCTAGATCTGACACTTATGGACAATCTGAGTATTATTTCTTTGAAAAGCATGCCATTAAGGAAACAAAAATCTATAAATGTTGACAGGTGAAAAGTTAATTCACTATATGCAAACTTTATTTGACCTCTACATTCAGAAAGTAATTGAAATCTAACAATGAAATCATGAGATTAAAAGAAAAAAGGATTTAGTGAACAATGAATACTGAATAAATATGCAATTTAATTAAAACTTTTATTACACAGATGCAACTGATATACAGTATAAATACATATGTGTGTATATATTTTTCAGTATGGCATGTATGTGCAATCACAATTATTTATTATTATTAAATGGTAAAATTTGATTATCAAAAATAATATTGTTTTGCATTTTTCAAATTAGTTGTATTCTGTTTTGAATGGCTGATAAGAACATGATTGCTGATATATACTTACCTTTCCAGTAGATGGTAGTACAGATGTTCATAAGAGAACATTCAGTAGGATAGAGTTTGAAAGGAGAGAGGTACTTTCAAACTTGAAAATAGTATAATAAACAAACAGTGTTAAATACTATGTCAATTATGAGAAATGGGAGAATTATAAGAATGGATGTATTTAGTTTGAAAACTTGATATTTAAAAATGGTGTGTGGATGTGTGTGTGTGTGTGTATGCATTGCTTCTAAGTAAAATAAGCTAAAAAATCAAAGCACCAAACCCCAGAACATCAATCTCCAATGTTTACATGTGTTTATCACTATAAATCCAAACACTGCTTATTTCAAAAAGCTCATTTGATTTGATGTCTCATAGTCAACACAATATTAAATCAAGTCTCCAATTTTTAGTCGTTAATAAAATAACATTGATACCCTTTGTCCCTCAAGATTTTCCAATGTAAATATTTTCTATATTTAGTTTTGTGGATATTTATAGTTTTCCTTGATATATTCTTGATTTAAATATATATTCCAAATTGGTGATATAGAAATGATAAAGTATTCAGAAATCATTGTTGGTAGTTTTTTTTTTTTAAATCACAGTTCGGTAGATCTGTGTGGATAATTTTAATGCCAAAAAAAGTTTGCATGAACAGACTTCTGACAGGAGAATATAGAACTTCTTCCTTTCCACCCATTTCTTGTCACATCCCAGTTGTCAGAGTCAGGATTCATGAGGCTTACACACAAAAAAGTAGAGAGACTAGAGAGTAGTAGAGAGAATATATGTTTTTAATATTATGAACTTATAAGAAACAACCTATTTATTAAACCATCAAATCTTGTAAAATGTGACCAACAAAAAGCAATATTTAGTAACTAAAGTTTAATATATCTTCATATAAGAACTAATTATTCTCAACAAAACTTCCATTAAATCCTATCACTTTGACCAATTATCTATTCCCAATAGTCTTATTTATTTATTTATTTTTCCCCAATAGTCTTTAAATGTACACTCTCTACAACTTCTCTTCAGCAAACATCAGACATAACCACAAACAACAAACATAAGACCCATATGACTACATATACATACACATACATGCTTATAACAACTATATCATTTATTAAAAGGGAAATCTGATTATAGCAAAAAATCCTTTGGCCATCTTCATTTGCATTTCAAACAATCTAGCCTAAACCTGCCCTCTCATCAGAAATAACCTCTTTATCATCATCCTTTATTTTCACAAGGAAGATGATTCCTATTCCAGTGGGATTCTCCCCTCCTCCTACCCTACAGGTGGTTAATATAAAAATATTGCTGTAGTCTAGAAATTGCAAATTGGTCTCCCTACCTCCTATGTCTCACTTTTCTCTCCAAATCCATTTTGAATACTCCTACTTAGATGATAATATATATATATATGAATGTATACCATTAATATATATTATATATAGTTAATTATAACATATGTATATAATATGAATATATGTAATTCTCTTTCCTGCTGAATTCAAACCTTCACAAACCTGATCCAACTATCTTTTGACTCTTACATCTCTACTCCCTGAAACTTACAAAGGTTGAACAAGTTGGACTTTTGATTTTCTTGATATTCTGCAACAAAGTTTGTTAATGCTTCTGTAGCTTTATACATCTTATCTGTTCTACCTGGCATGCCCACTATTCATTTAGCAAAATCTGATCCATTGTTTTATGTCTCACTCAAAGGGCATTTTTAAATTCAAATATTCAATCCTAATTCCACTTGAAGAAATTATTACCTTCTGAAATCCTATAGAACATGATACAACTTTCATGGAGATTTACACAGTTTCCTTATATTATAATTTTTATCTCCTATACTTAAATTTGTGATCATGAAATTGTGTAGCTATGGATTATTTATCCTTATATTCTGGCTTTTTTATCAGAGTAAATAGGAAATATATTTGTTAACTGAATTTTCAAATACACTAATTAGCATTAGAAATTAAATAATCATTTTGGGTATAAGAAAGGTAGTACAGGTAATTGCATAGGAAAGTAAAAATAGCTTTAAAAGTTTTTGGCAATCAGCTCTGGAAAATAAAATTTAAAAAATAACCTCAATGTCAAATATAAAAATATATCTGTGTATAAGATCTTATTGCTTCTCCTTTATACGTATTCTAATAAAATATTACCATACATTATTATTTAAAATCACTTTTTATTGGATATTAAAAATGGTGGGATCATTTTGTGTTATTTCTCTGTCATAGCAAAACAAACTCAGTCCTACATTTGTTTGGGCTTTTATAATAGGAAGTGGGTGGTAATATGGAAGATGGAATAGATACACAAAAGTCTTATTCCATGGCAACAGCTGTAATTAAATATTTACTTTCATTTTTTTGTCTTTTATTATTAATAATCTTCAGAAGAGTTTGCTTGTGTTTTCTTACTCTTTAGGGTATAAATTGGTGATTAAAAGTTATATTTATGATACTATGAATTAACTGCTACAAAACATGTTCTAATTAAACTACATGACCAAAGTACAGTCAGGGATATTAGTCACATTCACCTTTTAAACCTGAAAAAAAAAATCAACTTTATCTTCATGAATAATTTCCTGTATTAAAGTTGGTTAACTCAAAAATATGAGCTGTAGTTCTTGAAGAAATAAGTGTCTATTCAAATAATTTTTTTCTTGGGTAATGATTTGTGACATTATTATCTATTTATGTCCAGGATTACAAAGTTGGCCCTCAGAAGTTTTAGATCAGTCTGACTCTTTCTTTATGATTAAGTGTGTTCCTCTCGAGTGATTAGCCATTCCTTGGTTATTTATACAACACACTTTGTGAAAATAAGATTTTGGAAATCTTTGCAACTAATGGAAAAATATTATTATAATGTTCTATTTTTAAGTCATAAAACCCATTTTGAAAAAATATAGAAGAAGTAATGGAAAACATTTTAAAACTGAGAGGCAAAAGGAAGATTCAGACACAAACAATGAAGAAAAGAGTTGTATAGTTATCATTTCTTATTATTGAGGTTACTTCTGCTAAGCAGCATCTTTTTTCAAAGTGCTTTGGATAAAGAATGTTATTCACAGAAATAAAAAAGAAATTAAGAGTTCTGTATCTTTTGAAAACATAAAAGAACAAAAGAAATCACAGATTACAAATTGTATGCACGGTGAGTGGCAAAAGCTACAAGGAGCTGCTCGAAATCTTATGTTATGTGTCAAATATCGCTCCCTTATATACAACTATTAGATAGTAGGAGAAAGGATGATTTACAAGAAGAATATGAGGCCTATGCATCATCTTTTCCCTAAAATAGGACCAAGAATTAAGCCCTCTTGACAAAAATTTAATTTTAATGTTCTTTATGCCAAATTTCTTAACTTTTCTTAGTAATCCTGTTTGAGGTCAGGTGTAGGTACAGTATGAGGTCATTGCCATTTTTGTGGCTTCCTGGTCAACGACCTCTTGGCTTCATCTTCTCTAGTGTTTGGTCTGTGCCATTTTAGAAAAGTGCCAAAGAAAAGCACTTACATCTTATGGTTCTCGTTTCATTTTCAGGAATGTTGTCCATTTCTATTCTGTGGGACATATTTCTGTAGTCAATATTTTTAACTAAATAAGACTCCTGGGGACCATAGTTGCTAGTTCTTCCCCTGACAGCTAATAAAATCTCCCACATGCTCATGTCTTTTCTGGTCACTCTTAAGTAATTCAGAGACCTATAGTCAATTTAAATTACAAGTAGTGTCTCACTTTAGTAAGTACAGTTTTTCAGAACTGATAATCAAAACTCCTAGCCAGAATTACATTAATGACTTCTCTTTTTCACTTACTAACCATATTTCCTGATAATCTCTCAAGTTGAAGCATAGGGAAAGAAGAGAATAATTCAACGAGCTCTACTAAACAACGCCTTCACCCTCTTCTCGGCAAGAAACTTATTTAAAGCTTACATTTTAGATAAGGCATGTAGGTTCTTTAGAGACTTTCCTGTTGGGCCTCTCCACAATAACTTTCTAGACAAAAGCACTATTACTTTTTTTAGCTGGCTGATTCCAACTCTACCTAACTTTCTGTCCCTTTTATTACACTCTGTAGCCTCTAGTGGCTGAACTGTGGTGGACCTTTCCTTTGTTCTGTAGGGTGGATTTAACATGGTGGCAGTATTGGAAGCTATGCATGGGCTCAGTAGCATCAGCTCTCTCAACATTGATTTGGTGACTGCCACTTCTGAGTTTCTGACCTACAAGCAATAGAGACCAAAGCTGGGTCCATGAAACCAACTTTTGTGGAGGCCAGCCAACCACTTGATAGAAACTCTCAATATCAGTCACCTTCAGCCCTGGAACTGGCAAAGTTTCCTTCTGACTGGGATGGGTATGGGTTTCCCTTTCCTTCCCATAGTATGTCAGCCAGCATCACTATGTGTATGCTCAAAAAGGGTCTTATGAGATCTTTCACAATATCTCCTAGGCTCAAAGGAACAAATTTACATCTAAGGAAAGACAGCAGTCCTTACAAAACATGGACTCAACTGACCCTGCCACGTATCACACTATTCACAAGCTGCTAGACATTTGGTATAAAGGAATGGTTTCTTGAAGGTGCAGCTGATCTACCAGCTTAGAGATGAGACTTTGTAAAGATGGAACACTATCCTTCAGGATGTGATTTCAGTCTTCTGAGACCTTGAGCAGAGAACCCAACTAAGCTATGCCCAGACTTCTGATTTACAGAAACTGAGATAATAGATGAATGTTGTTTTAATCTGCTAACTTTGTGGTGATCTATTACAAGCATAGAACACTAATCCTGGAGAAGTTGTTTTGCAAACTAGGTTCCCCCTTCTCCATTCTTTGGCCATTGAATAAAGCTTGTGCTTTTCCAGTCTCAAAAACTAAATGAAACAAAATACTAACACACTCCTCTTTTTTTTGAAAGCACTCCCCTAATAAATCACTTAAACAAAATTCTTCGTCTTAGGTTTTTCTTCTCAGGAACCTAAACTAACACACCATCTCAGGTATGATCTCTTTTCATTCTACTATGATTTTTAATCTGGTCTCCAAGATTCACATGTATTTGATCTGCTATCAGAAGGCAATACAGTTATTTCCCTGACAGCAGCTTTTACTCTGTTGAGGCAAGTTATGTTCACTTTCTAATATGTGAGTCATGTATCCATACCCTGTATCTACTCAACCACAAAAAAATGTATATCAAGTTCAGTATGTGGTCCATTTGAAGCCTCCCTCATTAATCCTGGGCTTAGGAAGTAGTACCACTCATATATTCCTCTTGAGAGGTAGAAAAATCAGATTCACAGCACAACTTTTTAAAAGAAATCTTTCTTATCAAATCTACATAATTACTAATATCCTAAAACATTTATATACTTGATATAGAATAACATTGGAATCTATAGTAACTTTGTACTGTGTTCATTCACCTAAGTTGTAACTATAATTATAGGAATCTATTTTCCCTTGGTAGTTCCATATAAAGGGGTGTCACAAGAGAAATCTGTGTTAAATTTTAAATTTGGCAGTGAAGGAGCAGCCATTACAAGGTAAAGGACATTACCAGTGTGCCAGGTATCACTGTAACTCAAACACATTTTCTCACTGGCTCACCATGTTGGTATGGGACAACCAACATGTCCCATCATGGAGGACCCACAGCCAATTCCGCTTTTCCTTCAGGTAACTCAACTTCTAAATTGTGTACTGGGATAGCTCTGTAGCAAAGGATTCCAGCTTCTTTTGTAGGTTAACCATGTCATTGATATGGATGCCGTAAGGACAGATGAGGGTTTCAGTTTGTTCTCAAAGGTTTCAGATTGTCCTTGTGAGTTCTAATTTACCCTCACTCTCTATTGCTTCACATCCAACTTTTCCTAGTAACTGCCACCTCTGCTGACACACAGTGCCTTCAGGCTTACCAACACACACAGAGGCAGTAGCCCTTCATAGACTTCATTACCAGCTCGCACAACTGTATAAAGTCCAGTCGTTACAATAATTCATGCAAATATGTATGAAGTATGTATAATTCATACATATTTTGTATGCTTGAAATTTACATATCACTCATACTGGTTCCAATTTCCTGTTCAAACCATAACATTTATGGATGCCTACTTTGAAATTTCCACAAGACGGTAGGTATTGCTTTGACATTAATAGTATCATAATACCATGTTTGTATCTTGTAACATATATCTTTTACATTGAATTCAGATTTCTACTGCATTTGATCATTGACAATATAGCATTCAGTGTGTATTTGTAGCATTTTTCAGTGTTTTTTATTCAATATTTAATGCTATGCTCCTTCAGTTTTGGGAATACTCACCCAGGCATGCAGGTGACCCACCAGCTGCCAGATTCCTCCTCCTACCAGCTGCTGGGCTAAAGAACAGTGCCTCACTTGAGGACTATGGAGTCAATTTCCCCTTCCAACAAACCACCACCTTAATCCTCACTGCAAGGGTGACCTTCAAGTGATTGTAATCTTCATGCCACGACCTGCCCTGTTAACACCTGAATCAAGGGTAGGCTTCAAAGAGGTTCAAAGTTGCTCATCAAACATACTATAACACTGCCAGCCCTGGGGAGAGATGGTATCACCTCCTCCCTGAGATTCCTTGGAGTGTATAGGTATAATCTCTCCCTTCCCCATAGTTGTACCCAAATCCCTTTGAGAGATGGAAGACAATTGCAGAACACAGACTTCCTCTACTCCACCCCTTCCCTACAGGAAAAAGTCAAAGGTAAAGTGTAACAGAGATCATGGGACAGAGAGAGAGTATGGGGGGCCAGACAGGTCCTGGGGCATCAAGGGATGGGAAGAAAACTATCAAGAAAACATCCTGGGAAGACAACATGAGGAGTTGGAAGATGGTTGGGACTATGGTGGGCCAAGTGGCCAAGCCCCTGGGGCCTATTTAATTATTCCATTGGACTTCACTCAAAGAGCAAATTCAAAGGTAAAATTGTTAGGAGTTTCAAGACAGTGAAGAGAGAACATTTAATCCCAAACATGGAAGGCCTTTTGAACATGGGACCCAGTGCAACTGCATTGATCACACACCTGTAAAGCCAGCCTGATTTCTATATGTATGGGGTTGAGAGCAAATACTTCCTTTTACCTAGCTTTGGAATATTACTTAGCCATAAAAATCCCCACAAAATAATGCCATTTGCAACAACACAGATGGACCTAGAGATTGTCATACTGAGTGAAGTAAGTCAGACACAGAAGGACAAATATCATATGATATTGCTTATATGTGGAATCTAAAAAAAAAAAAGGGTACAAATGAACTTATTTACAAAACAGAAGTAGAGTCACGGATGTAGAAAACAAACTTATGGTTACCAGGGTATAAGGGTGGGTAGATAAATTGGGAGATTGGGATTGACATATACACACGACTATATATAAAATAGATAACTAATAAGAACCTACTGTACAGCAGAGGGAACTCTACTCAATACTCTGTAATGGCTTATATGGGAAAAGCAACTAAAAAAATTAAAAAACAGTGGATATATGTATATGTATAACTGATTCACTTTGCTGTACACCTGAAAATAATACATTGTAAATCAACTATACTCCAATAAAATATTTTTTAAAAAGAGAGAAATGTATTTCCATAAGTAATTCAAGTAGTATTTGCCTAGAAAACCATGTACTCTTGCCCAATGTTCTGTTTATGGTCAAACAACAATTAGTAATAAAGTTTCCATATTTAACCAAGAATAAAATTAAAACTCTACACAAAAGTATAATAGAATTCAGCAGAAAGTGAAATATTATAAACGTTTTTCTCTGAACTCTGTCTTGAAGTATAAATGATAGAATTTCAATAGTTAAGTTCAGGAAAGACAAATGAACATTATGTCATTGAAGGTCATTGCATTAATTTAGTGACTAGTATAGAAATTCCATTGCAAATGTGGTCGTTTTCAAAATTGATATTCCTGAGCAACCTACTTGTTGTCAAGACTAACTCCCAAGGTAATTTGGCATTGCTGTTACAGGAATCCAAATTCATATTCATTCACGTTCTCTGAAACACACACCATAGTAACAGAGATATAACATCAAATTTTAATTCCATAGAAGTTTTGAGTTCTTGGTCTCAACTCTGTTTCAGGCTGACCTATTTAACAGAAAACTAAAGTCACCTCTGGGGGATAGATCTTTCTATAAGCAAGTTTGACAAAAGATTTAGGGAGGGGCACACATCCACTAGATGAGGCAGTGAAAAGCTCATTTAAGAAGATCAATCAGGAAATAATTAGCCTCAGGATATTTGAAAGTGAAATAGCCAGTTTGGGATTAGAGGTGAGAGAGAGAAAAAGAGGGCCAAGGTTCCTGAGAATGTTCTTATCTCTAACAATCCCAATTTTGCCTCCAAGGGATAGGACCTGCCTATCATCCTAGTTTTTAAAAGTCTCCCTCAGATACAAAATTTTACTTCTCTTTCTCTTTGTTAGAATAGCGAAGATGAGCTCTTTTTGAGACCTGACTTATGTCAATAGAATGGTATAGCGTTTCCTCAAATATAGTCTATCATTTTGCTTGAGGAATGAAGGTTGTAAATCAAGATAAAAGAATATTAGCAGTTTAAATTTTATATGACATTTGCAAAAGAGAAGTGAAATGGTTTAAGAAATAATTTTACTCTAACAGTTAATATTGCCTAAAAAGGCAATCTGGCTAAAGTTGAATTTATATAAAATCAGATACAACATGTTTGCTCAGATGCTCCAGAACTTCTCAGAGTCTCATCTGAAAGGACTTAGCATACCTGTTGGCATTTGTACAAGTTATGGCTCATCTGAAACATGCCAGATCATCCTCTTCTTTTCTCTTTTGATATTTCATTATTTCTTTCTTATGTTTATTATCCCTTTTGACTTTATGTCTTTCTTTCTCATGCTTTTATTCTCCTGTTATTTTATTCTTCCACTATTTCTTTTTTAACCAAATGCAAAACTAACTGCCTTTTTTTTTTCAGATATCAAAAGAAGTATACTCTACTATTGGCTGGTAATTTCCTCTTATGAGATCATCTGGTTGATTCCCCTTTATGCTTTGCTCTTCTCATTGCTTTCAATTGATAGCTATGTTCTATGAAACAGGAAAAAATAGAGATTGATAATATGTTTTAATTATGATCTTGTTTTTGCTCCTGCATTCTTGTGCACTCAGATAAGCTTGCTCATTGATATTTAACACATTTTTTAAGCCTTTTTATTTATGGTACCCTTCACACCTTTCACAGTAAACATAAAAGTCTAGCTTCAGTTTATCTTGCTGCCTATTTTTCCTTCCCTTCTATAAAATTTATGAACAAATTTAGTACTCAAACACAGCAACCATATTCACCCTTATGGTGTGCATATGATTTCCTGACTCAAAATCAAATAAATATATATTGAATAAATTGTATTTTCCAGAATCAGGATGAACAGAAGGTGGTCACCTCATTCAAGTAGCTTGTGGTTTATTGAAAGAGAGCATTAAGAAGTGAGTACTGTGTTTCACATTCTACCATAGAGGTAAGGAGGTAGTGTCATCATAGTCAATAAGAGGGGCACCTGTTTCTCAAAGCCAAGTATACTGATATCTTAGCAGAGTCCTGAAGAACATGTAGGATTTTACCAGCTGCAGAAGACGGAGGAGAATTCCATGCAGAGAAAGCAGGATGTGCAAATGCTCCAGTGTGAGAAACAGAATGGTAAGTTTTAGAACTCAATCTTCCTGGGAAATAGTGATGTACATGTTTAGGCAGAAGAAAGAAGAGAGATATTGGCAAGACATGAGATTGAAGAGATAACCTTGTCAGGAGGAGTCAAAATATTCAAATACCTACGGCGACCCAACCTTAAGAAACAATAAATTTTTCCTTATTTGGATGAAAATAAACTGTGGGAATATAATACAATAGGAACCTATATTATGGGTTATTAAATTATGGGTTATTAAATTATGGGTTATTAAAACTATTGCTTCTAAATCACAATTTCCGCTTTTTATGCTCTGCTCTGTGAATGCTGAGGCTGAGATTTTGCAAACTACACACCTCCGTTGACAGCTGACTTCTGGTTAGATTGTGCTAACATGGGATATAGAGAATGACTGAAAAGTGGACAGAGAATAGAAGACACATTCTCTTTCTTATTTGCTTGCTGTTGGTCCTACAACAAATCTCCTCTGCAGTTTGGTGGCCCCAGCCTCTGGCTACTTTTGGCATTCCTAGAAGCAGCCTTATTGCACTTCCTGAAGGGCCAGCAGCAGTCTGAGCTCCAGTTCTGAAAGCTGCTTCCCCATTCCTCTAAATTCTGATGAACTCAATCTTTTTCCCTTATATCTCCCAGTCTTAGGGCTTGTAGCCACTCCCTGCAGTTACCTGGTGTCACTCTGTGTTTTAGTTCTGGTCTCAGTACTATAATAGGTACCTAACCTATTGTCAAATGAAATACCTTCTGTTTAAATATTTTCCATGTATTCTGTTTCCTGGCTGATACAGTAACTATAACGTAAATTCAATTTTAAAGCATGCCCATTTAAACTATAGAAATAATTCATTGTCAAATGTTAGTTTTATAGTCACTTAGAACCAGAAATCTGATTTTTTTCCTCCTACACAATGATGTTAGTGTCAATTCTTATAATTAGTTTTTTGATTTGCAGGTCAGAATTTATCCTTGGATTCTTCAGTTGAAATGAGTGCTTTATGTACTGATTATTTTTGTTTGTTTTGTGTTCTTTATGGTTTGTTTAAGTTCCATAATAGAAAATGGCTCTTGGAAAATTGTTCCCCAAATACAATTTGCCATATGCTTCATATCCAAATTTTTTTTGGTAATATCAATGAAGAGGCTATCGTAGCCAGAATTTGAGCAACTGAAATGATATAATAAGAATGTTCAGTACATTTTATAATAATAAGTAATTGTAATGATTTATTAAAATTTGTTACTGTTATAACAGTGTTAATAAAATGTTATGAATTTACAAACATTAATCATCTATTTAAGTAGCATACCATCAACTATACTCACATATGTAGCTTAGTTAAGCTTCCTAATAATGCATCAATTCCTCAAAATATATTAAAAAGTCTCATATTAAATTCAGAAAATGGTGCTTTCTCTAATTTCTGTTTGACAAATAATCTGCTTCTATTTCAAATTAATGTTTTGCTAATTAATAGAAACCGTACTTAATAATATATTATTTTAAAATTAATATTTTAAATTATTTTATAATACTCAAACTTTTCTAGCAAAATATATAATAGTTTTTCATTATCCTTAAACTGTTCTTTTGTTACTTTTACTTTTTAAAGAGGAAAAATGACAATCGTTGGGGTATAAATTATTTTTAAACCACAATTTAGACTATTCATTTTACTTGGATGAAACTGCTGTTGTTCATCAGAGATTAAATAATTTAATTATATATGTGTGTACTTACATATGTATGTATATACACACATACACATGTATACATTTTTTAATATATAGTAAAACTAATGACATCTCTTCTAAATCTCTGACACACTGGTGGGATGGTAGAGCAAGATCTAATTTTCAGCATTGGGAAAGACAGAAAAAGATTTAAGGAGTAAAACATTATCTGTTGGACAGTTATGGAAGGTATTTGCCTGAAGCAGATTTATTATATGTTCACTTCACACATGGGCACTCTTCCGAAACTATCTTCTTTTCCATTGCATTCTCTTCTATTAACAATCTGTTCATGCTTTACAACCTTTTGTAATTTACCATTATAAAAATTTGAGTAAATATTTTGGCAGCACTGTATGCAGTTGATCACTCCTATTCCATATGTCTCATCATATTCATATATAAACCTAAAAGAAACTCTTGGACATATTCACCAGGAGGTATGTTTGAGAAAGTTCATAGCAGCACTATTCATAATACTAAAAACCTAATGCTTACTCAAATGCCATAGAAATACCAGGTTTATTTCTGCACAGTGGAAAATGGACATAAATTGTGGAAAAATCACATGATAAAATATTATTACAAGTGAACTACAACTAAATGCAAAATAAACAAATATTAGTGATATAATGCTGAGTGAACAAAATATAGGAAACACATATTCTTTCCATAAGTTAAAAAAAAACCCTTCTAGAAACACATGCATTTTAAGATACATAAACAGATGTATTTTTTAAAAAGCAAGATATGGTAAATCTAAAGACTCAGAAAGGGTTTACTTGGTGGGGTGGGGAGGGGAAGTGAAAAGAATGGCAAAGTAGAAGGAAACTACGTTTACATTGTAGGTGACTACGATGAAGCAACCTTGTTCACAAGGATGATCATTGAGGGCATCTAGGAACATCCTGAGGGATTTGGGAATGATAATTTGGAGAAGCATATTAGCAAACAACAGCTACTGTATTGTTTTGACTTTGATGAAAAATAGACTGGATGGGATTTACAGATTAGATACTCTAGAAAGAAGAGTAATATGATCCATTTAAAGTCAATAAGATTAAAGCATGACTGAGATAATTATTGGATTGATTTATACCAAAGGCTGTATTCATGACTCATTTGAAATATGTATAGTAAGGTCAAGGTAGATTAACATAAATTATACATCTTTTGCTGAGGCATATTCAGAAAAGCTACCAAAGATCAGAGGTATGATATTTCAATACACTTATTCTATATACATCTATGTATGTATCTATCATCTATCTACCTACCTATTATCTATTTATCTACCTATTTCTTTTTTTTAATTGGAGTATAATTGCTTTACAATGTTGTGTTAGTTTCTGCAGTATAACAAAGTGAATCAGCTATATGTATACATATATCCCCTCCCTCTTGAACTTCCCTCCCACCACTCCCATCCCACAGACCACAGAGCTGAATCTACCTATTTCTATTTTGCCTTTTCATATGAAATTCTATTTTTTCATACATTTGAGCTAGAGAGCATTTTGATGAAAACATCCAGCTAATGAACGTGCAAGCCTCCAAGATGTTCTTTGAAAACCATACTGTAAATATGAGTTGAATAATCTTTAAAGTGTATTTATTTAATCTTCTTTAAAAGTGAGCCTAATTTTCTGCAATATATAATAATAAATAAATTGTATCCAGCTTCTTCACAGTAAAATAAGTACATATTTTTAAAGCCTTACTGTGCTTTTCTAGGAATTACTTAAATATTGTGTATATTTCTGTACAGTTTTACTTAATTACATTACAACAAAAAGAAAATTTAAATGGTAAATCATATCTTGTGACTTTTGAAGACTGCAAAGACAATGGACATATAGAAATAGATAGGAGGTCAAATAACAAAACACTGTAATCAAACTCTGGATAGACTGACAGAGGGACTGAAAGTTGAAGAATAGGAATCTCAATAGGCTAATCAAATATATTTAAAAATGTGAAAAATTGACAAGTCTGAAAAACAATTTTCATTCAACAAATATATCCTGGACACTTAATATGAACTGGACTCTCTCAGGCACTTGAATACATCAGTAAATAAAACAGACATCATAAAGCTTATATTCTTGTGGGCAGACAGTGGGTAAACAATAAACGTAATATATAAGTGAATTACTTTCAACAGTTCTTTGGAAAAGTAAAAATGTAGAAGAGGGTAAGGAGAATCTAGGCATTTGAGCTGGAAAGGGAGGTTGCAATACTCAGTAAGATGGCCAGTGCAGACTTTATGAGAAGGTGGATGGTTTTAGCAAAGACTTGAAGGTAAACACTCAGGCAGTTGTACCTGGGAAAACATTCCAAGCAATGGGAAGGGGTAGAATAAAAACATTGCCTGTAATTCAAGGAAAACAAGGAGGTCAGTGTGACTGGAGTGTAGGGAGAGAGGGTGGATAGAAGAGGAGATCAGAGATAAAGTACAAGGGTGTAACAGGTTACCATGTAACCTGACACAGATAGGTCATTGTAGGCTCTTCTAAGGATTTATTTAGACTTTAACTCTGAATAAAATGGGGCACCTGTGCAGAGGTTTGGGCATGAGAGTTGTATTTGTAAAGGATCCCTGGATTTTGTGTTGAGAATAAATTACTTAGGGCAGAGTCGTGGTTAGAGCAATGAGATCCACTATGAGCTACAGCGAGAGTGAAAGGTGATGGTGGTGCTGGGCCTCAGGAATATGCATTATAGAGGTGAGTTCTGCAATTGTTAGACTTTGGGGACAACCTCAACACATAAGATAAATGGTCTAATATCGTCATGATGAAAACTACACTCAACTCTGGGTCTGAGATGATGTCTCCAATATGAAAGCTGAATATGTAGATATCTACAGAGCAAAATATTATAGAAGATATAAATTAGAGAACAAATCCATAATAACACCTGCTTCATTCATAATAACATCAAGGTTATATCACTATCTGAAAACTACCCATACTTGCTTTTGCATACATAGATAGATAAATAAATGTGTTGAAGAGTCACGGATATATCTAAATCCACCAGAACAAAGGCTCCAGACCTTAAGGAGATTATTTTATCCCTGCTGCTTTATCCCCAGACCCCAGAACGCTATCTGAACGTAAGAGGGACTCTATAATTAGTTATTGAAATAAGTATTGAATGAACAAAAGAATATTAACACCTGCTATCATGCCAGGTAGAGATTTTAAAAGAAAATTATTGTTTAAGGTATGGAAATTTGTTATTTTAATTGCTTTAGCTCTTCAAAATTGTAATTTTAAATGTACCAAAATATTTTCTAATTGAGATTCAAAATTTACTTTCACTTATTAAAGTGTCGTCTATTTTCTTTTTTATTGCAACAGACTGTGTGTTTTAGTCTCTTAATTATGTTATCTATCAAATATATTGTAAAAATATTTTAAAATTTGCAAAATTTCACACAAACTTATTCTGTTTTTTTTAATATAACATAGTATAAATATATATGCCTGATTTTTAAGACAGTTTGGAATAATTAATTCATGCTCTCTATCTAGAATGTTCTTTATGACATCTGAAGACACTGTTTTTCATTCAAAAATATTTATTCTGTACTATATGTCAGTCTAAAATGTAGGGTTAGTACTAAGATTTAAAACATGGGCAATAAATCAGAATACTGATTTATGTTAGAATTTTAGATATGGATGACCAAATAAAGTGGTTTCTTGAGATGGAATCTACTCCTGGTGAAGATGCTGTGAAGATTGTTGAAATGACAAAAAAGGATTTAGAGTATCACATAAACTTAGTTAATAAAGCAGTGGCAGGGTTTGAGAGGATTGACTCCAATTTGGAAAGAAGTTCTACTCTGGGTAAAACGCTATCAAACAGCAGTGCATGCTACAGAAAAATTGTTTGTGAAAGGAAGAGTTAGTCAGTGCGGCAAACTTTATTATTATCTTATTTTAAAAAATTGCCATGGCCATCCCAACCTTCAGCAACCGCTACCCCAGTTAGTAAGCAGCCATCAACATCAACATCAAACAAGACCCTCCACCAGCAAAAAGATTATGACTCGCTCAAGGTTCAGATGATGGTTACCATTATTTAGCAATAAACTATTCTTTAATTAAGGTGAGTTACATTCTTTTTAGAAATAATGCTATTGCACACTTAATAGACTACAGTAGAATGTAGACATAGCTTTTATATGCATTGGGAAACAAAAAAAATTCAGGTGACTCACTTTACTGCTACTTTGCCTTTATTGAAGTGGTACAGAACTGAACCCTCAGTACCTCTTAGATATGCCACTCCATGAGAGTATGTCAAATTTTCATGGTATATCTTACTCCCTAGATTGTGTTGAAAAGAGATTATTGGGTAAAATTATCATTTCTAAAATTTGTCATACCCTATGAAGCAGAAAATAAGGCATAGGTGGTTTCTACTAATTTAACAAACAGTTCTAAAGCTTACTTGCTGTGAGAGTTTTTGAAGCCAATACAAGTGATCAGATTATTTGGGGAATTTTACTTTTTCTTTCTCTTTGTATGGTGTATGTTACTTTTTCCTCCAAGGAAATCAGAAGCCTAGACGATGCCATGGCCAAACATAGTGAAACCTTGATGGCTATCATCTAAGGTTTAATGGGACCATGAAGTCTCTGGTTTTGCCAAGAAATTGGGAGGATCAGCCTGTTGAGAAAGGTGAACTTGAGAGATGCTGAAATAACGTTTTATTTGCTCAAGATATGTATGACTGTGCATGAGTTTTCCCCTTAGTGCCACCTTCTGATACAGTTTAAAAACCCTCAGTACTAATAGCCACATCTAAATACTTTTTTGAGTTCCTCTTGTGATTTCATTTTAGCTACTCATATGAATAATAATCATCCTAATAATTACAAATGAATATATAGTACTGTTTCAGCAGACTGTAGGAAATATTAGCACTATTATAATATAATTATCATTTAGAAATGGATATATTTGTATGACTTTTCGTTGCCCAAATTTATTTCATTTTGCTTTCACAGGTTTACAGAGTCTTAAATGGTATTTTCAATATGTGCTTGAAATGCTCATAAGTCCTTTTGATACAATTTTAATAAAAGAAATTACATGAAGAACGTACTTTCCTAAAATACTTTCTAAACTCTACACTTCTAAATTTTTAACTAATCTTGTTATGGTTAAATTATTAAAAAATACATTGTGCTGACACATGAAAGTAAATATGGTGAACTTTATAAAAGTGTAAAATTATTTAGACAAACATTTGCAAAGTATTAAACTATTTATTTAAACAAGAAAGAAAAAAAAGTTTCACCTATATCCATTATATTTTTGTGTAAGTAACTGAATTAGGTCCTCCTTAACTTTCTCATAAAATGTTCATATAAATATAGCTCAAAATTCCTGAACACAAATCATTTCTACCTGGGATACTTGTATTCTCTGGTTTTCACAATGAGCAGTGGTCCGAAATGAGTTTACCCCCCTGCCAGTGCCTAGGCACCAAGAAAGGAACAATTTATTCCTTGAAGTCATTTAAGTAAATAGAATGCAAATGATGAAAGATTTTAGTCTTTTGATATCATATTTGAGACTATAATCCCAACCATTTCCTCAGTTGTCACTGTTCAGTAAAGTATGCTTGTTTTTTAAATCATAGAGCTTGCACCAATAAAATTCTTCTCCATCTTACTATGCTCATTGTCTGTCACTCTAAAATGTATGTCATATCAAAGTTATTTTATGTTTTTAAATGATCTTTTTTTTTCAAGTGTGTGTATGTGTCTCTGTGTGTATTTGCCATTCCATTATTCCTTTGCTAAGATGCAGAGTTACCATTGCTATTTTGGGTTGTTTTTTATTTTCATTGTGATGAGTAAGCATTTGCTTTATACTATTAACATATTTCTTGAAAATGTTGGAGTAAATATATTACTGGAAAGAAATCAAAACATTTTCCCTTTTCTTATATTGGAAATTTCTAGTTTTATTTTTACAAAGTGGTACCCCAAATTAACAAATCATCACAGTTAAAAATCAAAATAGTTTATAAATATGATAAAACATATTTCCAGTAATGTCAAAATGATATAGACATAGGCATACCCAACATAATATAACCTAAAATTTGGTGACTGCTAATGAGAAATAGAATAAAGAAAGCTTATTTTGCTGAAGAAATTCTCATGCTATTCTTGAGAAAATTCATTTAAATGTAACTGCTTTGAGCATTTTTTTTCCTAGTTGTTTCCTATAGCTAAACCTTTTACCCACTGACACATTCCAAATCTTTTTATTATAAGTAATAAAATCATAGAAATACTGTACACTCATACTTTAGAATTAGACTTGATTTCTTTCACTTGAGTTTTACAATTGTTTCCCTCAAGTTTTTGGTTGTTGAAAGAGAATAAAATCAATGACAAAAATACTAGTGAATAGCACTTGCCCTCTCCTGCCCAAAAAACCCCCCCACAAAATCCAAAAAATACTAATACTGGCAAATAAGGATCCAATTCAAGCTTATCTCCAAAGACTGACAATGGCTAAATATTAATATTTCTTTATGTGAGCATATTGAAACAACCAGTTTGTAAATATAGTAAAAGTTACAATGAATAGCTGAAATCAGGTTGTTAAACAATTATAGTGAAGGCTGATCTTTCAAAGGATTAACTTGCTCATAAAATAGACTATTTTTAGTTTCCTAGCTCATACTGAAATATTTGATCATGAATCTCTAAGAATCATTTCTTCAACATATACTTGATAATAAAAATGTATAAGTCCAAATCCAGCTAAGAATGTCTTTATTCAAAAAAAAGAGTCATTGAGCTGAGACCCGGGATTTCAGCAGAGAGCTATATGAAGTTCACTCCTTTCTTCACGGAACTTTATGATCTTGTAGGTCAGGCAAACATTAAACGAATAAGTACAAATTGATTATTTACAATGATTGTAAAACAAGCCAAAATAACAAGATGCAATCAATGTGTATTATGGGATGAAAGGAATGGCTAACTAAATAGAGTGTAACAAGGAAGATTACATGACATTTAGAGGAATAAAAATGAAAGCAGAAGTTTACCAGGCAAAAAAAAATTTTAATAAATAATTCAGACAGAAGAAACAGAAGCTGTAAAATCACTGAGCAGGAAGGAACTTGTCACATCCCAGGAAACAAGAGAAAGCCAGAGTCTCAGAAAAGACCCAAGTGGTAGGTAGGTGAAGGTATTATCATTTGAGGTCTCATATTACAGAGTTTGTTCAACTGCGTTCTGGGAACCAGTGAATGGTATTGTGGGATTTTTAAGAAGGAGAGTAGCATGATCTTACTTGTTATGATGAAAACAGATGGGAGGATAAAGAATGTTAATAGAGATCCCAACCAGGAAACTACTGTAATATTCAGGTGAGAGATGTTGGTGATTAGTGGGTGGTAAGAAGAGACAAAATAGAAAAGAGTTAATTGTTGATTTTATGTTATGTGGGAGAAAAAGGGAGGAATCAAGATGGCAATTAAGGGGCTTCCCTTCCCTGGTGGCGCAGTGGTTGAGAGTCCGCCTGCCCATGCAGGGGACACGGGTTCGTGCCCCGGTCCGGGAGGATCCCACATGCCACGGAGCGGCTGGGCCCGTAAGCCATGGCCACTGAGCCTGTGCGTCCGGAGCCTGTGCTCCGCAACGGGAGAGGCCACAACAGTGAGAGGCCCGCGTACCGCAAAAAAAAATAAAAAAAAAGATGGCAATTAAGATTCCAGCAGAAATGCACGGTAAGTCTCATAATGTGTTCTTACAAAAATAAAACACAATTTAAAAAAATGAAATGTGTGAAGAACCTAGGGGCAGGACAGGAATAAAGACTCAGACGTAGAGAATGGACTTGAGGACACGGGGAGGGGGAAGGGTAAGCTGGGACGAAGTGAGAGAGCAGCATTGACATATACACACTACCAAATGTAAAATAGATAGCTAGTGGGAAGCAGCCACATAGCACAGGGAGATCAGCTCAGTGCTTTGTGACCACTTAGAGGGGTGGGATAGGGAGGGTGGGAGGGAGATGCAAAAGGGAGGGGATATGGGTATATAGGAATATGTATAGCTGATTCACTTTGTTATACAGCAGAAACTAACACAATATTGTAAAGCAATTATACTCCAATAAAGATGTTTAAAAAATGAATTGTGTACTATAATTTAAGTAAATGAAAACAATGTCGAGATACAAGGAAATTGGAATAAGACATTGTATGTGTATCTAATAAAGTTTTCCAAATGAAGGAATAGAGAGAATGAGAGAAGAAATATTTCAAAGATACTTGCTGAGAACATTGGAGAACTTAAAGACAACATGAAAAGCATACAATTTCAGGCTCAGGAATTACAACCAATCCCACAGGGGCTACAGAAAAATAAATCAACGTCAAGTAATACCATAGTGAATCTTTCAATCACCAAACACATTGAGAATAGACAGTTTATCTTCAAAGAAATGAATTACTTTGATTTCAACAGCAACAATCTAAGTCAAAGACAATGGAATCATGGCTTCTAAGTGATAGAGTTTATAATTTTAAGTCCAATAGACTAGATTTAAGGATGAGGGAGAAATGAAAACATACTTCATATGTAAAAATGGAGAGATTTTGCTACTGACAGACACATCAAAGGGCCTTTTGAGGAATGTGTTTTAGGAAGATGAGAAGGAAGCAGTAAGAAGAACAGATAATCAAAGAAAATGTAAATATGTTTGCCTAAACAACCACATAAAATAATAATAATAATATATTATGGGGCTTAAAATAACAAGGAAGTAAAATAGTGGATAGCAAAGATGTAAGATGGGAAAGTGTGATAAGTTAAAACTTTAGGAGAGCTATTTCTGGGGGAAGAGAATAGACATATTGATTTATATTATATTTTTGTTAAGGGGAATAGACCGTCCTGGAAAAGGGAAACTAAAACTTCCAACAGATTTCAAAGAAGGAATGAAGCCGAAAAAGAAGCACAATATAAGCAGAGTAAATAGCACTTCAGTAAGATGGTAAAATTAATGCAAATATATTTGCACTGAAACAAGCATAAATATTCTCTATTTTATACTTAAAAATAGATTGTCAAAAATTGGAGGAAAATTAAATCAAAGGAAAGTCTGCATAAGTTTGATGCTGCTAAATATATGAACACACTAGTTTCAAAGGAAGAAGATTGCAACAGCGTTGGATGGTTGAAAATAGAACATATTAAACATTTGACATGTACCTAAGATGTGCTTAGAGAGAAATCTATAGGGTTAGTGAACACATTTTTTTTTTAAGTTGAAAATTGATGCTTGTAAAAGAACAGCAAAAAAAACCGTGATGAAAATAGCAAGGGCAATTTTAAAAAGTGATAAAACTTAAAAGGATTAAAAGAGAAGATAAAAATGTTATTACCTGAAAACAACATGACTGTATACATATAAGGTATAAAAAAATTATACAAACTATTAGAATTAATGAGTGAATTTAGCAAAGTTCCTAGATATGAGATCAATTTATACAAATCAGTTATTTTTAAACAATTATCGATAACAAAATAGAAATTATACTAAAAACTTGCCACTTACTATAGCAGTAAAAACCTAGGGGTAAATCTAATGGAATATGTACAAGGGTTCTACACTGAAAATGCATCAGTAGGAAAAACTAAAGAAAACCTTAATAAATAGATAAAGCATTTTCAGGGCTTTGAAGTCAGTATTGTTAAGGATCAATTTATTTATAGATTGAATATACTAAATTTTAAACCAGTAGGATTTTTTTTTCTGTGGAAATTAATAAGGTGCTTCAATAATGTGTATGGAATTAAAATAGGCCAATAATAGCCACGGAAATCTGGAAGGAGTACAAAGCAGGATGACTTTTTATTTAATTCTGGAAGAAATATCAAATTTCTAGATTAACTTTAGTAATTAAACCTTTTATCTTACAAGTATACAGTAGTGAGTTTAGATTCTGCATGACATGAAATAATGTCATTGCTCAGAAGGCTATTAAATATGTCTGCATATTCCTGTGTATTAAAAGTCTCTTAATTTTAATTTCTAATTTGATAAATGTCAATATTATAACCAAATAAACAAAACCTTTGGGGTTAACGATTTTTTAAGACTGTAAAGGGGTCCTGATGTCAAAAATTTTGAGAACACTGATGTGAGATTGCAGTAGATTGGGTTTTGAATCCAAAGAGATTTAGGTGCCAGATATAAGTATGCCATTTTTTTTTCTTTTCCTTTCGAAGTAATAAGCAAAATATTTCTCAGCCACAACAATACCTCTTCCTAACCAACACTCATCCCCAAAAAGAGTTTCATTGTGAATACAATTGTTAGGCATTTGTCTTGAAGCTGAAATCACCATGTGGCCTCTCCTCTTACCTGGGTCATACCTGGGAAATGATAGGTAATATTTAACAGCTTACTTTTTAAGACATGATTATGCCAGCTTAGTGATATGAAATAAAAATGATTAGAGAGTAAGAGTGAGGGATCTATTTGGTGAAAGACTTGACATATGACAGTGGAAGAGAAACTTGTGAGAATAAAAATATCTAATAAGAGTTTCTAAATTTTCTAATTTGTCTTTGCCGTAGGTTACTTCTTTTGTTCTCTAATAACAATGGCAATAGGCCCTGACTATACAATGATGAACAAGAAGAACAGTTTCCTGCCCCAGTAATTTGATGATTTTTGTTTATGTTCTCTCATCTGACTAGATTATAATTTGAGAGGAGAAACCTTGTCTGCTCCGTTTCTCACTTGATCGTTAGCACTCCCAGCAATGTCTGATATGTATACAACTGAATGTACAGGTGACGGATGGAGTAAACACAGGGACGATGGCTCCTCCATTAAATTATAAGACCCATGTGGGCCAGGATTTTTGCTGTTTTAGTTACTAATTTTCCCAAAAGTCAGTCAACAACAGTGAGTAAAACATAGAAATTGAATAAATATTTGTTGAATTAATAAATCCTGAATTGCTTCTTTCTGATTCAGTCTTCTGTGCTCTTAGAAGGTAATATTGAACAAGGCAAAAGAACCCTGAAGGCCATGCCTTCACTTTCTTCAGTGGGACTTTGTGTATCATTCATTAAAACTCATCAGATAACAGAAGGAAACATAATATATGATAGTCGCTAGATCACTGAATTATGAAACAGACAGTGTCATCCAAAATCATAAATGTTTCACTTACTAAAAGAGACACAGTGCATTCATAGTTTGAAATTTGAAATAAGAAGATAAACAGTATC
This sequence comes from Globicephala melas, assembly GCF_963455315.2. Classification (NCBI taxonomy): domain Eukaryota; kingdom Metazoa; phylum Chordata; class Mammalia; order Artiodactyla; family Delphinidae; genus Globicephala; species Globicephala melas. The sequence continues at coordinate 8,620,351 of NC_083318.1, forward strand.
TACCTCATGGATTTGTTGTCACGGTTAAAGGAGACCATGTGTTGAGGTACAAAGCAGCAGCATCTCATCCATAATTGGTATCCAACAATCTTCTCTTTCCTGAGTAGAGGAAATGAGAATAATTGTCCTTTAAATATAATTATAGGGAAATTTCCTTTAAGGATTATGAAGTTTAAAAAAGAGAGATTCTTAACTGCACTTTTGAAAAAGTGTGGAGTGATCAAGACAAAAATATAGTCATTTATAGACAATGTAGAAATAATATTGTGCTTTCTGTGACTATATTTAACCTGAAATGTTTGAACTGCAAAATATATTGAACAGAGCACACTGGGTACACTGACTTTTAAGGAGTCCCAGTCATGCTGATGTATCTCTAGTTATATCTTTGTTTTACACACTTTGTTCTCATACCAACAGAATACTAATTATTTTAAGTGGATTACTCAGCTGACAGAGACCTTTAGCAGAAAGACAGGCTTGACATGGACAGCTGAAAGTTAGCTAATGAAGAACACTGAAACCAGCTTGGTAGAATGTTAATTAACTGCCCTCATTTATTGGGAAAAAGTAAAACTTTCACATGTAAAATAATGCTGCCTGTGTCAATATTTTATAGTTGCTAGGGCTCAGTATGATTTGAATGAATATACTCTTTTTAAATTTAAAATATATGCTAGAATTTTGCCCCAGATATGGTTATTGTTCCAACAGTGATGTTTCCAAGATTTAGAAATTCTCTGCTTTTTCTTATAAAAGAAAACCAAAAGACTCAAAAACAGTCATGGAACTTTGCCACACTACATATGAACAATTCTCCCTTTCAATTTTGCTTAATAATTAGAAGGCCTAATACTTTTTATATCAATAGATGAAGGATGGAGCCTTTACTGGTACCACAAATTTCTTTTGTTGTGTTTTAAAGGTAAAAGCTTAGATGCTCTTCTTGGGTAATGACAGTTTTCTTAAACCAGTGGAAAATGCACTGTGTTTTAATGAATTGGTATAACTCTTTAGTATATTTTAATTATCTGAGAACTCAGAAAAAAGTAATGTAGTTTACTCATTGTGAGTATTAGTTATGCCTAAATTCTATGCTAGTATGTGTAGAGTTATGATATCAATATAAATTTTGAGCACTGAGTGAAAAGTTGGGCTTACTAGAATACTTCCAATCAAACATTTTTACCATGTGGAAATTTTTATGTAGCAACTTAGTGAAAATGTGTTTTCTTGTGACTCATTTCTGCTTATTTGTCCTTTCTACTTATTTGACTTGATTCTGATGTATGAAATACTTTTTCCCTTCAACTATAATGACTCTCTTCAGGAATTCTATCACTTTTTGCTTCTTTCACTTTTGATGTTTAAAATTTGCTATCACTCGAGCGATCTTTCCATTAGCACCTCTCCACTAATACAATCTTCCATGACCTTGATTGTTTGTCTGCCTTGTTTATTAAAAACAAGATTAACTAATGATCTCTGTGATATTTCTTGTGAATAATTCTTTTTTTATCTTAATTCAGATATGCCTGGCATGTAATGATGCCGATCAGTAAGGTTTATGTATTAGACTAAAAAAATCTACAAAAATTGACAAAAATCAACAATGGGAGAGTAATGTTATGATGCAACTGTCAGAATCTTCATTAACAGCACCCTCTTATTCTGGCAAACTTTTTAATAGGTCAGCTGGAGAAAAAACAAGGAGAGTGTGCGTGTCATTTGTGACTAAATTAACAAATAAAAATCCCCATATGAACTTTATGAGAAATATTAAAAGTCAGACATAGCACCTGTTTTCTGGTAAAAATAACTATATATATATATATGTCATTAAGGTGTTGTTAAGTATGTTATTTCACATTCTCATTTCAGTGTAAGTCCATATTATTAACCAAACACACACAGATAAAGTCAGTTATATTTCACTGATAGATCTAGTTATATTTCAAGTAAATTATGTCAATACAAATATAAATGGTGATATCACTGAATATATTAAAAGTTAAATGTTGAAAATACTTCATTTAGGTTTACTGTGTTCCTTGACCAAAATATAAAAAAAAGCATTTAAATGTCTCTTTGAGAAAAACCTAATCATTTTAATATGAGATCACTCTTTTCACTGTACAAAAAGGGTACACACTGCCGTGAAAATGCAGTGTTAATGAATGAATATATCAGGTATTTTTTAAAATTTATTTATTTTTGGCTGCATTGGGTCTTTGTTGCCGTGTGTGGGTTTTCTCTAGTTGCAGCGAGTGGGAGCTACTCTTTGTTGCGGTGCGTGGGCTTCTCATTGCGGTGGCTTCTCTTGTTGCAGAGCACGGGCTCTAGGCGTGCAGGCTTCAGTAGTTGTGGCTCGTGGGCTCAGTGGTTGTGGCTCGCAGACTCTAGAGCACAGGCTCAGTAGTTGTGGCGCACGGGCTTAGTTGCTCCGCGGCATGTGGGATCTTCTAGGACCAGGGCTTGAACCCGTGTCCACTGCTTTGGCAGCCAGATTCTTAACCACTGCGCCACCAGGGAAGCTCTATATCAGGTTTTGACTGAATGCTCCGTGCCAACCAGATTAGTGAAAAAGGGAAAAGAAAAATGTTATTTTACAAATTTGCTTGCAGTTGAAATGACTTGCACTGAGAGGGTGGCAGCATCATTCATAGAAAGAAAAGTGATTTTGCTGGAGAAAAAAAAATCTTGATTGGCCTCTTTGGTGATGAAAGACAAGGCACAAGTCACCTTTGCTATTATCTACATGGGAGATATTTAGATAAATAAGAATTAAATTTCTCTGTAAAATGATGTAAGGGGATTTTGTGCTTGGCAGGTGATGCTTTAAAAATAGAGTAGGTTTCCTTGGAGAAAGGATGGGAAGAAGGCCTAGATGTGGTGGAGCAGGCAAGGGATGTGGTCAGGGCAGGGTGAAGGCAGCCACACTGGGGGACAGTTGAGCCTCCTTCCATTTTCCATCATGGCTGACTACTGAGATTTTAGAAACAATGATACATAGCTTTCAGTTTGAAGTTTTCTTTTTTTTCCTGCTTGCGTTGTAATTTTCTTTTAACAGTCAAAATTTGGTAATGGCTTATCACACACAACAATACTTTTCAGTGATGCTTTGGGCAATGAAGGATGAGAGAACATGGACCAGTAGATTTTATTAATGTTCAGCAACTGTATGAGTAGAGGCCTAACATCAGTGCTCAGGATAGTGATTGAAAGTCTGTTAACTGTTGAGGAACAGGTAGAAGTAAGTACCCACCTTCCAGGCTCAACATACCATTTCAACTAACTATAAAGCAAGAATAAAAAACCCAGACGCTATATTCTAACGATATCTCAGACAGTGTCTAAAGATATCAGCAATGTTAAATAACTCATGATGATTTAATATTATACCGTCGAAGAACTTTTTTTTTTCTATTTTCTAATGAGGAAATACTTAGAAAGGTATGAGTAGCTCTGAGAGACAGAAGAGAACTTACCAAAATTTTTTGCGCAAAAAGGTATATTTCATGTGATGAGTTGGATATTCATAAGGATATATAGACATACCTATGGTTCCTAATAATTATAACATTATTTTGTGCAAATATGCACAAAAGTGCTAGATTTTAAGAGACGCATCAGAGAAGGACAGTAATGGATTTTCACAACCCAGGTCAGGCATAACCTTAATGATTGTCATGCACTTTCAATTTAAGCTTTCAGGAAATTAGTCACTTTAAACCATTTTATGTGCTGAAATAACGTGGCTTTTTTATTACATAATTATCAGACATGACAGGGTAAAGTTGTTTCAGCACTTTCGTGGCTCTCAGGTGGATAATAGATTGTAGCTCTGTACAGCAGCTCTAACTAGAAAGCATAATGTGCTTCTTTATCTTGTCAGTATAGGTTTTCTTTATAAAAGTCTTAGATAATGTAAGAGAGCTTTGCTGACAGCAGGAAGAATTTCCAGTGATAAGGTTTCTTGACCTGTGCATATAACTATAATTTAAAATGTAAGAATTCAAGTCCCATGACTTTAAAGCATCCTCCTACAAGTAGGAGAGATATTTTGTAGAATATAAACAAGCTGATAGCATTAGTTAAGCTGATTGACATTATTTTAATAAAGATATAGAATATATATCTAAGAATTGTCAAAATTGAATGAATAAATATTGGTTATAGAAAAAAAACCCTTGATTTTTAGGTTTCTACCACCATTAATTTTAACAGCATAATAATTGAGATTGATTTTTTTACTGCAATATTTTCAAGGATACATAGGGTTCACAGTAAATACAAAATAACTGGCTGCAATCTTTAGAAGTTTGATTTTTTAAAATTATACTTTAAAAAAACTCCCTTTAATTTATGAGTAATTGTAGCTGACTGATATATAGTAGAGAAGAGATCTTGCAGAATGCATTCCTTAAGGATATATGTCGATGAAAATGGAAACTGAAATAGAAACCAATTTCTAGTACAAAGAATATTTAAGAAGGAAAGAAAGCCCTTCAAAACACCATGAGAGTTACTCTGCGTGTGTTCTAAGTATTGGGTTGGCCAAAAATTTCGTTTGGGTTTTTCCATAAGAGCTTACAGAAAAACCCAAACGAATTTTTTGGCCAACCCAATAGCATAGTGAGTTGTGTTTAACCTTAGAATAGTGGTTCCTTTATATCAATTAATCTGTCTCATTAGCAAGTAAAATATATAATTGTGAAAGTAAAGTATATAATTGTGAAAGAAAGATGACATAGTAAATAACTGTAATTCAAATTGGTTTTAAAAGGCATCTAAAATCTAAAGGTTTAGGGAAAATTATAAATACTTCTTCTAAAATAAACTTTGGGTTCATGCCAGTTAATTGAACCCAAACTGTTCATTTATAAATGTTTTGGATTCTGTACTCATTAATAAACTTTGTAATAAATTACTTAAAGATCAATTAATAACTCTAGTAATTGGCATGATGATAAAATTAGATGGTTTCACAAAGTCTTGGTGTATAGCTGTAAATATTAACTTTTGTGGTGAGATGACAAATATAATAATATTTACAAATTTTGATTTCAGGGCTTACGGTTTAACACGTTTTCTCTGTATGTTAAAATATTTGGTTGGCCAAAAAGTTCATCTGGGTTTTTCCGTAACATCCCGAGTGAACATTTTGGCCAACTCAATAGTTGAGAGTCATTCATTCATATCTGTTTATCACTAACAGACCATATTAACCCAAAAGAGAGTTATGGTGGTTGAATAAATGTTCTCAAGGGAGCAAAGTCATGGAGGACAATAATGCTGTGAGCAAAAGCAGGAAAAAGCCGTGAGGTCACAAGAGAGGTGGACTTATGTGCAGCAGAGTGTATAGGAAAGGAAATAGGTAGAAATGAAAGAGGAGACCAAGGGCAAGATGTTAAAATGTACTGACAAGCAAACATTAGTGGTTAATGGGCAATACAATTTTAAGATGGGGGTCTCCGTCTTAAAATGGGGGTATTGATTTTTGTATTTATATTATAGGACAAGACACCAAAATAATATCACCAGCACTTATGTCATTTAGTCATTTATGTCATTATGTCATTATGTCACTTATGTCATTTATGTCATTTGAAGGAAATAAAAAATTAATCGTGGACATTATTCCACCTGGTGCTTGTCACTATTTACTCAAAAATTATGTGATTAGGGATGTGTTTAATTCTTTCAGTCTATATCCTAGTAGTGACCCTGATGAATTAATGCATTTTGCAGTATGCCAACTCCTTTATTTCCACAATGTAATTAAATTTTCCTCACATATTAAAAGGGTGTTTTTGCTAATATTTTATTGTAGGTTATTTGATTCAAATTTAAACATCTAAATACATTTAACTATTGATACTTCAATGTATCAATTGAGAAATGTACCATTGAGAATAATATACACACACTAACATGACCCATATTCCATTGGATATACACTGCACTGGATACCATAAATATATTAATCTGTACTATCGGATTTATATTTTTTGCATTTCTTAGAATATGGCTTCTCCTTTCTCTGTATATATTTTAAATACTTATATAAATGTCATTGATCTAAAACGTAATGGTTGTGTTTTGTCTTAGATCCAAGCTTTGACAGGTGAATTAAATAGTACAGCATATATGTAACTTCAACCAAATAAATATAGTTTATATAACTCTTTTTCCATATTAACATCACAATAATTATCAATTGTCTAGTTAACAGCATTTCCTATAATGGCGACATCACATTACATATAGCTATATAGTTGTTTATAATTTGGGTGATTTGTTTTCTTACTTCAATGTTTATGTAAGGAATGGAAGTAGTTATTAAATAAGATTAATAATTTATCTAAAATCAAACATGTTCTAGCATTCTTTCAGGTATTTTAATTAGTATTTAATTAAATTTTTACAGACAATTTGAGTTATTAAAATTAACTATTATTTTATATTATTATGTGCTTAAAACAGTGTTTTCTTGGTTCTAAACAACCAAAATAAAATGTAGAAATAAGCTAGATATTAATTCTAATACCCAGTTTCAAAATATTTTTACAACATTCTTTTTAAAATATTTTTTTATCAAAATAGCCTCATACCTCTTGGAAAAATATCCGATATTAAATATGTTTAATATTCTCCAACACATACTTTTTATTTTGAGAAAATATTTTCTTTTTAATAAATAATAATGTTCCAGTAATAACAACTGTTGTGTTTAGAGGATATTTGGTCTAGATTGAAATGTTTTATTTATCATTGAAAAACCTCATCTCGATATATGTTAGGCAATCACAGAACGTTTTAATTTAATCTAATACAAGATAGAAACCCTTACCTTTCTTTAAAGTACCTGTCAGACCACATTTAGAGTGTGTATTCATTTCGGCACAACATCTTATCAGCAGAAACCTCTACTTTCAGAGGAAAACAAGAGTCCTGGGGAACAGTATTCCACTTCCCAGCCGTTTGACCTGGCAGTTTCCCCCATAAAGTTGTTTCAAAAATAACTCACAGGGTTTCCGTGAGAACCAAATGAGATAATAGATACAGCTGTGTACTTAGAAGACAATAAAATTCATAAAAGATAAGGATATCTTGTATGGAAAGCTTATTTCTTGGAGATTCAATTTATAGGTAATAGGACAAAAGTATTCTTCCTTCTTGACTATTTCTCTGCAGCTAGCTATTGACCAAGTTACCATTTTCCTTAATATCTACTTGTGTGTAGGTAATCAGAATAAATTTTATCTGTATTATTTCTCATAAAAAGGTTACTAGGTATTTTCTCATATATACACACATAAAATATGGATTATTTCCTAATTGAATTATTTCCATAAAAAAAAGACAAGGTTAATAGATATGTACCCTAACTTACTCATCCTACTAGAAAGGTTATATGGTTTGGACAATTCCACAGTCTGCAATCCGGGTTAAACAAGTGATTATTGAGTTTCTGTCATGAAACCCGCTTACATGGTAATACACTTATTGACTTAATCTGCAATTGCGAAATGACTGTCCTTTATAACACTTAGTGCATCACAAGACCCACTATCTCCTTTGGAGATGTTCACTGTGCTGCCACTATGGCAATATATAAATGTCAAGAGTTTTTGGAAAAGTGAGATTGAATAACTAAAACTGGTCTTTCAATGAACTATCTAAAAGCTTTTTTCTGCAATGTTCTGAGAAATTTTTCCTGCATGTCAATATGTTTGAAATGATTACACTCCTAAGAATTGAATGAATTTTCCTTTCCTGCTTCTTTGCCATTTTTATTCTATATCTGTGTATTCAGAAGTACCACAGTTCATTAATAAATAGAAAATACCCTTTCTAATATGGAACTTCTAGACTTCAGGTATCACTTTGTACCTTTTAAAATCAATTTCTACAGACTGAAATTTAGGATGAAGATAAAAGTAAAATATAGAAATAAGGAAAAACTCTCTTTCAAAAACTTGCAGAATTTAGTGTTTCATGAGTGATTGTCAGCTAGTTAATGCATTAAAGGATTATCCCTCATGGGTAGTTACTTAAACATTTTTTTCTTTTAATTTGGTTTCACTCCTGAAAAAGATTATTTCCACATGAGATGTGCATATTTTAGCCTCACCCTGCATGAAATTAGAGCTAACATTAGGGATGGGTGAGCTACTTTCAAGAAAAATAAGCTTTCTTCCAAAAAAGGCAATAAAACCTTAAAATATTTTCAGAAGAAACAGACAAATAAATGCAGAAATATTTTTGCAACACATCATACAGTTTGGGCCAGAGACAAAGATTGGATTCATCTGTCAAGTGAAGACAGGCAGCTTCCTTATGCTATCTGTGAAGGTAGTTTTCCATAAAGGCTCCTTGGTGGGTGGGAGAAGGAAAGACACGTGCATTCTATTTCACATAAAAGATTCAGACGTATAAAGATCTGGTAGAAGGAACTGAAGGCTTTTCATTAACAGACAATGGGACCTCTTAAGTAAAAGAAATCTGGAATGAAAACCAGTATTAGCAATGCTGCTAGATGGTCTGAAGAGGGGCGCTCTGCATGTGGCTGTTCCTTGGATGTTTAGAGACCCAACCAGGCTGGAAATGCATGTGGATCTTTTAAAAGAAAAGAAAGAAAGAAAGAAAAGAAAAGAAAAAAAAAAGTGTTGATATGCTTTATGCAGCAATTTTTTATTTCTGTATTATGGCAGGTTCTAAGCACAACTTCTATGGGTCCTTAGGTAGACATTCTTTTACCATTTTATTGAATATAACACAGAAGGAAAGGAACCTGTTCTCACTCTGTAAGAGTGTTTTTAAGCAAGGCATCAGGGTACTGAAGTTCAGCTTGTCTGTAGCCTGAAACGCAACTCAGTTTGCAGTTGCATATCTTGGTACTCTAAAGGCTGCCATTGGAGAGTCCAAGTTAAGCTACCAGGGATGTCTACAGATTCATGCCTGATGCATGGCAGTGGAAAATAAAAGGCAGCAGGAGTGGGAAATGGGAATCCACCAAAGTAGTGTGGACAAGGGTAAATTATTCCTTGGGTAGCCCCAGTGCTACATGGAAACGGAAGCTTGGTACATGCCTAATATCGAGTCAATAGGTAGGGGACAAGAGGTGAAGTTAGGGAGTCCTATTAATGTGATCATATTTATACTCACATTTGCCTAAAGCTTCCTTGTTCATTTGAAATATGCTCCTTTAAACTTCCAAACTTCTTTATTTCACAGATTATGAAATTGAAATACGTAGGAAATCTTCCAAAAGGATACTCTGTGTGTTATACAGAAATTTTGGTATCTCTTTATCACAAAAGTATTTTGAAGACTCTACATGCTTAATACAGATGAATATATTACTATGTTGCTACCTGAAGGCTAATTCAAAATGCTTGCATGAATGCATGATTCTGTAACAATTCTAGATTCTGGAACAAGCAAAGCCCCAAATGTCAACTATTTTCACACAATTATTTCTTGCTCACATTACAGCCCAATGAACATATTCATGGCAAGAATATGCCTTCCATGTGATGACTCAGGGACCTAGCTGGGCTTCTTCTGATTTTCCAAGTCCTCTGTGTCCGGTTAGGCAGATGAACAGAAATCATGGCGAAGACATTCTAGTTTTGTAAGTTCTAAGATGTAGAAATGTGACACACTTGACTAGCCAGTGCTGAGAATTAGACCCTCTAGAGATACAAGAAACAAAGAGATGCAATGCCTTGCATTCTGTTCTATGAAAGAGAAAATATGAATCTTTGTGGATGGGTGGTCATCTCTGGGACGATGATAGAGTGTTTTATTGTGTATAAGATATTTTCACATATTTTATTTGATACTTAAAATAAGACTGAAGCTGATTTAGAGGGTTAGAAATTTAGTAAAGAGTAGGGTTAGGACTAAATTTTAGTCATTCTAAGCCACAATATGTAGTGTTTCCTTTCTATAACAGATGTTTAACTTAATAAAATTCTTGCGAAATACCTTGACTATTTTTCTTCATGTCATCCCTATCCTTGACATAAGCTATAATTTTTATGGTCAAGTCCCAAATTCCAAGTACCTATTAATATGAATTTTTGCATTAATGCTTTCCATTTAAAAGCTAATAGAATTAAACTAATTAACACCTCCTTAAAATCATTATAAGGGGTGCTAATTACCATAATGCCATTTGTAAAAATAAAATGTGTTTCATACTAATGGCTAAAATAAGACAGGTGACTTTAAAAGTATTTGACCCTAGCTCAGTCTATGCCTAATAATCGCATAACGTATAAACTAGTGATAACTATATAACATAAGTAGATTACTGATCTCTTTTATTCATAGTCTATGTAGAAACTACCTGCTCTTCTGAATTTTATTAAAGCATATCATGTGGCTTGTGATGTGAGAAAATGGGAAGAGAAAAGTCTAGTATGAAAACCACAGACTATTTTCACTTACCATATGAATTGGAGGCTTATTAAGCTAGGTTTGAAGTCTAGTACCTGTGAAATCATTTATTTCCCTTTGATAGTCCCTTGCTTTCTCCCCCAGATATCAATCGAGGTCCCTTTTGCTGTTATTATAAACACTTCACAATGACACTGTCAATTATTCTTAATCTGTCATCTATTATTAGTCTCTGCAAGATTTAGAATCCTAGCAGATGTCACTCCTGTCTGTCATGTATACTGCAAGAAGTCTTTCGTTGTATGAAGAACAACTCTCATCCACAAATTCAGCATAAGGATGCAAAAAACCCTACAAGAAGCAACATTATGCCCTTGCATATTATACATTTAAATAAACAGACTTCAGAACACATCCTTTAAGAAAGCCTCCTGGATGCTAAGCACTTAGCAAATTATGAAGGCATTTTAACATTTTTAGTGTGGAGCAACTTAGGTATACACTCGTTCAAAGAAATAGGTGACACAGTCAGTAGCCTTGAAGAGGTTATAATTCTGGTATGAGAGTAGGAGGGTGGAGGTAGTAGGCACTAAATGCACACCCACTCTTCATTCTCGTTCAGAACATACAGTTACTGGTGGATTTTAGTATGTGCTATATTTAGGGCTGTGGTGAGTGATATTCTGCCAGGATGCCTTTTATTCTATGAAGCACTCTGAATAAACCACAGAGTTTTCCCTTGATAAACTGTTGCCTAGAAATTCAAAGTTATCACCCTTTTCTTAGAAGAACCCTAAGAGGTCCTGCATGTCCTTGTCCCATATTCTGATTACATCATTTTCTTTATTGCCACATTTCTCTCCTGGAAAGACTAAACAATGAGGATATTTATTTAAACCATTCAAAAAAGAATAAGGTGATTTGAATTTAAGGGGTGCTTGTCATATGTTCACAGTCATTCTTACAAACAGGACAGCAAAGACCAATAGTGGAGGTGTTTAGAATAAAAATAATAATAATAGATGTTTAGAGTTTACGCATAGTTTGATGTCTAGCCTCATATCTTGTTGGAATTGGAGGTGCTGTTAATTACAAAAAACTCCCTTTATGTGTATAAGAAATGAATCATTTGCTTAGCATTGCCCAAGTCTGCTCTACAAGAACAGACTAGTTTTCTATGGCTGCTGTAACAAATTACTACAAACCTAGAGGCTTAAAAAACCCCACAAAATTATTTGCTTGCAATTCTGTAGTTAAGAAATTCCAGTGAGTCTCACCAGGTAAAAATCAAGGTGTAGCAGGACTGTGTTTCATTCTTGTGCCTCTACAGGAAAATCCACTTTCTTCCTATTTCCATTTTCTAAAGGCTGGCCACATTCTCTGGTTCTTGGACCCTCCAGCATCTCTCTCACTCTCTCACTCTCACTCTGCCCCTTCTGCCTCTTTCTTCCACATTTAAGGAAACTGTAGTTAAATTGGGCCCACCTGGATAACCAAGATGCTGCGGGCTCTCTTAAAGTCAGCTGATTAGCAACCTAAATTCCATCTGCAAACTTAATTCCTTTTGCTACGTAACCTAACACATTCAGAGGTTCCATGGATTAGGATGTGAACATCTTTGGGAGGCATTATTCTGCCTACCACACTGGAGTGATCTAATACCACAGGTACTTTGTTCTGTTGTTATATTACATGTAGAAACCTCTTATCAGGCCTTGTAGCTAATGTCCTATCATTTTCACTGACTCTTTGAGGCCGGCCACCTTAGTACCTTAGTACCTCACTAAGTTTCAATCATTATCTGCTGGAAAACCTCCAACAGAGATGTAAAACTGGTACCGCTTCTCAAGACTTGGGCTTTTTTGAGACTAGCAGGATGAGTTTAGCTGTTGTCAATACACATTCTCTTCAGACCTCATATACTGAACCCAAGTCTGGTTGCAGGGCTGCCTGCCTCCCCGCCATAGGTGACTATTCCCTCTCCCTTCCCTTGGGAAACAGAACCCAAATGCACAAAGGTCGCATCAGTCAACCCCAGAAAACAGGAAGTAAGATATTATACTTGACCTCTCTACCAAGAACCTTTATCAGTCCTGCTAACTCTACCACAGGAGCCAGGCCACATCCCACACAGCAGCCCCAAGTAAAAGATTGGTGAGAATGATGAGCAGGTTCAAGGTTGTTTGTATTTGATTTTCTATCTAGCCAGCATACAGACAATTCAAAGGATAAAGGATGAGGACGATATGACCTAATGCAGTTCCCAAATGCCTCTTTGTTCCAAGGGAAGCCCATCTAAATGTTCTCTGAGGAGCCATCATTAGGCTTGAGGAGAGGCAAGAGCTCCCAGGAGGCAACTGCCTACCATATATTTGGAAGCACTCATGAACTCGGCAAGTCCTGCCACATGTAACTATTCCATCTTCTGACTTCAGAATTATTTACTTTTCTTCCACTTTTTTTTTTCATTACATGGTGAGGAAGTAATTTTATTCATATGTTTGCACCTAAATAATATTATGCAGTCTAATAATCCCAGTTGACAGTCAGAATCATTAAAAAAAAACCAAACAAACATATATCAAGAAAGAATTTAAGAAAAGCAACAACCAAGCCCTGATCTGGCTCCTCTGTTTTGCCAGGTGGCACTGATTTATATCAGCAAGTACAGTCATTTGCGAGTTCATTTCATGATCAATGCCTGGCCAAGTTTGCCTTTAAACATTATGAAAAGTCATCTCAATATTGGCATTTGTGCAAGCAGGCCTGCTAAAGAACTCTGCCTATGCTTTGCAGGCAACTGAGAAAGCAGTTCATCTTTTTTTTTTTTTTCCCCTGTTTTATTTACATACTGAATACTTTTTTACCCTATGATGACAGCACAGGTATTGATCTCTGGAGAGACACCGAAGTTCTACTCTACACCATGTCAAAAGCTGAAATGGGGTTGTTTTAGATGTTGGTGCAAATCTTTTCCAAAAATAAGAAAGGACATATTTATTCTATTTGGATAACCTTGACATTTTTCTAAAGAGATTTAACCTAGAAGGCGTGAAAGTCAGTCAGGTAATGCTGGTCTTCACTATGTTCGCCAAGAGCGGGGCCCCAAGCTCAGGCCGACTCCAGCCAGCCAGCCAGCTGTGGGTAAATCCTGCGCTTCTTGGGCAGAGCTGAGCACCCACACTTCCCTCCACCCACGCTGAACAGAGAGAGAAAATGCTTCCATTCTTTGGAACCACAGATCATGGAGAGAACTGCGTAAGGTGGCTTTTTTTCTTCCTTTCTTCGCGCTCGCTTCTCTGTACACCTGAAGTTTAGACAAGTGATATATCTCTGGCTTTCCATGCAGCCCCTCAGTGGCCCCTCCTTCTGGATAAGCCTCAGCCTCCTGGCTGGTCTTCCATGTTTTTAAATTCCTCCCTTTCTTTATACATATTTACAGGATGCTGTGAATTTTTCCCTGCCCTTTTTCCCCTTGTATATGTTTATCAGACATAGGGCATTTTAATCTGCATTGTTCCTTACTGTAGGATTTTCAAGCTTATCAACCTAAAACAAAATATTCTAAGATATGACTAAATACTGGGTTTAAGTTTTACTAATCTTAAATATTTTGTTATTAAGTATTTGATAATTTATCATTATAATTGATAAAAGGATTTATATGAATATAAGTGTAGAAAAGTGGGGCCCTATTTAATAGTATATTATTATATTAAGTGCCATAATTAAAAAAAAAGTTTGTTGGGCAAATAAATTTAGGAGCAAGGAGTTAAAAAAACAAGTTTAACAAATGTGCCCACGTGCATGTTGTGCATGTGCCAGTGCAGAAGGCTTTTTCTACGTCAGCGTGTTACGTCTCCAATGGGGGACAAACAATTCAGAGTTAATGAAAGAAAGTAACTTGACTAAGGATAATACTTTTTGAAGAAAAATTCACAAGAATATATTCAGTGGAGGGCTTCCCTGGTGGCGCAGTGGTTGAGGGTCCGCCTGCCGATGCAGGGGACGCGGGTTCGTGCCCCGGTCCGGGAAGATCCCACATGCCGCGGAGCGGCTGGGCCCGTGAGCCATGGCCGCTGAGCCTGCGCGTCCGGAGCCTGTGCTCCGCAACAGGAGAGGCCACAACAGTGAGAGGCCCCCGTACCGCAAAAAAAAAAAAAAAAAAAAAAAGGAATATGTTCAGTAGAACAAAACTGTGGATATCTGCTCTAAACCGTCTCAGTTTTCCTTCTCACATTTTTTTTTATGTCAACAATGTATTTATCCTTAGAAATGACAATATATAAAGTTACTGTATTATTTAAAACTTTTCCTGTTTCAGTATTTTTATTGTACATGATTAATTTTCTGCTTAATTCTTCATCCATTACATGTCAGTGAGTTAATTAATAAGTAGCTACATCTTTAGTTTATCTTCAATAATTATTTTTATATCAATTACTTAATTGTTAATACTTTGTTTATAGACAAATAAATAGAAATGATAATAATTATTATATTAAAAAAGCATCCCATAGGAACTGTGGAGATTATGTATAGCAACTTCCATCTGTAACAACAAAGCTTAAAATTGTTTATGTTATTGTGTAATAATCTGAAAGAAGAGCTTGTGAAAATGTTACTCTTCAAGTTTTTTAACTTTTAGGTGAAATTTTAATCTTACTGACTTTCACTGAAATTAATGTTTTAGTAAGAACATTTGGGTATACATGCATATAAATATGTATTTGATAATCAGTACGCAGTGTTTTGACAAAATGTGTGTATGCTATTCTGTTTTTCAGGTACTGCTGGCAAAATCTTTCTTGGAATTCTCAGCCTAGGGCTCCTTCTCAGGAGCTGTTGTACTCACTGTGCCCGCCTTTCTTCCTTCTGCGGAGTTTATCCTTCTTTGCTCTCCTTGCAAACTATTTATATATGACTCTATTTTCTTGTTTTGTTTTTTAGTTCCCTCTCAACACCTACAGACTAAGTAATAACCTGTTTTCTTAGCTTTCATTTTCTGTAACTGCACCCAAATACAAATACACGAAGAACCACAAAGAAGCACAAAAATAGCAGTAGTGACACAAAGCTAACAAATTTCTCTGTAACAGTCACAAAGCTGAGACATTTCTTAAGTAGCAGCTCTTTTTCCACATGCTGTTATTCTGAAATGGTAATTCAAAACAGTGACTTGAAGGTTATAACTCTGAAAAAATAAACAGTATTTTGATAAGCTTTAGTCACATCAAGAGCTTGCCTGGGTTTTTCTGAAAAGCAGAATCCAAAGTACAATTAACTCTGCAAGAGATTTACTAGGGACAGAGATTGTACAGGAAGATAAAGGAATCAGGGAAAGGCAAGAGAGCCATCAGACCCTGATGCAGCTTTGACACAGGTTAAAGCAAAGAGGGAGAAGGGGAGAGAAGGAAGGTTGGGTAGAAGCATCTTAGACTGCAATCCGGTTCTTTTTTCCCCCAGCTTTACTGAGATATAATTGACATATAACATTGTGTAATTTTCAGGTATATATAATGTGATGATTTGATATACATATACATTGTGAAATGATTATTACCACAATAGGCTTAGTCAACACATTTATCACTTCACATACTAACTTTGTGTACATGTGTATGTGGTGAGAACATTTAATATCTACACTCTCAGCAACTTTCAAGTATACTAATATGCAGCATAGTGGCTACAGTTAACAGTACTGTATTGCAATGCAGTCCTAAGAGTTCAGCATGGTTTTTGAGCAGACTCTGAGTCAAAGTCACCCAAGTGTCAGAGGATTCCAGTGTCTTCTAGGAATGGATATGCCTTAGTGTCCCTGCCATGCTCAGTCCCTGTCTGGGAACAGCTAGTCACAAGGGTGGATCTCATAGGAAATCTGATAGATGTCATAGCTGTACGGCTGGAACCTTTGCTCAATTGTGTTCACTGCAGTCAGAGATTGGAGAGGCAGATTCTAACGGCTATCATGGATCTTGTACCTCTCAACATTCATAAAAATATTTCTGTCACAGAGAATACTTGACCTTACACCATCTCCAGTCATTCTGCGTAATTCCAATTCTTGGAATGTTGATTAATGGGAATATTTGGTGATATTAATAGAAAGTACTAAAAATAAGCGATGATAAGCATGACTTGGGAGTAATTTGCCAATTTTTATTGTTTTTATTTTCCTTCACTCTTTCATCTCATCAGCATGTTGCAACTGTGGTTTGCAGTGAGATCTATTATTCACCAGTCTGAAGCCCTTTTTATATAATACATACATATTAGTCTCAAATTCAAATTTTTTAGGCTGTTTTGATAAATCACCTTATGGATTTGTTTTAGTGTGTATTGTTTATATTTTTTCTTTATATCTCCCTGATGTTTTCACAATTTCTTTCTATTTTATGTGTCTTCCTAGACATATTTAATAAAAATAAATTATTAATACCACTTAAAACTTATACAAATATTCTGCAAGGTTAATCACATTTGGTATCTGTTACTCAGGGGAGCCAAATTAACAAATGAAGTGGCTAAAATTAATCAAACAAAATGCTGTTTCAACCTTCTAATCATTGCTCCAAATTACAATTTCAGAATAAATCTTACAGTATCACAAGATGGCATCTATACACAAGATAACATATTGGCAAACAGTAATCCCAGTACTATTCATTTTAATAGTGCTAATATGTGGCTACCACTAGGGAAGGACTGGACTCTTTTTGATCTCTATCTCTAAGCCTTGGATACTTACAGAAGATTTGAAAACAAAAAAACAAAGTTTATTGAATTGGTGAACAAATGATAATTTAGAGAAATATCCATTAAGAAAATATAGATGAGGTTGAGATGAATTCTGAAGTGAAAGGGAATCTTGAATCATGGCACATATTAACTGAATGCCTAAGAACAGTGAATCTACTTTTTCTCAAAAAAAAAAAAAATACTGGATCCAGACTTAAGTGAATTTCAAAGGAATATTTGGAAATGGAGAAGAAAAGTCTATCTTACAGGTTTTGTCCTTTAATTGCAATAAAGGAATTTCCTTCACTTTGTTCCTTTAAGAATAACCCTGGGATAGACTACATTATAAGTCAGTGCATCAGAAGGCAGGGGTGAAGGCAGTCACGTGGTTGCTGACCTGGGAAGAGCCTAACCTTTACAGACCTTGAAGATAAGAGCCAGAAATTTTAAACTGGATTCAAAACTGTATTGTATGGTTTGATACAGGGATGGAAACCATTAACTCAAAAAGTATTTTTTCCCTTTTTCTCCTTTTCTATTCTTCTCACCTTAGCACCCTCTGGGATTGGTCACTGAAATATCAAAATATCTAGAATCATTCATCTGGCTTCATGCATTCTGAGCTGCTGCATAAAGAAAAAAATCAGTAAAGGGGTTACTTGCGTCTTGTAACTGTGCTTTGCACTTTTTGTGCATTTTCTTCTCTGTCAGTCACCAGGGATCTTCTAGCACTTGGAAATCTGATATTCCAACCATTTGCCATTTGGTCCCAATCATTTCTAAGCTAATCCTTTTTATATTTAAAATCCCTCAGTTTTTGAATTTATAAATATATTTAGGTATGAAATGTTTTTCATAAATTTGTATGTGGTCCTTATTTGAACAATCTATAAAAAGTGGAAGATTTTTTAGAAATGGGGTTCTGGGATTACTATGCAACAAATATGAATGATACAAGAGAAATGCTGTATTTAACACATTTAATTTACACATTTGCAAGTTTTAATGCTTAAAACAAGTTCAATATATCATCATTCCAAGGTATGCATTACTCTTTTCATTACCTCCATCACCTCTTGGAAGAAAATATTATTTAATTTGGGAATTTCTAAGGATTAGTTAAGATTAATCATTTCCTTCTTTTCAGCTGATGTTTAAACAAAACTAACAAGATCTCTGGGAATTAGATATGTAACAATTTATCAGTTATGTTTAATTTGTGGTTCTTCACCACAACTATATTTTATGTAATAGTGTTCATAGGCAAACCAGTTTCAATTAATATTCAAGAGTTATTTTGTAAGACACTAATACTCCAATGAAATTAAAATATATTAGAATTCCTTCAGCCCTCCATCATTTAATTTAGTCAAAGCAGAAATGAAAGAGTGTTGGCATGATCTTTCTAGACCTGTGATGTTGATGTCCTCTACTCATTTTCTGAAGTTGTGTACAGCTGTGATTTTTATCGTCAACCCAAATTGACTGACCTCAGAACTAGCTTTGTATAAAATGACTGAATTGTTCAGTATCCTCCTTGGCTTTGGTATCCCATACAAAATTACCTTCATCATCTCCAAAGTGTAACCTTCTGGTCCTTACTGTATCTCCTTAGTTCACTTTTCCTCCATGCTTGCTTGGATTACTATGATAGCCTAGAGTCTCTCTTGCACAGCTTCCCAACCGTAATGCTACTATATCCATATATTCCTATAAATACACAATATTGGTCTTGTCATTTCTCTGTCTGAAAATCTGAACTGGCTTATTAAAGCCAGTAGAGAAATCCCACACTTTTCATTGTGGAATACAAAGCACTTCAACATCTCAGGTCATTATACTTTTCTTGTCTATTACCCACCCCCTTTCCCCCACACCCCACCCAGCTGGAAATACAGTCTGTATTCCAACTGTGGTAAGAAGTTTGCTGTTCCCAACCTGCCTGCCATACTTTTCTTGTCCATTTGCATGTGCACATTATTTCCTCTGTTAAAAACTGATTTTTCTGTTTCATTGACTGATAGCATTCTATGCTGAATTCACAATATACAGTCTGCAACAAATGTTGTTTCTGAAGTCATCCATCAATCATCCTCAAAGCCTTGGGGTTCCCTCAATTACTCTCTCGAGTGTGGTGTAGGCCTTAATTATATTTTCATTACATTTGATTTTCATATTCTTTTGACCGGTAGTGTCTACTATTAGATTGTGAACTATTAGAGTGAAGAAGAGTTTCATCCACATTTGTAATAATCTACACTTGCTTTAAAGAGTTGCTTTATCACTTTAAACAAACACAATTCTAGGAAGCAGAACAGTTATTTCACAAATTTTATAGGTAAGTATACTCAGTATGATTAAGAAACTGACTTAGTCTTATTACCCATAGCTAATAAGTGGTAGAAATATGATTTGTTTTTATTCTTTCTTCACTGCTCTTTCTACTATTCTATACCTACCCTCACAAGTACTGGGGTTTTACTATTATAAATTTATTTATTATGTAATAAGTGTTATTTAAAATCCAATGAATGAAAAAATTGAAATCCAAAAGTTTCATGCTCAATGATGACTAATACATTGGTTCATTGGTTTTAATAGTTAAAAATGTACTGTTGAACTATAAATAACTTCAGTATTATTGAGTTTTAACACTAGTTACAATTTTTTCTTCTTTTTTTTTATGAAGTTCACAAAAATGAATTGCTGCAGGTCTTACATTTAAGTCTTTTTTTTTAACATCTTTATTGGAGTATAATTGCTTTACAATGGTGTGTTAGTTTCTGCTTTATAACAAAGTGAATCAGTTATACATATATATATGTTTCCATATCTCTTCCCTCTTGCGTCTCCCTCCCTCCCACCCTCCCTATCCCACCCCTCTAGGTGGTCACAAAGCACGTAGCTGATCTTCCTGTGCTATGCGGCTGCTTCCCACTAGCTATCTATTTTACATTTCTACATTCAGTGGGCTAATCTCATGGGATCCTTCAGTCAAAGATCAAATCTGGTTTAGGTCAGTATTTTGCTATCTATGCATGTTGCGGTCATTTAAATTAAATATATGATAACATCTAAGTTTAGCCATTTGTAAATAAGTAAAAAAGTGTATCACTTCATAATGTCTTATAAAATGTCCTAAAATATTTCCATGTATAGGTGTAGTTAAAGATTCCCCTTCCTGTCCCCCAACCAATCAGTAGTGTATATTCATATTCAGACTGATATAACAAACTTATATATAACAAACTTAATTTATGATAATCACATAAATTGAATAGCACTTACAAAATAACATCCTGTTTAGGGGATTTAATCAGCAGTGATTAACTCCACTGTGCAATACAGGGTGCTGAAAATGCTTTTAAAAATTAATATTTCAAAATGAACAATAAATTTAAAGTAATCAATACTCTTGAGCATTGTTTTCCTTTTTATAAATAAATAAGTCAATAAATAAATACTTATAAGTAAAACTGCCCAAGAAAAAAATATTTGAATTTCACCAAGGTACCCAAAATGGCATAAAATCCTCCTTTGTTTGGTTAGGCTACCAGTATTTAAGAAGCCTACCTACATTCATGTGCACACTTGTGCACGCACACACACGATGTAGGTGCACAAACACACACAGACATACACGCACACACGGTTTCAACAAATAATCTGTTACCAAAGATCACTTACCAGTTTTAAATTACAAAATTCACATCTTTTTTTTTTTTTTTTTTTAACGGTACGGGGGCCTCTCACTGTTGTGGCCTCTCCCGTTCTGGAGCACAGGCTCTGGACGCTCAGGCTCAGCGGCCATGGCTCACGGGCCCAGCCGCTCCGCGGCATGTGGGATCTTCCCAGACCGGGGCACAAACCCGTACACTGAATCGGCAGGCGGACTCTCAACCACTGCGCCACCAGGGAAGCCCCAAAGTTTACATCTTAACTGTTGTTTTCTATGTATTCTTTCCTTAGCATTTAGGAAAAGATATTTGTTGAAGGGCTTTGCTTGACTATTCAAGTTGAATACAGTACAACTTCTACACATTAGATAAATGTTGAAAGTAACAAATAGGATCTCCTGAAAATTTTCAGGTATCTTTGGCAAACATATGCATTCCTGATTTATTTTGTTCGTTATAAATATATTCAGACCTTTCTTTTTAAAGTCAGTTTAGGTAAATTTATACTTCTCTACTTAGAGACCAACCCTAGGCTTTACTGATTATTTTTTGTTTTGTTTTTTGCTCTTGATAAGTTTGCAGTCATTCTAATTGAGATTTGTCTATTGGCAACCTGTTTACTCTGGATGTTTATGAAATCCTCCCACTGTTACTGGTGATGAACAGTTTCACTATAATATTTCTACATGAGTTTTTTAAAACTACATTTATTGGGTTTCCTTGTACTTTACTGAATCTGAGATAATTATCACTAATAAATTCTGAAAAAAATCTTCATCCATTATATAATCATCAATTCCCTTTCCCCTATTGAGGTTTCTTCTTCTAGAATTTTGATAATACTTAGGATAGATCTCGCCATCCTATTCTTCTCCACCAGTGATTCAAAAGCATATAAATATTTTCCATCTCTTTGCCTTTTGAGTTTTATCTTTTCTAACCTCTTCATCTACCTTTTAGTTCACTCAAACTACATTTAGTCTATTGTTAACCAATCAATCTTGGTTTAATTTTAATCAAAATATCTTATTTCTAGTTTTATACATTTATTTTCAAATCCACTGTGTCATTATTTATTGTACCTTCTTCTTTGCTCAGGTATTAAATTCCCCTTTTTAATATTGTAAAGGTTTTAATTACACTTTTATATCCAATATGACAATTGTAATATATAAGGTCCTTAGAAGTTTGAATTCTGCTGTGTATCATTTCCACTGACTCTTGCTCCTAGGGTCCCATGTGTGATGATGTTTTAGATTATACTCATGTTCGTCTGAGTCTATGTGGTGCTCATTCTGGAAGGCCTGGTTTGAGAATATGTTCCTTTAAAGTGATCACACTTGCTTCTTTTGGATGTACTGATTCTCTATCAACCTGGAACCAATTAAACTTATTTCTCAACTTTGAGTTATCTGGATCAGTTAGTAGTATCCATTTGAAACTACAACCTAGCAGAGGACAGAACATAAATTTTGAATTATCAAAATTAAAATTAAAAGGGAGCTGTGGCTTTTCTTCCTAAAGTCCAAACAAAAAATTTTTTTAACTTTCCCTTTGCTGATGGAAAGAGATCTTCTAGCCATCTCATTTTGTAACCCTTTGATACCCTGGCTTTACATGTGAATCTGAGTTCTAACTACCCAATTTAATTTGGCTAAAGGCTTTATCTCCTGTCCACAATTTGCTCATTAGAATCCAAACCTTCATATCATTTTAGGTTGAAAACACATTTTAAAAGTCAATTGGGGGACTTCCCTGGTGGTGCAGTGGTTAAGAATCCGCCTGGCAATGCAGGGGACACGGATTCGAGCTCTGGTCTAGGAAGATCCCACGTGCCACAGATCAACTAAGCTTGTGCGCTACAACTACTGAGCCTGTACTTTAGAGCCCATGAGCCACAACTACTGAAGCCCGTGTGCCACAACTACTGAAGCCTGCGCGCCTAGAGCCTGTGCTCCGCAACAAGAGAAGCCACCGCAATGAGAATCCCTAGCACCGCAACGAAGAGTAGCCCCTGCTCGCCGCAACTAGAGAAAGCCCGCGCACAGCAACAGACGACCCAACGCAGCCAACAAATAAATAAATAAATCTATATTTTAAAAAAGTCAATTGGAATTATAGCTTACTTATACAGAAGCCCCTACTTTGTTTAGTGCCCAAAGGATTTTCTTTACTTCCTTGAAAACATTTAAAAAGAAGTTTGTTGTTTCATGTACTACAGGATTTCTAAGTGTTAGCCATGATTTTTGAATAGTCTACAGTATTGTTTTAAATGTATTTAAGAAGTTTTATTTCTAAAGATTTTGGAGTTTTTTCTTGGGGGTAAAGTACTAATTTTTATATGGTGAGTGGAGAGGGAATGGACTTGGAAGGTCTTTAGACCTGATGATATTTACATTCTCTAAGAATAGATTTTATTTAAAGCCATCTACTGAGATTGAGAAGAAAAGGATTCTGAAGCGGGCTTGAATATCTTGGAAGCAAGTTTGGTATGGCTGGTAAGATTACTGGGAGTTAGAAGCAGAAAAAGAAGTAAATATATTGTGAACCATATTCATTGGCCTATTTGAGTTTGGAACTAATGATTTCTGGAAGAACCAGTTCAATTTTTTCTTCCACAACGTTCAGCCACAACTCTCAGTAAAGAAAGAATATACATTTTAAGACAATCAGTGGTTCAGATTGTACATGGTAGGTGTGGCAGAAAGAAAGTGGTTGAGGAAGTGAAAATAATTCAATTGACTTACTTTAAACATTATTTTATAATTAAATTTCATATTAACCAATTGTGCTATCTTTAGCTTATTTACCTGCATTGATTGTTAGTTTGATCAGTTTCATTAATAACATTTAATATCGTAAACTTCCTTTTTTTATGTAGAAAATTTTTATTTCAACTAAGTATCATTATTTGAAGAATAAATATGAATTTTAAAATTTGATATTTTAATTAATTATAATTAGAAATGTGCAGAAAGCAAAATATTGTTTTTAAACAGAATAAGTCTTTGAAATCTAAATAATAGTGTAAAATAATATTGATGAATAACTATTGAAATACTAGTTACCATGCATTTCAATAATGATAGTAAGCATTGTTATCTAGTGAATATTGAAAGAATTATTTTCTAAATATAACAGTTTTTTCCCCTCAAAAAAGATAAACTTTAAAAAGAGAAATAATATGTAGCTATTCAAAGCCATAGAAGTAAGCTTTCATTAATATAAGCAAACACATCTGTCAACATTTATGCATAGATGTCATTAAAACACCATTTGCCCCAATCTAAAACACCTATCATTTTTTCCTTATATAATAGCAACAGATAACACATTTACCTGGTTCTGTCTAAATTATTAAATGTACTCAATTTTAGCCATTAGTATTTAACTAGTATTTTATATAATAAAATATGACATTTCCAAACTGTATTAATAATTACTTTAAAATACAGGTACTGGATAATATCTATTCATCTCTTAACATCAGCTTAATACTTTCCTCCTCCTGTTGCTGGTTCCAGAAAACTGAAGGTTCCATAGTATTTTGGGTAAAATTTGGATTCAATCACTAAGGAATACTAGCAGGAAATTAGAGGGAGGGATGTGAATGAGTCTGATTATTTATTCCCCATCTTCCTGTAGACTTCATGTACTATTTCATATGAGTAAAATTACAGTTCCTGTTGAACAGCCTCTCCACATAGCTCTCTCTTTCCCTAAGCTCCAGTAACTACTTTTTCCTTTGACTACTTTAGGCCTACATGTAGAAACCTGTTACTAGGGGTTCTCTACACATCGCCTGCTTCTGTGTCAACATTCTCTCCATTAACTCTTCTGAAATAACCCAGTCTAAGCATCCTATATTTCATGCAGAGATTCTAACAGACTTTTTGATATTTTCTTACTTTTTTCATTATTTATTTGAATTTTGAATATTTTATGTTTGTGATTTAGGCATTTTTAAACACAGATTCCAGTTTTACCATAATCCAGAAGCAAAGACCATAATGATAATAAGTCACTAATAATAATATTGACTAAGATCCTAATATTTGTCAGATTCTCTTCTAAGAGCTCTGCAATCATTAACTCCTAATTTTATAGATGAGGAATACAAAGCTAAGTTTTGCAACTTGCCTATGGTCACACCGACAGAAAGTGAAATAAAAGTATGTGATGTATAGAAAAAAAAAATGATAAGAAAGTAATCAGGACAAACGATATCTAATGTAGAATAAAACAACTTTACATTCTATATAGAGTTTCATTCTAATGATGTCAGCCATATATGTAAAAATTGTGTAGCACTTTTTTAAAGCCAAAAACAAGATATTTGAAGTTCAAATTGTTCTCAATGCATCATTTTACATTATAAATAAATTCTCCTTCACTCAACTTACAATATACACATTTATTTCCAATACAATAATATACAGCCTCTGAAAATTCTAGCTAACCCAAAATAAATGCCTGCTTGAGATTCACTTTAGCTGTGGAAATGCTACCCTCAAGAGAAAATGTAATGAACTTTATGGTAATTTTGCAAAATAAAGATTGCATCTATCCATGTTTACCTTCTGATTACTTAGGCATTCATAAGAAAATTATTATTATTTTATTTGCATTATTCTAGATGATTTATTTTAATTTTTAGAGGAGTTTTAGATTCACAGCAAAATTGAGTGAATTATCCATATATACCATGCCCTTATGCATGCTGGTCTCCCTCATTACCAACATTCCTCACCAGAGGATACATTTCTTACAACTGATGAACTTATACTAAGTCATAAACATCCAGAGTCCATAGTTTACTTTTGAATTCACTTTGGATGTAGTACATTCTCTGGGTTTGGATGCATATGCAATGACATATATCTATCATTACAGTATATACTGAGTATTTTTCACTGCCCTAAATATCCTCTGTGGTCCACCTATTCATCCCTTGCCCCCAGCAACTCTTAACAACCATTGCTCTTTTTTACCATCTATAAAATCATACCTTTTCCAGAATGTCAAATAGTTGGAAATATATAGTAGGAAGCCTATTCAGATGGGCTTCTTTCACTTAGTCACATGCATGTTTCTTCCATGTCTTTTTATGGCTTAATAGCTCATTTTTTTCAGTACTGAAAAATATCCTATTTTCTGGATATGCTACAATGTATTTATCAATTCACCTACTGAAGAGTATCTTGGTTGCTTCCAAATTTAGGCAATTAGGAAGAAAACTGTTATAAACAACCATGTGCGGGTTCCTGTGTGGAAATAAATTTTCAACTCCTTTGGGCAAATATCAAGGAATTTGATTTCTAGATCATATAGTTAGAGTATGTTTAGTTTTGTAAAATACTGCCAACTGTCTTCTAAACTGTACCATTTTACATTCCCACAGCAATGAATGAGAATTGCTGTTGCTTCTCATCTTCTCCAGCATTTGGTGTTGTCAGTGCATAAAATGAGAAACCATGAGTAAGTAAAAGTTCTGGATAGAAGAAATAAATTATAATTAATGATTAAGGGAGTAGGAGGAAAATAAGTATCAAGACAAATAGAGATCATGATTCATTAGGTTAGGGAGCTCTAGGCAAGTTGAATACCTGATGAGGGAAAGACTGACTATTCCATATGTTACACTAGAGCTACTATGGGTCTACTAGAGTTACCTTGTGTTGAGATTTCCTAATTCTCCATGAAACCTGCTGAGAGAATAATATATTTTTCTAGTTCCTTGAGTATCTATAAAGTGGACATATTAGATATTAGATAACCTAAATATACTTCTATTGCATTCAAGCCAAAGGCTTAAATGATAGAGAATTCTTTTTCCCCCTAAGTCACATTATTATTGTATATGCACCTAACAGAAAACTGAAGAAGCAGAAGAAATGATGAAATATTCAATTTTTATCTTATTCAAGTGCATCCTATTAATTTATATTATATTTAGACTTATAGCAAGTTAAACAATGTAACATCAGCGCTATTATTTTTCTCTGCTCCTACTCATTTACCTGACTTGCTTCATAACTGTCATTCCTCTGCTTTATTTAGGAGATTGGAAAGGAGAAGCAAAGTCTACTATCTGTAGTCAAAACTTCTCTAGATAGTAAACAGTTCCAGCTGTGTTTTAAAACTACACAGAAAGGGCTTCCCTGGTGGCGCAGTGGTTGAGAGTCTGCCTGCCGATGCATGGGACACGGGTTCATGCCCCAGTCCAGGAAGATCCCACATGCCGCGGAGTGGCTGGGCCCGTGAGCATGGCCACTGAGCCTGTGCGTCCAGAGCCTGTGCTCCGCAACGGGAGAGGCCACAACAGTGAGAGGCCCGTGTACCGCAAAAAAAAAAAAAAAAAAAAAAAACTACACAGAAATACACTGCTTTTATTTGATTTAGGGGTGCAAAGTTCTCCATGGGAAAAAAACACAGAATTTACCCATCTATGTCTTGCCACTCACCTGAAATACAGAACATTGAAAAGAAACATTTTGTGATACTTATTGAGATATGTTAGCCACCAAAATCTTTATAGATTTCACTTCTGATTTATTCTTATGTTTGAAAAGGAAAAGAAAAATGTACAATGTAAATATACAGTGTCAGTCACTGAAGGTAGAGAATGATATGATTTTAATCTTCAAGAGAAAGGCTCTGAAAATATTCATTACAGATATTTTACATTCTTTTGTTTATTAATTTATTCAATAAGTACTACACAGCAATGACTGATCTAGAACTGGAGAGTTGGTACCACATAAACTACCTAACTTTGTGGAGTTTACATTCAAGTGGAAGAGATAGACAATAAACATATATTTAAAAATCCAATGTAACATATCAGTTATTATTTGGGAGAAAAAGATAAATGTGCTTGTAGAGCAGAATAAAGAAAAAAGAATGAAAAGAAGTGAGGACAGTCTCAGAGACCTATGGGACAACATTAAATGCACCAACATTCGAATTATAGGGGTCCGAGAAGAAGAAGAGAAAAAGAAAGGGACTGAGAAAATATTTGAAGAGATTATACTTGAAAACTTCACTATTATGGGAAAGGAAACAGTCACTCAAGTCCAGGAAGTGCAGAGAGTCCCATACAGGATAAATCCAAGGAGAACAAGCCAAGACACATATTAATCAACCTGACAAAAATTAAATACAAAGAAAAAATATTAAAAGCAGCAAGGGAAAAACAACAAATAATATACAAGGGAATCCCCATAAGGTTAACAGCTGATTTTTCAGCAGAAACTCTGCAAGCCAGAAGGGAGTAGCAGGATATATTTAAAGTGATGAAAGGGAAAAACCTACAACCAAGATTACTCTACCCAGCAAGGATCTCATTCAGATTCGATGGAGAAATTAAAATGTTTACAGACAAGAAAAGCTAGGAGAATTCAGCACCACCACACTAGCTTTACAACAAATGCTAAAGGAACTTCTCTAGGCAGGAAACACAATAGAAGGAAAATACCAAAAATAACAAACACAAAACAATTATTAAGAAAATGTTTATAGGAACATACATATCGATAACTACTTTAAATGTAAATGGATTAAATGCTCCAACGATTGAAGCAATGGATTGTTGCTCCAAACAAGACCCGTATATATACTGTCTAAAAGAGACCCACTTCAGACCTAGGGACACAAACAGACTGAAAGTGAGGGGATGGAAAAAGATATTCCAAGCAAATGGAAATCAGAAGAAAGCTGGAGTAGCAATTCTCATATCAGAAAAAACAGACTTTAAAATAATGACTATTACAATAGACAAAGAAGGACACTACATAACCATCAAGGGATCAATCCAAGAAGAAGATATAACAATTGTAAATATTTATGCACCCAACATAGGAGCACCTCAATACATAAGGCAAATGCTAACAGCCATAGAAGGGGAAATCGACACTAACACAATCATAGTAGGGGACTTTAACACCCCACTTTCACCAATGCAGAAATCAACCAAATGAAAATAAATAAGGAAACACAAGCTTTAAATGATACATTAAAAAAGATGGACTTAATTGATATTTATAGGATATTCCAACCAAAAACAACAGAATACACTTTCTTCTCAAGTGCTCATGGAACATTCTCCAGGATATACATATCTTGTGTCACAAATCAAGCCTTGGTAAGTTTAAGAAAATTGGAATCATATCAAATATATTTTCCAACCAGAAAGCTATGAGACTAGATATCAATTACAGGAAAAAATCTGTGAAAAATAGAAACATATAGAGGCTAAAAAATACACAACTAAATAACCAAGATCACTGAAGAAATCAAAGAGAAAGTCAAACAACCACCTAGAAACAAATGACAATGAAAACACGATGACCCAAAACCTATGGGATGCAGCAAAAACAGTTCTAAGAGGGAAGTTTATAGCAATACAATCCTACCTCAAGAAACAAGAAAAATCTCAAATAAGCAACCTAACCTTACACCTAAAGCAATTAGAGAAAGAAGAACAAAAAAACCCCAAACTTAGCAGAAGGAAAGAAATCATAAAGATCAGATGAGAAATAAATGAAAAAGAAATGAAGGAAACAATAGCAAAGATGAAAAAAACTAGAAGCTGGTTCTTTGAGAAGATGAACAAAATTGATAAACCATTAGCCAGACTCATCAAGAAAAAAAGGGAGAAGATTCAAATCAATAGAATTAGAAACAAAAAAGGAGAGGTAGTAACTGACACTGCATAAATACAAAGGATCATGACAAATTACTACAAGCAACTCTATGCCAAAAAAATGGACAACTTGGAAGAAATGGACAAATTCTTAGAAATGCACAACCTGCTGAGACTGAACCATGAAGAAATAGAAAATATAAACAGACCAATCACAAGCACTGAAATTGAGACTGTGATTTAAAATCTTCCAACCAACAAAAGCCCAGGACCAGATGGCTTCACAGGAGAATTCTATCAAACATTTAGAGAAGAGCTAACACCTACCCTTCTCAAACTG